>NW_025923834.1:0-300000 GCF_902655055.1 Lutra lutra | reverse complement strand
TCAGGACTGCCTTTGTTGTGTCCCACAGATTCTGAACCATTGTGTTTTCATTATCATTTGTTTCCATAAATTTTTTCAATTCTTCTTTAATTTCCTGGTTGACCCATTCATTCTTTAGAAGGATGCTGTTTAGTCTCCATGTATTTGGGGTCTTTCCAAATTTCCTCTTGTGATTGAGTTCTAGCTTCAGAGCATTGTGGTCTGAAAATATGCAAGGAATGATCCCAGTCTTTTGATACCGATTGAGACTTGATTTAGGACCAAGAATGTGATCTATTCTGGAGAATGTTCCATGTGCACTAGAGAAGAATGTGTATTCTGTTGCTTTGGGATGAAATGTTCTGAATATATCTGTGATGTCCATCTGGTCCAGTGTGTTATTTAAGGCCTTGATTTCCTTGTTGATCTTTTGCTTGGAGGATCTGTCCATTTCAGTGAGGGGAGTGTTAAAATCCCCTAATATTATTGTATTCTTGTCGATGTGTTTCTTTGATTTTGTTATTAATTGGTTTATAGAGTTGGCTGCTCCCACGTTAGGGGCATAGATATTTAAAATTGTTAGATCTTCTTGTTGGACAGTTCCTTTGAGTATGATATAGTGTCCTTCCTCATCTCTTATTATAGTCTTTGGCTTAAAATCTAATTGATCTGATATAAGGATTGCCACTCCTGCTTTCTTCTGATGTCCATTAGCATGGTAAATTCTTTTCCACCCCCTCACTTTAAACCTGGAGGTGTCTTCGGGTGTAAGATGAGTTTCTTGTAGGCAACATATAGATGGGTTTTGGTTTTTTATCCATTCTGATACCCTGTGTCTTTTGATTGGGGCATTTAGCCCATTAACATTCAGGGTAAGTATTGAGAGATATGAATTTAGTGCCATTGTATTGCCTGTAAGGTGACTGTTATTGTATATTGTCTCTGTTTCTTTCTGATCTACTACTTTTAGGGTCTCTCTTTGCTTAGAGGACCCCTTTCAATATTTCCTGTAGAGCTGGTTTGGTATTTGCAAATTCTTTCAGTTTTTGTTTGTCCTGGAAGTTTTTAATCTCTCCTTCTATTTTCAGTGATAGCCTAGCTGGATATAGTATTCTTGGCTGCATGTTTTTCTCATTTAGTAATCTGAATATATCATGCCAGCTCTTTCTGGCCTGCCAGGTCTCTGTGGATAAGTCTGCTGCCAATCGAATATTTTTACCATTGTACGTTACAGACTTCTTTTCCCGGGCTGCTTTCAGGATCTTTTCTTTGTCACTAAGACTTGTCAATTTTACTATTAGGTGATGGGGTGTGGACCTATTCTTATTGATTTTGAGGGGGGTTCTCTGAACCTCTTGAATTTTGATGCTTGTTCCCTTTGCCATATTGGGGAAATTCTCTCCAATAATTCTCTCCAATATACCTTCTGCTCCCCTCTCTGTTTCCTCTTCTTCTGGAATCCCAATTATTCTAATGTTGTTTCGTCTTATGGTGTCACTTATCTCTCGAATTCTCCCCTCGTGGTCCAGTAGCTGTTTGTCCCTCTTTTGCTCAGCTTCTTTATTCTCTGTCATTTGGTCTTCTATATCGCTAATTCTTTCTTCTGCCTCATTTATCCTAGCAGTGAGAGCCTCCATTTTTGATTGCACCTCATTAATAGCTTTTTTTATTTCAACTTGGTTAGATTTTAGTTCTTTTATTTCTCCAGAAAGGGCTTTTCTATCTCCCGAGAGGGTTGCTTTAATATCTTCCATGCCTTTTTCAAGCCCGGCTAGAACCTTGAGAATCATCATTCTGAACTCTATATCTGACATATTACCAATGTCTGTATTGATTAGGTCCCTAGCCTTTGGTATTGCCTCTTGTTCTTTTTTTTGTTGTGAATTTTTCCGCCTTGTCATTTTGTCCAGATAAGAGTTTATGAAGGAGCAAGTAAAATACTAAAAGGGTGGCAACAACCCCAGGAAAATATGCTTTAGCCAAATCAGAAGTGATCCCAAATCGTGAGGGGGGAGAAAGGGGATAAAAATGTGTTCCAAAAGAAAAAAAAAAAAAAGAAACTATTTAAAAAAAGAAAGCCGATAAAGAAAAAATATAAAAAGAGGAAAAAAAAATATATATATATATGTATATATTAGATAAACTATTTAAAAAAACGTTAAAAAAGAAAACGGTAAAAGTTAAAAGAAAAATTTAGCAGAAGAAGAGAAAAAGAAAAAAAATTTGAAAAAAAAAATTAAATTAACTGCAAGGCTAAAAAATCATGGGGAGAAAGCCATGAGTTCCGTGCTTTGCTTTCTTCTCCTCTGGAATTCTGCCGCTCTCCTTGGTATTGAAACAGCACTCCTGGGTAGGTGAACTTGGTCCTGGCTGGGTTTCCCATTGATCTTCTGGGGGAGGGGCCTGTTGTAGTGATTCTCAAGTGTCTCTGCCCCAGGCGGTGTTGCACTGCCCTTACCCTGGGCCGGGCTGAGTAATCCGCTCAGATTTGCTTTCGGGAGCTTTTGTTCCCTGAGCGCTCTCCGTAGAGTCTGGAGGACAGGAATGAAGTTGGCGGCCTCCCGGTCTCCGGCCTGAGGAGCTGATAGCCCGGGGCCCCACTCCTAAGTGCGCCCCCAGAGAACAGCGCCCAATGACTCCCGTCACCCTGGCCTCCGGCCGCGCTCCGAGCTGACCGAGCCTGCAACCGGTCCAAGGCAACCCCAAGCTGAGAGTCACTCCTCGGCTCTGTCTCTGCAGCCGGCTTCCCCGTTCTAATACCGGTAAGCTCTGCGACACTCAGACACCCCCGATCCTTCTGCGACCCTGAGGGACCTGAGGCCGCACTGTCCCCACCTGGGCTTCACCCCAGTTAAGCCTCTGGAGCGATGTCCCTCAGCGGAACAGACTTTTAAAAGTCCTGATTTTGCTCCGTTGCTCTGCCGCTCGCCGGGAGCCAGCCCCTCCCCCCGCGGTCTATCTTCCCGTCGCTTTGGATTCACTTCTCCGCCAGTCCTACCTTGCAGAAAGTGGTTGATTTTCTGTTTCTAGAATTGCTGTTCTTCTTCTCTTCAATCTCCCGTTGGATTTGTAGGTGTTTGCAATCTTTAGGTAAGCTATTTAGCTGATCTCCCGCTACCCGAAGTAGTCTCAGCCTGCTACTTCTCCGCCATCTTGACTCCACCTTCCCAACCCCATCCTAGATAGTGTCAGCCTCCCATCATGACCCCAGCATAGCACAGAAATCTAAATAGTTTTATTTCTGGGCTGAAATGTGCCTCAAGTCAAACCATCGCCTCAGTGTCTGTAACAGTCATTGGCTTGAACACGACACACCGATATAGTCTTTGAAACTCAAACATCTAAAATTTAATCAGCAGTTCACATGGGTGTGAGGCTACCATGTAAAAAGATCTATCTGAATTCTGGAAAGTAACATGGCACCCGACTACAAGTAGCATGCAGAGGTTGATGCAGAGACAATTCCTGAAGGAAGGGGCTGGAATTCGTATGTTGAATCAGGAAGGGAGGAACATGAGTGAGCAATCCTTCCACAGCCCCTCCTGTTTTGGCCATTAGCTGAGGGTTCACCCTGCACAGGAACCTGACCAAAGCTGGGGCACAAGAGGGAGATTTCTCAAATACCTCATCTCATTCCATGTGTGTTATGTCCTGGGAAGAGAAACCTTGTATTTACAGACAATGTGGAAGAACCTTCAGCCATGTGTCCCCAGTACAAATGACATCAGAACTCGTTTATCCTGGATTGCACCACACATATCTCCCCAGTGTGGAAGAGCCTTTGGTAAGAGCTCTAACCTCGGGAGACATGAGAGAACTCACCCTTCTGAGAAAGTAGACATGATATGCATGAGGGAAATAATTCTAGGGTAGAGCTCACCTCTGCACACAGCAAAACCATGGGAGAGGCACCTTAGGGATGTAACAAGGGAGGGAGACCCTTCATTCAGAGAGCTCTGTTCTGTTTTTTGTTTTTTTTTTTAAGATTTATTTATTTATTTACTTGACAGGCAGAGATCACAAGTAGGCAGAGAGGCAGGCAGAGAGAGAGAGGAAGGGAAGCAGGCTCCCCGCTGAGCAGAGAGCCCGACATGGGGCTCTATCCCAGGACCCCGAGACAATGACCCGAGCCGAAGGCAGCGGCCCAACCCACTGAGCCACCCAGGCACCCGTGAGCTCTGTTCTTAATCTTGTCCATGACCTCACATGAGTTAGAAGACATGCGGTGGCATTACTCTATCAGTGCTCGCAGCAACATGCATCCCTTCGAGGCCATGGGCACATTGCCACAGACAGCAACTGGTTGAATCCATCTTCAAGGGAAAGCATTTAGTACAGCCACACCCTTATCCAGCATCTGAGGATCCACACTGGTGGGAACCCTGACAAATGTGGTCAACGTGGAAGAGCTGTTAGATACAGCTCTCACATTTGGAGACACCAGACAACTCAGACCAGGGAAACCTCTGTCTGTCATTACTAGGATCCCACCTGTACCCAGAGTGCCCACCTTTCTCACGACCACAGAAATCACAGAGTACAAACCCTGTGTCTCCGATCACTGAGGCAGAACCTTCTGCCCGATGTGGTCCCTTTCCCAACACCAGAGAACTCAAACGGGGAGAACAACTAGGGCTGTATCTTTGTGGAAGAAGCTCAAACTGGGGCTCTGGCCTAAGCTCCTGCTACCATCTCAGAGAGCAGGTCATCCCTCATACAGGAGAGAAGGTGCAGGGACATCCTGGGACACCCTGCATCATTGCTGCTGCTGAATGCTGAGGAAATCCATGTGGGAATCCCATTCCTCATGCAGCCAACACGTGAAGGACCTGGGAGGATTCGCACAGAAGAAAATCCCCCCGGAGTGATGAGGAAAGGAATGTTCTCAGGTATCCCTTCTTCCTTAGCCAGCAACGACACCCTCACACCGAGGAAACACTGATCCCAATGCAACGGGGGGAAATTCTTCCCCGGACACTCACATCAGAAAATCACTGGGCAAATACCTCCCAAGGAATTTCTTAGGGTGAAATTGAGATACAAACTCAGACACTGACAATTTTTCACTGCAAACACATACAACTGCGTCACGTTCTGAGGGATGCTGAATGCAGTATTTCAGTAATCAATAGCGAGAAATAAAGCAAATCTGCTCCCATCCATCAATACTTGCATAAAGGCCAGTATCACTGAAAAGGAGGGGTCTCACAACCATGTACACTGTGCCAATTAAGATCGGGGGACTTTTCCTTTACTAGCTCTCACACCTGACCCTGGTACTGTCTCTTGGTAGGAAGTTTGACACATATATACACTGCCTGGGATCCATGAGAACATCAATTGGAGGGTTAACATAGAATCTTAGAACAAAAGGTGATTCACCTATGTTCATGAAAACATTAATCTATCGACTTATGTAGATCACAAGGATGAATGTCAACAAGACTCAACAAACACATGGTTTGTGATCTACCTCTCGTGTGGCCTTAGTTCTACTAATATTGATCTCATAAATTGGAAAAGATTTATAAATTAATTACATGCTTAGAAATATTTCTATTTTCTTTACTTATTTGAGAGTGAGAGAGCTAGAGAGGGAGCAAGAACTGTCCAGGTTGGGCAGCAGGGAAGAGGGAGAGGAAGCAGGCTTCACATAGAGAAGGGTGCCCAATGCAGGGCCTGATCCTCCAGGATCCAGGGATCCTGAACTCGGCCAAAGCCAGATGCTTAACCAACTGTGCCACCCAGGGAATTGCAAATTAATTTCATGTTTTACAATGATGCTGTTTTTGAAGAACTGTGTGTATCAAGACAGGAATTACACTCTACTGTTCAGATTCAGGCAGTGAGGGCTTCCTCCCCCTCTTTGAGAATATGGTAGCCAACTGCTTTTCTCCACCAAGAATAGCTCCTTATCTGTGGTCTGAGAAGGTGTAAGACCACTGCCAATATGGAAATAGTCTCCGATTTAGAAGATTATATAACAGGAGGGGGTACGTACGCTCCCACACATAAACACAAAGCACATCCAGGAATGCCTGTATGGTTCTTTTAGTTAAGGGACCAACTCTTGATTTTGGCTCAGGTCCTATTATCAGGGTTGTCAGATCGAGCCACTGACATGTGTCATGCTCTGTAATGCAGGTGGAGCCTGCGTAAAAGTCTCTCTTTCCCTCCATACCTCCCCTTCCAAACTTGGCTACCAGAAGTTCCACGATGTCTATGCCAGACTAAAGGAGGAGCGTGTAGGACAAGAGATGACCCAGACGTCAATCACCAACTAGTGACAAAAGACTAAATATACTTCCTGCTGCTCCCAGAACCAAACAGAAGACTTGCAGAAACCCTATTACAACTGCATTTCACATGACCATCTTAGCGATGCTTACTTCTCCTAGAATTTTCATATTAGAAATATGTTCTCATTCATCTACCCTCAATCTTCAGTGATATCGAATTCCTACAGGAGATGTGCAAACACTCAACCTCCTCATGTCTTCTCTTTCTATGTGAGTGCCCTTCTTACTGACCCTCTTGATGTGGCTGAGATGATGATCCCAGCATTGTGAGATCGAGCCCTGTGTCATGCTCTGCAAAGCGAGTGGCGCCTGCACAGTGTCTTCCTCTCTCTCTCTCACACCTCCCACTCTAAAACAAAACAAAACAAAACAAAACAAAAAAACCCAACACGTAGACTCAGAGTTCCATTTGTAAAGATGCCGTTATTCTTTACTCTAGTTTACTGGCCCTAGAAAGAATGTGTTGACAGAAAACACTATTTTGGAGAGAATGTCTATTTATAAGATAACCCTGCAATCACTCAGGATTCTGCTAACAGAAGCAACCTGGAGTTCAGATATTTTGTTTGGAGCAGGGATTTGCAGAACTTTCTCCATATGTACCACTAAGTAATTTTCCCCAACCAACAAACTCTAGATATTATGGTTAAGGGTACATCTTCAATTTAATCGAAAAGAAGAGGGTATCTTTACCTCCAGAAAAAAGGCAGAAGCCAGCAAAAGAGTCACCCAAGTCAAGCCCTGAACCTCAACCGAGGCAGAAGGTTCAGAACCAGGACAACTTACTGCTGTGATGCACATCCACCAGGGATACGACACGGGTCACACTCCTGTACGTGATGCACTTGAATCTGCACTGAAGAGACAGAGGCCAGATGCATTGTATGCTGCCAAGGAGGCCAAGTCACCTGAGCCTTGAAGCACCACCTGGAAAACAGAGAGAGCACTTAGCTGAGGTCTCAGGACCCATATTCCGGAAGACACAATGTCATACAAAAATGAAAGCACGCTCCTCCCTTCCAGCAGAGAGCACAAGCTCAAAGAGGCCAAAACCACAGGAACCCGAAATTTGTGAAAGACTTAGCATTGCTGCTGTCAGACCTTCAAATAATACACGCATAGTCAATTGGCTACCGGGAGTTCCATGATATCTATGCCAGTCCCAAGCAGGAGGATGTGGTTCAGGAGATGGCCCAGAGGTCAATCACTATTATCAACTAGTGACGAGAGTCTAAGTAAAGTTCCTGCTGCTCCGAGAACCCGAACAGAAGATCTGCAGAAACCCTATTTCAACTGCATTTTGCATGACCATCCTAGGGTTGCTTACTTCTCCTTGAATCTTCTTTCACCTTTGACAAGCGTTCTCATTAATCTACCCCATAACTTCAATGATACAGAACTCCCATAGGAGATGTGCATATACTCTACCTTCTCAATGTCTTTTCTACTCTACGTAAGTGACTCTGTTAGTCTTTCTTTCTTTCTTTTTTCACAACTCTATTTGGCTGAAATGAGCCTCTGGTCTTCCTTTTTAAGACATGCCTCTCATGGACCCTGGAACTCAAAAAAAGAAAAAAAAAATCACCACCCAAAATGAATGTAACCTATACCTTGGAGATTGAAGATTGTTTCACTCCTAACCAGTAACTAAGCTACTGACCCAAAGGGCAAGCCCTCCAACAACCAGCTTCTAGAGGATTCTGGGAAAACTTGGGGTATAGTTCTGATAGGCTTTTCCCAATAAGAAAACACTGCCGCCTCCAAAGCTGATTGCATACTAAATAGATTCAGAGCTTTACGGGACCCATTGTGAGGCACAGAAATGCCTGGTGGTGGTGGCAGCGGGTGCCAGTCCACATGGATGATGGATTTCAGTTCAACGGATTTGGGATGTTTTCTTAGAAGGCAGCCAGAAGCACACTTAGTTTTTTAGCATCTATTTTAAGTAAGCCTGGCAGGCATAGTGATGGACCATTCCATACAGATTTTCAAACCCTACTGTGCTGGAACTTTTCATGTGGAATCTCTAGAGTGAATTTTCAGTAGTGTGTCCAAGCCAAAGCCAAGCACGATAGTCCCATCAGACTTGACTGCAGTACCTGTCGATTTGGGTTGATTCCACTTCTCAAGGTCCCCCAAATATCCTGATGTTCCTATACCTGCCAACAAGTAACTTTCCCTACTCATCTGGAAAGGCTCCTGGGCACTGTGTCATTGAGGTATGAACTCGCTATTGCCAAGGGGCTCTACAAAGCCACCTTTAATTCCTGAAAATTGTCTGGTCATTATCTGAGTCCATACATGTTACTCTCAAATCGGACATTTCACTCAATCTCTTGGTAAAATAACCAATGTTTCCAGCGGTGTCCTGTTACAAGTTAAGGCACTTGTGCTGAACTTACGGCATACTCCTAAGTACCTTGGAAGAAAGAATTCTCCCTGAGAGTTTGTGAATGATGGAGGGTTCAGGGAGGGACTGAAGTTACATGCGCCCAATTGCTCACACAGAAATATATCATCACATTTCTGTAGATCATGGATACTTTCAGATACAGTTTCCCTCAATCTGGAAGAATAAACATTAAAGAACCAGCAATGTTTCAAACAAGAGTCACAAAGGTAGACTCATATTCCTCAACTCACTCAGTCCCCCCTTATTAATTCTTGTTCAGCCTGAAATCAGCTTTTCTATGAGTTCTTCAAATCTGTACCCAGTTGAGTTTGAGGATTTTCACATGAGACACATCACCGTGTAAAGTCATAGGCATTTAGTGGTAGAGTAGGGATGAAAGGCCTATGGACACATGCTTAATGAGATATATTTTCACCAAATATTGAAGGCAAGACATCAGCATGGAAGCAGAGAGGCCACAAGACCTGCATCCCGGTCCCTAGGCATGCGTGTCCATGAGTTTCCGTATCTCCAAGCCAAACACGCTCATGTCTTCTGAGCTAAGGGTTATGCTTCTAGAATTTTCCCCCAAGGAGAAAACCAGAGGGGTTCCCACCACCTTGTCCGAGGCCCACAAAACTGTTCAGTGACAACTTCTCATCCACCACGGTCAGGCAGGTCGAGCCCTTTGTCCCCCGGTTGCTCAGCACACCCTTTCCTGGCGTCCACCAGGCCACTCAGCCTCTGTGTTCCATGTCCTTGACGGATCTCCTTGGAAGATGGTAACCTGCAGAGGGGTGGAAGGAGCAAATATACCCCTTCCCACCCTTTCTCCCTCCTTGAACCCATCCAAGGTTTGTGCAGGGGGAGCAGAGCTGCAGGGACCTGCAGATAGGTTTCTTATTCTGTGGTGCTTACAAGAATCCCCTTGCACAGAGCCTGAGCCTTAGCACTTAGCAGGATATTTTGGTCTCTAACCACACCGCCCACCCCAGCCATGGGGCAGCATTCCAACTTCCAGCATCCTCAGGAAGAACTCCTGCACCCTAGCTAGCTTCCCTCCATCCAACGCCCAGGTGCTGACCTAGGCATTCAAAAGGAGACTGGAGTCTCAGACACACACACTGTACCCAGGTGCCTGACTGCACTCCACACCACACCTTCTACTTCAGGGTTGTGGTGATGGCAGATTTCCCGCTCTGTGCTTTTTGCCCTGAGACATGCCAACCCTCCAATGTGTCACAGAGTACAGATCCGGGCTTCAGCCCCCCTGCGATCTGGCTGTCTGATTCAGCTTCCTGGGCCTGCCCACCTCCCTCCCTGCCTCGGAGAGTCATTTCCTATGAGTATCTGCCTGGCCCCTGCAACTCTGGCTCTGCTCTGGTGCCCTGGGCCCTGGTTGCAGAGGAGCCACAGAATATGGCTTGCTGGCCTTGTGCTCCCCTCAACCCAACCATCGTGGTGACCAATGTGGACCCAAGTGTCAGATAGGACTGCAGGTCCCGTCTTCCTGCTCAACCTCAGGGGGCACTTCTGAAGCAAGGTACGTCATACCCAAATACCTGCTCCCAGCCCCCTCCCTACCAGCTGAATAATCCTTAGGGACCGATGTATAGGGAAGCCAACACAATCTACATTCCAGGCATTGCATATCACTCAGCCTCTCATGGTACACAGGTGAATCAGAGAAGGATTCAGCACCACAGCACAAACAACACTTGAGTAGTGAGCAAATGTGTTTCTCCCATGGCAGAAACATTTCAAGATACACTGCAGTAGGCCTGGTTGTCAGCTTACCTGTGCTCCAGTAAGAGCCCTGCTCTGACATTGATGAGCAAGCCACAGACCAAGAGTACCTCTGCAGGTAAGTGGGCCCAAATGTATACTGGATCCTTTCATTTTGTTGTTTTGATTTTGCTCCAAAGTCCAGGGAGATACCTCTGGGGCATGGATGGGGTTCTCCATTCAAGAGCATAGGAGGTAAATGAGCCATATGTTCCCCTAAACACCACTCCTGGGATAGGCCGGGTCAAGCTAATACCCATGGGCTACCCTGTGACCTCAGCAGGGCCAAAGCACAGCCTGCTCCCCGGATGTGAAGAGAACAGGAATATAGTCACTGAGCCACACATTCTGAAGCCAGAACTCTAAGGGAACTATGCATGTGGGCTGGTTGTAACAGAAACTGGCAGGCACCACGTTGCCCTGAAAGCCACTCAGGGTCCTGGCAGCCTCAGAGTGGGGGTTCAGTGGCTGCTCTGCATTCCAGATCATCACTGCTCTGTCCTGACTCAGGTCTAAGCTGGAACCCCTGTGGTCCCTCCAATGTCAGCTGGCATAAAAAGGGCATAGAGTGGTTGGGGTGGCCTGGGAAGGGAACCCACTGAGGCAGATCCCAGAATGAAGCTGGAGGACATATCAGGGGCTCACTGATATGGGAACCCACAGCAGATTGCTGTGGGAACAGGGAGCCCAGAGTCCGTGGAGGGTGTTCACATCACTACCTGAACAGCTGTGTCCCTGGCGAATGACTGAATCTGTCTGTGCCCCACATCTTATATAGAACTGGGCCTCACAGGACTTTGTCCCCCAGGATTTGGTGAGGAGAAACCAAGACAATGAACAATAAGCACTTCACCAGTGCTTGGAACAGAAGCGACATCCATAAAGACACATCTCCCTAGCATTGCTTGGTAGAAAACGTGTTTTGGAACCCCTGGCTCAGCTGGTCATGTCGTTCTGAACATCAGAGAAAAGGCAGCTGGCTTCACGGTGCCTCCCTCCAACATGGTGACTCAGAGCCACCCTGATCCAGTTACACAACCTCCTCTCCAGGGACATTCCTGCCAGTCTGGTAAATATCGTGCTGTGTAGACACACTACCCTGCAAGCTCTGGCCCAGGAAGCTGTGGCCCCAGCAAGTTTGTGGCTCCCAATTGGGCCCAGCTGTCCTCCCCGTGTCACCAGGACAGTGGACCTGGGCCTCTGGCCTTACCTTGCTTCTCAGTGGTGATGATGGTGGCCTCTGGGGGCTCACCCAGCCCTGCCACATCTTGGTGATCAGTCTGAAGATGTACAATGACTCGGGCCAGCTCAGTGGCTGTGAATTGCCTCACCATGGCACCCATCTCCACTGTGGTGAACATGCTGGAGTTGCTGTTGGCCAGGCAGTAGATGATCTGATACCCTCTGGGTGGGACAGGAGGGCCATGCATCAGTCTCATCACCCCCTCGGACCCCACATTCCCACCACCCCGCCACCACCACTCTGCCGTGTTTCCGCCATGTCCTTCCTCCTCTGCCAGCATCTGAGAGGAATGGCACAACCGCAGTGGCAGATGGAGCCTCTGAGTGCTGGGCCCCCATGACTCTCATTCCCCTTCATCCAACCCACCACTAAGATGTGGAAACAGTTTCATCTTTAGTGATTCAATACTTACATAAAACACCAGTACTCATCATATCAGCAATTTAAAACCTCCCAAAAAACCAACTTCCAGAACCAGATGCATTTCGTTGTAATTTCTACCATTCAGGGAAGGATTCATAGCAGTCATTTGCCCACTTTTCCAAAAACCAGAAGAGAAAGCTTCTAAAATAATTTGCTGAGTCCACCATAACCCTAATGAAAAAATAATTGAGGAACCCCCAAGAAAAGAGTCTTACATTCCAATATCCCTATGACCATAGATGTAAAAATGTTCAAAAAAATAGTAGCAACTCAAGTTCACCAATATGCTGAAAAAATCATATACTATGATCAAGTGGGATCTTGCAGGAATGCAATGATGGTTTACAGGTGCACGTTGATCAAAGAGATACAGCACATTAAGAAAATAAAAAATAAAAATGATGTGATCATGTTGATATGCAGGGAAGCATTTGACATACTTTAATATCCGTTTGCCATCAGAATTCTCAGCAGTGTGTGTAGACCAGGAACATACCTCAGCACTGAAAAGGCCATATATGGGGTGCCTGGGTGGCTCAGTGGGTTAAAGCCTCTGCCTTAAGCTCAGGTCATTATCCCAGGTTCCTGGGATCGAGCCCTGCATCAGGCTCTCTGCTCAGCAGGGAGCTTGCTTCCTCCTCTCTCTGTTCCTCTGCCTAATTGTGATCTCTCTCTCTCTGTCAAATAAATAAATAAAATCTTTTTTAAAAAGGCCATATATGACAACCACACAGATTATGTCACGTCCGATAGTGAAAAGTTTTAGCTGTTTCTATTTCCTCTAAGATCGCCTAAGTTAGGAACATTGCTGATCTTTCCTTGCCACTTTTGCTGAACACAATATCGAAAATCCAAGGCAGAACAATTATGCAAGAAGATAATCAGAAGGCATCAAAACTGGAAAGAAAGAAGTAAAATGGTCACTACTTGCAGATCATATAGAATATAAGGAAAACCTCAAAGAAGCCAGTGAAAAATTGTTCAAACTGACTAAAATCAGTAAAGGGGCAGGATACAATATCACTACCCCAAAATCTGCTGTGGTTCTATATGCTAATAACAAATCATCAAAAAATAAATTAGGAAGATCATCTCACCTGAAGTTGCATGAAAAAGAATAAAATACCCAGGAATATACTTTACCAAGAGGTAAAATCTTGTATGATGAAAATGACAAGATGGTAAGGAAAGAAACTGAAGGCAACACACATGAACCAAGAGACACCACATATTCATGGGTGAGAAAAATTAATAATGGTAAAATGTCCATACTTCCCTAAACCATCTACAGTTTCATTGCAATTCTTGTCAAAATTCTAAGGACATTTTTCACAGAAAGAGTAGAAAGGTTCTAAAAATTTGTATGATGCCAGAAAAGACTCTGAATACCAGAGCAATCTAGAGAAAGAAGAACCACACTAAAGGTATTGTGCTTGCTCATTTCAGACTAATGACAAAGCAGAGTAATCAAAATAATCTAGCATTGTCATAACAACAGACACACACATCACCAGAAGGAAGGAGAGAGCCCAGAAGTAAACACACACATCTATAGTCCGGGACATTATGACAAAGGAGCCAATAATAAACAAGTGGGAAAAACAGTCTCTTTCATCAATGGTGCTGGGAACACTGGAGAACCACATGCAAAAGCACGAAACTGCACCATTCTCTTACACCATACACAAAAATTAACTCAAAATGGGTCAAACAATTGAATATAAGTCCTGGAATTATAAAACCTGTAGCAGAAAACACAGGGTTTGGAAAGGTCCTTGATGAAAGGCCTTGGTAGTGGTGCTTTTAAGCGGATACCAAAGTAAAAACAAACAAAGAAGAAAAGTGTGGGCCTACATCTAACTATAAAACATCCAAACAACAAAAGAAACCATCAACAAAATAAAATGGTAACCTAAGGTAAAACATTTTTAAATTATATATCCAGTAAGGGGTTAATATTCAAAATATAAAGAACTCATGCAACTCAACAACAAAACAAAACAAAACACACAAAAGCACCAAAAACAACAAAAACCCCACAATTTATCTAGTGTATCAGGAGAAGTTCCAAATAGACATTTTCTTAAAGAAGACATACAGATGGTCTACACGAACATGAAAAGATGCTCATCATTAATGATCAGGGAAATGCAAATCAAAACAGAATGGGCACCACTTCATGCCTGTCAGAACGACCATTATCAAAAACAGAAGAAATAGCAAGTTTTGGTGAAGATGTGGAGTAGAGGAAAACTCTGGTGCACCACTACTGGCAGTATAAATGGCTGTGGCTACTATGGAAAACAGTGCAGAAATTCCTCAAAAAAAATGAGAAATAGAGCAACCAAAGGAGCCAGCAATTCCCTTTCTGAGTATTTATCTGAAGGGAATGAAAACACTAATTCACAATGGTATATTCACCCCTGTGTACACTGCAGGTTTATTTACAACAGTGAAAATAAAGAAACAACCTAAATGCCATAAGTGGATGTATGAATAAATAAATTGTGGTTGATAAACACAGTGGAATCCTACTCAGCCATAATAAAGGATGAAATCTTTCGATTTACAACTTGGTGGCCCTTGAAGGCATTATGCTAAGGAAAACAGGCCAGACAGAAAGAAAAATACTAGAAATCACTTACATGTAGAACCTTAAAAAAAAAAACAAATCAAAAACAAAAATATGAGCTCACAGACAGAACAGATGGGGGCTGACAGAATTTTGGGGTTGGAGGTGGGTGAAAAGGGTGAAGGGGTAAAAAGTATAAAAGAAAACAAACCCAAATATAGCATCTTTTTTTTTTTTTTTCAATTAAGTAATCTGTACACCCAACATGACTCAAACTCATAACCTGGGGATCAAGAGTCACACACTCCACCAACCCTGCCAGCCAGGGTCCTGGAATTGTCACATCTTCCTGTATTCAATGTATGGAGAAAGGGGAAACTAATTTAATCTATGGTATTTTGAGGGCTACGTATTTTTTTGGTGAATTTACAAATGAAAGAACACATTCTTCAGGGTCACACACACAGGACTGTATCTAGTTCTAATATTTATCATGACACTGAGAAAGTAACTTGCCTTTTTAATTTAATTATTTATTTGAGAGACAGAGAAGGGGGGGACATAAGCAGAGTGAGGGACAGAGGGAGATGGAGAAGACGACTCCCCACTGAACAGGGTTTCTGAACTGAGGTTTGATCCCATGAACCTGGGATTATGTCCTGAGCCAAAGGCAGAAGCTTCAACGACTGAACCACCCCGGTGCCCCTACCTCTTTTCTGCCTCTTTCCCCACTCTGAGGATATTATGAATATTTGCTTTTAGAACACCTTCTATTTTTAATATAATAATAGTTTTTAGATTTGAATGAAATAGAGGTCACTTATAATAATACCTATGAGAGTAAGCCCTCAAACATGTTTTAAAAAATCTTATTCTGGGGATACGTAGGTGGCATGGTCAGTTAAGCAGCTGGCTCTTGATTTGGGCTCAAATCAAGATCCCAACTTCTGGGAGAGAGCCCCACACCAGGCTCCACACTCAGCTGCAACGCTGCTGGAGGTTTCCCTCTCTCCCTCTGACCCTCCCCTCTCTAGCATTTGCTTGTTCATGCAATCTCTTTCTGTCTCTACAATAACTAAATATGTCTTAAAAATCTAACCTTGAACATTTGGTGGTTGCATAATCATTTTCATTATTGGGCAGTATCTCCTAGTTTACAAAGCACTTTTATACATACTTTCTTATTGGATTCAGGATATGGTCCTGGGAGAAGAATTTATTGTGTTTATTTATATAGGAAAATAAACAAAACCAGACTTAGAGCAGGGCTGTGCTTTGCTCATGACTGCAGAGCTAACAGATGTTCTTCTGATTTTCAGTCCAATGGAGTAGGAAAAGAAAAAATCCAAACACTGTAACAAGAGCCAATGAAGGGCACTAGAAACTGATAATGGAATCAATGCAGTAAGACGATGCAATATTTATAAATATTTACCCACCCAGCAGTGGAGCAACTAAATATGTAGAGCATATATGAACAGAACTAAGAGAAGCAATCAGCACTAATACCATTGGGAACTCTAATACCTCATACTTCTCTCAATGATACACCATCCAGACAGAAGATCACAAAGGAAACATCAGCCTCAGACAACCTGTTACTTAGATGGACTTGACAGATACACACAGAACCCTCCATCCAAAAGCAGCACATGGAATGAACTCCTCTCAAGTGAACCTAGAATATTCTCCACCATAGGTTATAGGTGAGGCCACAAGACAAGTCAATAAATTCCAGAAGCCTAGGATTTTCCCAAATGATGAGTGAAACCAAATCGACCATCTTTTCCAAACACAGTGGTATAGAACTGGAAATCAATTACAAGAAGAAAACTGGAAATTCATAAACACAGAGACTAAACAACATGCTACTGAACAACCAATTGAATTCATGGGCAAACTGAAATAGGAACACAGAAATACTTTGAGGCAAAGGAAAAAAGAATGCAATCAAACAAAAGTTATGGAATGCAGTAAAACGGGTTCTAAAATGGGGCATCCAATTAGTCAGTGGAGCACTGCGACTCCTGATCCTGTGGTTTTGAGTTTCAACCCCACAGTGGGCATAGAGATCACTTTAATTTTTTGAAGATGTCGTTTATTTATTTGACACGGAGGGAGAGAGACAGAGAGACTGAGCAAAGTGGAAGGAGCAGCAGGCAGTAGAAGAGGGAAAAAGTGGTTCCCCGTGCTGACCAGAGAGCTGACCCAGTGCTCAATTCCAGGACACTACATTCATGACCTGAGCCAAAGTCCAATGCCTAAGAGAATGAGCCACACAGGCACCCCTTAGAGCTAACATAAAAAAAAAAAAAGTGGTTCTAAGAAGGAAGTTTATAGTGATACAACCTAACTCAAGAAACAAGGAATATCTCAAATAAACAACCTAACTTGATACCTCAAGGAAACAGGAAAAGAACAAATGAAGTCCAAAGTTAATAGAACTTAGGAAGGAACACATCAGAACTGATATAAGTGAAATACAGACTAAAAGGACAACAGAAAGATTAAAAAAAAAAAAAACATAAAACAACAAGAACAACAGATCAACAAAGAGCTGGTTCTTTGAAAAACAAAGCTGACAGAGTCTCAGCCAGACTCAAGCAAAAGAAAAGAAAGAGGACTCATCATGAGAAATGAAAGAGATATTCCCTGATACCATAGATATGCAAAGGCTCATAAGAACGTCCTATGAACAATTAAACCCCAACAAGCTGAATAATCCAAAAGAAAAGGATACATTCCCAGAAACATACAACCTGCAAAGACTGAATCCTGAAGAAACAGAAATTCTGAACAGACCAATGACCAGTAGGAATATTACATAAGAAATCAAAAACTTCCAACAAGGAAAAGTCCAGGACCCTATGGTTTCACTGGTGAATTCTACGAATCATCCATAGGAAAAAAAAAATGAATACCAGTCCTTCTCAAACGTCCAGTAAAACAAGGGGAATGAATGCTCCCACCTCATTTTAAGAGGCCAGCATGGCCCTTATCGAAACCTCCCAATGTGCCCCAAGAAAATGACACACCAGTACCTGTGATGAATATAGACATAAAAATCGTCACACAAATCAAACTAATGTGCCGCATTCACAAAACGAAGGATCAGCATCATAGGACCATCTCAACAGATGCAGAAAAGCATTTGATAGCGCTGCTACCAAATCACTGCCCCCCAACCTGTGCTTCTGCTGCTTGGCCGGTCGCCATACCCCGTACCATGGCCACCCCACTGTGCCATCCCCCCATGTCCACCACACCCCGCGCTGCTACCAGCTTGCTGCCCGCAAAAAAATGCACCCCTGCACCCTGCTGTGCCTCCACAGTCCACCTTACTGCTGTGCCACCTCTGTCCTGTGCCCACGGCCTCTGCTGTGCTTTGCTGCCCCACTTTGTTGGCATGCACTATGAGCAGGCCCAGTAAGCCAGCCAAGCTGTCTCTGTGCTGCTGCCTCAGGGCTGGTCCCACACTCCCTATGCTGCTCTGCCACCTATATTCCACCCCCCCACAGGTGCCACATGGCTGCCCCACTCGGGTGTCACGCAGCTTCCCCTTACCACAAGAAGCTCCCCTTCCCTGTACCAGTGCTGCCTGGTGACACCCCCACTCCTTCCCCCGCTGGCTCCGCCCCCTGAGTGTTCTAACCTCTCTGCCACCTCCTCACCCCCATGGAGCTTGGCAGTCTTGCCCGCCACACATGACACTGACACCCTGCTGATGCCAGGCTGGTACCTCCCCTCCACCCACCACGACCGAGTAGCTGCTTCCCCCTCCACCTGCTCCATTGCCTTCCCGTGGCCATGCGCATAGTGCTTCGCATGCCTGCCCTCCTGCCCCCCTCATGCTGCCACCATCTTGCTGCCCCCCATATGTACCCTTACCACCCTGCTGTATGCCTCCACACAACCCCCTTTACCACTGCTGCAGCCGCTCCACTGTTGCCCTGTGTCCCAGCCTCTACTGTACTTCGGTGCCCCACCCCCTTGACGTGCACAAAGGGCCCGCCCTCCACGCCCGCCCCACTATTGCTACCCTGCCCCCATGATGTGCACTATGGGCCCGCCCACCACGCCTGCCCCACTGATGCCTGTCCCCTTGATATGTATGATGGACCCGCACACACCGCCCTCCTAACTATTGCTACCCGGATCCATTGACGTGCACGATGGGCCCGCCAACCACGGGCTCATAATTGTTGCTGCCCCGCCCCCTTGACGTGCACGATGGACCCGCCCACCACGCCCACCAAGCCGCTGCTGCCCCACCCCCTTGACGTGCAGGATGGGCCTGCCCATCACGCCCGCCCTGCTGCTGTTGTCCCTCCCCCTTGACGTGAGACATGGGCCGGCCCACCACACCAACTTAACTGATGCTGACTGCTGCCTGGGGCTGCTACCAACCTCTCACCCCCTCTGCTGCTGCCTAGATTCCACCCATCCTCCACAGGTGCCACAAAGCTCACACTCTTCCCAGTGCCACTACTGCCTGCCCCCATCCCTGCTCCGATGACCCCTGCTCCATCCCCTGTCATCCCATTCCCCTTCCTCAGTGTTATCTCCTGGCTGCCAACTCCTCAGGCCCATGCAGCCCTGCCCACCGTGCCATGACATTGATGTCCTGCTGACACCCGGCTGGTCCTGCCCCCCCCACGCCACAACTGCTTAACAGATTCCCCCTCCCCCTGCTCCGTTGCCTCCCTGCTGCCAAGTGGGGACCACGCTACTTCCACCCTGAATATCTGCCCCCTTCCCTGCACAGCTCACATTGCTATTGCCACATGCACCCCTGTCCCCTGCTCTGTCCCTCACACTGCCCGCCTTACCTCAGGTGCTGCCGCTGTGTGGCAGCCCTGTGCCCCTGGCCTCTGCTGTGCATGTTGGGCCCGCCCACCACGCTCGCTTAACTGTTGCTGCCCCGTCCCCATGATGTGCACAATGGGCTGCCCACCACGGCCTACTAACCGTTGCTGCCACGCCCCCTTGATGTGGGCTGTGGGCCCACCCACCACAGCTGCCTAACTGCTTCTGCCCTGCACCCGTGACATGAAACCATATGATAATTGACTTTCTCTGCTTTACTTATTTCACTCAGCATAATCTCTTCCAGTCCCGTCCATGGTGCTACAAAAGTTGGGTATTCATGTTTTCTGATGGAGGCATAATACTCCATAGTGTTTATGGACCACATCTTCTTTATCCATTCAACCGTTGAAGGGCATCTTGGGTCTTTCCACAGTTTGGTGACCGTGGCCATTGCTGCTATAAACATTGGGGTACAGATGGCCCTTCTTTTCACTCCATCTCTATATCTTTGGGGTAAATACCCAGTAAAGCAATGGCAGGGTCATAGGGACGCTCTATTTTTAATTTCTTGAGGAATTTCCACACTGTTCTCCAAAGTGGCTGCACCATATTTCATTCCCACCAATAGTATAAGAGGGTTCCCCTTTCTCCACATCCCCTCCAACACATGTTGTTTCCTGTCTTGCTAATTTTGGCCATTCTAACGGTGTAAGGTGATATCTCAATGTGGTTTTAATTTGAATCTCCCTCATGGCTAGTGATGATGAACATTTTTTCATGTGTCTGATAGCCATTTGTATGTCTTCATTGGAGAAGTGTCTGTTCATATCTTCTGCCCATTTTTTGATATGATTATCTGTTTTGTGTGTGTTGAGTTTGAGGAGTTCTTTATAGATCCTGGATATCAAACTTTTGTCTGTACTGTCATTTGTAAATATCTTCACCCATTCCGTGTGTTGCCTCTTTGATTTCTTGACTGTTTCCTTTGTTGTGTAAAAGGTTTTGATTTTGATGAAGTCCTAAAAGATTATTTTAGCTTTTGTTTCCTTTGCCTTTGGAGACATATCTTGAAAGAAGTTGCTGTGGCTGATATCAAAGAGATTACTGCCTATGTTCTCCTCTAGGATTGTGATGGATTCCTGTCTCACATTGAGGTCTTTTATCCATTTTGAGTTTATATTTGTGTATGGTGTAAGAGAATGGTCCAGTTTCATTCTTCTACATATAGCTGTCCAGTTTTCCCAGCACCATTTATTGAAGAGACTGTCTTTTTTCCACTGTATATTTTTTTCCTGTTTTGTTGAAGATTATTTGACCATAGAGTTGAGGGTCCATATTTGGGCTCTACTCTGTTCCACTGGTCTATGTGTCTGTTTTTATGCCAGTACCATGCTGTCTTGGTGATCACAGCTTTGTAGTAAAGCTTGAAATCAGGTAATGTGATACCCCCAGTTTTATTTTTGTTTTTCAACATTTCCTTAGCGATTCGGGGTCTCTTCTGGTTCCATACAAATTTCTGGATTATTTGCTCCAGCTCTTTGAAAAACACCAGTGGAATTTTGATTGGAATGGCATTAAAAGTATAGATTGCTCTAGGCAGTATAAACATTTTAACGATGTTTATTCTTCTGATCCAAGACCATGGAATGGTCTTCCATCTTTTTGTGTCTTCTTCAATTTCTTTCATGAGTGTTCTGTAGTTCCTCGAGTATAGATGCTTTACCTCTTTGGTTAGGTTTTTGCCCAGGTATCTTATGGTTCTTGGTGCTATAGTAAATGGAATCAATTCTCTAATTTCCCTTTCTGTATTTTCATTGTTAGTGTATAAGAAATCCACTGCTTTCTGTACATTGACTTTGTATCCTGCCACGTTACTGAATTGCTGTATGAGTTCTAGTATTTGGGGGGTGGAGTCTTTTGGGTTTTCCATATAAAGAATCATGTCATCTGCAAAGAGAGAGAGTTTGACGTCTACTTTGCAAATTTGGATACCTTTTATTTCTCTTTGTTGTCTAATTGCTGTTGCTAGGACTTCTAATACTATGTTGAACAAAGTAGTGAGAGTGGGCATCCTTGTCGTTTTCCTGATCTCAACGGGAAATCTGCAAGCATTTTCCCATTGAGGATGATATTTGCTGTGGGTCTTTCATAGATAGATTTTATGAAGTTCAGGAATGTTCCCTCTATCCCTATACTTTGAAGTGTTTTAATCAGGAACGGGTGCTGGATTTTGTGAAATGCTTTTCCTGCATCAATTGAGAGGACCATGTGGTTCTTCTCTCTTCTCTTATTAATCTGTTCTATCACTTTGATGGATTTGTGAATGTTGAAACATCCTTGTAGCCCAGAAATGAATCCCACCTTGTCATGGTGGATAATCTTTTTAATGTGCTGTTGGATCCTGTTTGTTAGGCTATTGTTGAGAATCTTAGCATCCATATTCATCAGTGATATTGGTCTGAAATTCTCCTTTTTGGTAGGGTCTTTGTCTGGTTTGGGTATCAGTGTAATGCTAGCTTCACAGAAAGAGTGTGGAAATTTTCCTTCTGCTTCAATGTTTTGAAACAGATTCAGGAGAATAGGTGTTATTTCTTCTTTGAAAGTTTGGTAGAATTCCCCAAGAAATCCATCAGGTCGTGGGCTCTTGTTTTTTGGGAGGTTTTTGATCACTGCTTCAATCTCGTTACTTGATATCGGTCTATTCAGGTTGTCAATTTCTTCCTGGTTCAATTTTCGGGGTTTATAGTTTTCCAGGAATGCATCCATTTCATCTAGGTTGCTTTACTTATTGGCATATAACTGTTGATAATAACTTCTGATGATTGTCTCTACTTCCTTGGTGTTCGTTGTGATTGCTCCCATTTCATTCATAATTTTATGAATTTGGGCTTTCTCTCTTTTCTTTTGGATTAGTGTGGCCAATGGTTTATTGATCTTATTGATTCTTTCAAAAAACCACCTTCTGGTTTCATTGAATACATTCTACTGTATCTCTGGTTTCTACTTCATTGATCTCAGCTCTAATCTTGATTATTTCCCTTCTTATGTGTGGAGTTGGTTTGATTTGTTGTTGATTCTCCAGTTCTTTAAGGTGTAGAGACAGCTGGTGTGTTCTGGATTTTTCAATTTTTTTGAGGGAGACTTGGATGGCTATGTATTTCCCTCATAGGACCGCCTTTGCTGCATCCCATAGGTTTTGGACCGAAGTGTCTTCATTCTCATTGGTTTCCATGACTTGTTTCAGTTCTTCTTTGATCTCCTGGTTGATCCAAGCATTCTTTTTTTTTTTTTTTTAAAGATTTTATTTATTTATTTGACAGACAGAGATCACAAGTAAGCAGAGAGACAGGCAGAGAGAGAGGGGGAAGCAGGATCCCCGCCAAGCAGAGAGCCCAATGCAGGGATCGATCCCAGGACCCTGGGATCATGACCTGAGCTGAAGGCAGAGGCTTTAACCCGCTGAGCCACCCAGGCGCTCCCTGATCCAAGCATTCTTAATCAAGGTGGTCTTTAGCTTCCAAGTGTTTGAGTTCCTTCTGAACTTTTCCTTGTGATTGAGCTCGTTTCAAAGCGTTGTGATCTGAGAATATGCAGGGAATCATCTCAGTCTTTTGGTACTGGCTGAGTCCTGATTTGTGACCCAGTATGTGATCTCTTCTTGAGAAGGTTCTATGTGCACTTGAGAAGAATGAGTATTCTGCTGTTTTAGGGTGGAATGTTCTGTATATATCTATGAGGTCCATCTGGTCCAATGTGTCATTCAATGCTCTTGTTTCTTTATTGATTTTCTGCTTCAATGATCTGTCTATTTATGAGAGAGGTGTGTTAAGATCTCCTACTATTAATGTATTCATATCAATATGACTCTTTATCTTGATTAACAGTTTTCTTATGTAATTGGCTGCTCCCATATTGGGGCATAGATATTTACAATTGTTAGATCATCTTGGTGGATAGTCCCTTTAAGAATTATGTAGTGTCCTTCTGTATCTCTGACTACAGTCTTTAGTTTAAAATCTAATTTATCTGATATGAGAATCGCTACCATGACCTTCTTTTGAGGCCCATTGGCATGAAAGATGCTTCTCTAACCCTTCACTTTCTGTCTGGGTGTATCTTTAGGTTCATAATTGGTCTCTTGGAGACAACATATGGATGGGTCCTGTCGTTTGATCCAATCTGAAACCCTGTGTCTTTTCATGGATGCATTTAGGCCATTCACATTGAGAGTGATTATTGATAGAAACATTTTTATTGACATTGTGTTACCTTTGAAGTCTTTCTTACTGTAGATTGTCTCTATATTTCTGTTCAGTGCTATTCTTGGGATTTTTCCCTCTTTTATAGAACCCCCCTTAATATTTCCTGCAGTGTTGGTTGGTGGTTGCATAGTCTTTTAAGCCTTGCCGGTCTTGGAAGCTCTTTATCTCTCCATCCATTTTGAATGTCAGTCTTGCTGAATAAAGTATTCTTGGCTGCATGTTCTTCTCATTTAGTGCCCTGAATATATCTTGCCAGCCCCTTCTGGCTTGCCAGGTCTCTGTGGACAGGTCTGTCGTTATTCTGATGGGCTTTCCTCTGTAAGTAAGGAGCCTCTTCGTCCTAGTGGCTTTCAAGAGATTATATCTACAATTATGATTCTTAATTTGACTATCAGCTGCCTTGATATTTTTCTGCAATCTATAATCTTGGGTGGAGACTGTTCGGCCTCTAGTACATGAATGCTGGTTCCATTCGTGAGTTTGGGAAAATTTTCATGAAGAACTTGTTCCACTATATCTTCTAGACTTCTTTCTCTCTCCTCCCCTTCTGGGATTCCAATAATTCTGATGTTGGAATGTTTCATGGCATCATTTATTTCCCTGATTCTGTTTTTGTGGCTTCTAAGCTGTTTTTTTCAGCCTTCCTCCTCTTCCTTTCTCTCTATCTGTTTGTCCTCCAGATCACTAATTCTATCTTCTGTCTCAGTTACCCTAGCTTTGAGAGAATTTAGATTAGATTGGAACTCATTGAGACCATTGTGAACCTCATCCCTGGTAGTTTTCAGCTCCGCCCTTACATTGTGAACATCCTCTCTGGTCGCATTCAGTTCGGCCCTAATCAATTCCTTTTGGTCATCCATGGCTTTCTCCAACCTAGCTATTGCCTGGATAATTGTTAGCCTGAATTCTCTTTCTGACATATTGTCTATGTTGATAGCTGTTAGCTCTGTTGCAGAAGGTCCATCCTCTGTATTTTTCTTCTGTTGGGCTTTCTTCCTCCTATTCATTTTGGTGAGAGATGACTGAACAGATGTATCTGGATTTATTGACCATGGTACAGTCAAGGTGCACCCTGGACCACTTCTGAGCAATCAGGAATACTCACCCAAACGAGACAAAAAAGAAAAGAGAAAGAAAAAGATTGAGAGAGAGAGAGACAGGAAAGAAAGGGAAGATAAAAGAAAAGGTTCAGCCCAAATGGGCCCCAAGGTAAGATTTATGAAGTATACAAACAAAAACAGACAAACAAAAAGACTGATAAAAGTATATGACAAGAGAAAAAATTTATATATATATAGGCAAATAAAGGAAGAACCTCGTCAAAAAGAATCCCAAGTCTAAGATTTACATACTATGAGGACAAACACAAAAACTCAGAAACACTGGTGGAAGAAAAAGATGGGAGAGTGGTTATAAATCCTCTTTGTGGGCAAGGAAGTTTGTTTTGATTTTTCCTGGATGTATCTTGATATCTTTGTTAAAGGACTCAACTTTCCTAAGATAAAGGGGGATTAAAAATTGGTTTACCTATAGGGTTAGTATTGATTGGGGAAAGGGGATTACTTTGAAGTTTAACTCTATATGAATATTAGAAAATAAAAATAAAAAAGGAATAAACTAGACTAAACTAAACTAAAATTAAAAAAAAGAAATTTAAAAAATAGAAATGCAAAAGCAAAACACAGGTGTATGTATCAAAAAGTTCAGGTTAGAAGGTTATTATGGAATTTGATGTACTGGACAGCTCACTGTGATGGTAAATAGGTTTAATATTATCTATATAAAAAAATGAGCCAAAATAGTAGGTACAAATTAAAAATGAAAGTTGTCCTATGAAGTAGTGGTGGTTGTTCTCTTGTAGTCTTTTTTTTTTTTTCTTTTTCTTTCCTGGTTGGTTTTCTGGTGGAGGTGCCTGCCACGTGGGTTTTCAGTCAATGATGTTCCCTGAGTTAAGTCCTCCCGCCCCCTCAAGGGGGTGGGCTCTGAGGAAACTGGTTTTTTCAGGCATTTATTCTCTGGAGGATTTTATGTTTGTTCACTTTTTTTTTTTCTCTCGCCTTGACCGCTTTTGATGGTTTTTGTAGGTTAAGAGGAAAGCAAACTGCACCCTGACCTCCCTCTCAGAGAGAAGCCTCAGTCTGGCTGCAGAGCCCAAATAAATTCCCCCTTGCCCACTGGCAGAGCAGGTTCCGAGTCGCAGACCCTGGGGACGCAGGATCTTCTGCTTGTACCCAAAACCATGGCAGCAGCAGCTGTCTGGGCAGCTCCAGACTGCCAGAGAGGTTCCAAGCAGCGATCGCACACTAAGAATTTCCCGCTGGCCCTGGCTGGGAGTGCCTGGTCTTTCTGGGTCTAAGAGCGCCCAACTTCCGTGCACCTCTCTCAGGGGAGGCTGTGGGTCGCTCACGCACGTCTCAGGCTCTGAGAGCAGGTCACAGGTCTGAAAGCACCAGGCTGGGCCTTCACACTCCTCTCTCAGGGGAGAGTTTGGGGCGTGCATCTCAGGCTCTTGAACAACTGTGTGGGTCTAAGAGCGCCAGGTGTGGCCTTTGTACACCTCTCTCAGGGGAGGGTGAGGGGCGCACGGGTTGTAGGCTCTGTAGCAGGGCTCGGCATTCTGCCATCTGGTGTGGCTCCCAGCCCCTCACAGGAGCCAGACCCCACGCAATATCGGGTGCGCTGGCAGCTCAGGGACCAAGACCTGGTTTCTCCGCCACACTCTTTCTGGCTAAGCACAAGGGGAGGCTGTCCTGGTTCCGCGGACTTAAGCCTCTGTCCCTAGCCACCCCGATTACCACAACTCCCCCCCACACACACACAATCCTTTCCTCTTTTGGAGTGCTTTCAACCCGTCTCCAAGTTAATGCTGGTCCCCAGATGCAGGGCACTCTTGTATTAGGGGTATTACATTCCGATCGGTTGCCTCTGGTGGCTCCCTTCCCCTTTTGTTTATCTTCCAATATCAGTGTGAAGTTCCCACTCCACTTTACCTGCCCACTGGCATCTTCAGCCCCAGTAGAGATTCAGACAAGTATAATTCTGATCTCAGGCTGATTTCATGGGTGATTGGAGTTCTTTGGTAGGTAATCAGCTCACTTTAGGGTACAGGTTGAAAAGGTGCCTCCTCCTCCTTCCCAGCCATCTTGTCCCAGATTTGCTTTACTCAAAATTTTAATGGGAAACCCAAGAAGGCACCCACAGGTACAGGCAATTGTACTTCAAGGCACCCAGTACTAAGGTTTCTGGAGAATCGTGAGATTCTAGTTGGGATGCCATGCTGGGAGCAGGGGAGCAAAGAGAACCAACAGCAAAAACTATCATGGCAAATAAATGCTCCAAGTTCTTGGCTATTTTTGGTCACCATCAAGATGCTACTAACTCGATTCCTACTAAGCAGTATTTTCTGGCTTGAGTATCAGGCAGGACTGAATCACTGATTGATGTTTCATGACAAGATGTGTGTCAAATGCTTAGACTTGGAAGCTATTTGTTACCAGCAGTATCACTTAGGGCCTCTGGGTGCAGATGGCAGACAGGACGATATTGGTGGGGCCAATCTCTCTAAAGGATGTATTACCAGGGAGTGGGAGGAGGTGGAGACACCTTTATGCTGTGATGCAGGGTGACATGTGAGCCAAGAGAAAGGAAGGACAAAGGGCTTTGTAAGGAACACCTTGAACTTACGCAGTTGCAAGTAAACCCCGGTCAGGCTGATGGGTGTTTGGAGCAAGTAAAATCTTAAAAGTCAAGAAACACATGATACCTGGCATATGATCTACACCCAATCAGTATGGATGAAACTCTAAACAAGCCACTGGATGAGCATAGCTCTTTTAATGAAACCAATATATTTCCTAGCTATCAGCACATGTTTGTTATGAAAGATTAGGCTATATGTAATTTGAAATGGAGAAACAGAAAGCAAAAATGGCAGTTTGTTGTGTTGTATGCACTTTGCTGCATTGTATGGAGAGCTCCGGCACTTGTCCCTCTTGACTTTTGCACAAGGTTCAGACACATCACTGGTCTCTGTTCCTCTCACTTCAGCATCTCCATGGCTGTGTTTGTGCTGGATACATAATTCAGCATATTCTCTCATTTATACTCTGGAAACAGCACTCTTATTTATGTGAGCTATTCAAAACTTACTGTGGATTTTACTGAGGAGATGAATGCAATTGTTGATATCACACATCCCACAATTAAAAAAAAAAGACAAACATAAAAATCCCCATGACAATTTGTTTTCTCCCACAAGTACAGTATCAACCCTGATCACAGACCTATCTACATTTTCTTCCCCTACTTCCTCCACCAATATCTGGTCTCTTCTTCTTTTTTTTTTTTTTTAATATCTGGCCTCTTCTTAACAGATATCACTCAGATATCTATTTTGTTACACACAATTATTTGGTTGGTTCTTCCTGAGCTGACACCCCATCATCAATATGTCCAAACCTGTCTTGATGAACTAAATGCCTGTGTTCATAATCTCTGCCCTCTTTTGAAGACAAGCACCTGCTACATGAGTATGGCCCTCATGGCTCTACACCACATTAAACCATTTTTTCTCAAATATACATGAAGTTCTGTCCCAGGGACTATCAATAGATAAAATTTCCTCATCTTATAAAAACATCCACTTTTGCATTCTAATGTTCATAATATTTTCACTCCCTTTTCCACATAAAATATACTGTGGATATTATTCCAAGTCAGTTAATGGATATTGACGGATGATCTCTCTTTGTGGCAGTGCTAGGTAATTCCTTTAAAGTGTCTAGTAGGAAAGAGCATGATACACACACACAGACACACAGACACACAAACAATGGGATTAGAGGCACCAACACTCCCCACAGTCAGACATCCGTGTATGACTGTTGGCCTCCCTAAACACTGACTACTCATAACTTACTGTTGACTGGAAGACTTATTGACATCATAGTCAATAGCACATATTTTTGGATGGTATATGTATTATATACTGTAGTTGTACAATAAAACCTGTTTAATTTTTTCAGTAAGCCGTATGGTTTGTCTGTGAGTTTTTTTAAATTTCACAAATGTGTAAAAACTTTTCCAATATATTTATTGAAAAAATCCACGTCATAAATGGACTCAGGTAGTTCCAAACTGTGATGGTCAAGGGTCAACTGTAGAGACGATTACATCCTTATGTCTTAAATAATATGTTGGCTTAAAATATATTATTGTCTTAAAATAATATGTCCTATATATAATATAAACTGTATATATGTAATCATATATAATATAATATAATATAATATAATATATTATAATATAATATATATATATAATTGCCTTGAAATCTGTAAAGAACTGTTATTATGAATTGGTATGCGTATGTGTTAGTAGGATGCTCTATTTGCAAACTTAGTTTTTTTGGTTAGGCTAAATGTTTGGATTTAGAATTTCTAGATATCTTTCTTCAATTTATACTCTCACCAACAAAATGAAAGTAAACTATCCCTTTTCACTCTCTAATTAAGGTGGCTAGTCTTCATAATCTAAACTCTCACATAAATATTAAAATGTTATTTTCAAGCACCAAAAACATTATGCTCATATATTTGTTTATTTTTATCATCTTTTTAAATAAACATATAATGTACTATTAGCCCCAGGGCTACAGGTGTGTGAATCGTCAATCTTACACAGTTCACAGCACTCACGATAGCACATACCCTCCCCAATGTCCTTAACCTAACCACCCTCTCCCTAGCCGCCTTCCCAGACAACCCTCAGGTTTTTTTTGTGAGATTAAGAGTCTCTTATGGTTTGTCTCCGTCCCGATCCCATCTTGCTTCACTTTTTCCTTCCCTACCCCCCAAACCCACCACTTTGCCTCTCAAATTCCTCATATCAGGGAGATCATATGATAACTGTCTTTCTCTGATTGACTTATTTTACTGAGCATGATACCTTCTAGTTCCATCCATGTCATTAGAAAGGGCAAAATTTCATTTCATTTGATGGCTGCATAGTATTCCATTACACACACACACACACATTATATATATATATATATATATATATATATATATATATATATATATATATATATCTCACATCTCCTTTATCCATTCATCTGTTGATGGACATCAGGGCTCTTTACATAGTTTGGCTATTGTGGACATTGTTGCTATAAACATTCAGGTGCACATGCCCCTTCGGATCACTACATTTGGATCATTAGGGTAAATACCCAGTAGTGCAATTGATGGGTCATAGCGTAGCTCTATTTACAACTTTTTGAGGAAACTTTATGCTGTTTTCCAGAGTGACTGCAACAGGTTGCATTCCCACCAACAGTGTAGGAGGGTTCCTCTTTCTCTGCAACCTCGCTAGCACCTGTTGTTTCCTGATTTCATAATTTTAGCCATTCTGACTGGTGTGAGGTGATTTCTCATTGTGGATTTGATTTGTATTTCCCTGATGCTAAGTGATGTGGAGCACTTGTCATGTGTTTGTTGGCCGTCTAGATGTCTTCTTTGCAGAAATGTCTGTTCATGTCCTCGACCCATTTCTTGATTGGATTATTTGTTCTTTGGATGTTGAGTTTGATAAATTCTTTTTAGATTTTGGATACTAGCCTTTTATCTGATATGTCATTTTCAAATATCTTCCCCCATTCTGTCAGTTGTCTTTGGGTTTTGTTGACTGTTTCCTTTGCTGTACAAAAGCTTTTGATCTTGATAAAGTCCCAATAGTTCACTTTTTCCCTTGCTTCCCTTGCCTTTGGTGATGTTTCTAAGAAGGAGTTGCTGCAGCTATTAAAGAGGTTGCTTCCTGTGTCGTCTTCAAGGATTTTGATGGATTTCTTTCTCACATTGAGTTCTTTCATCCATTTTGAGTCTATTTTTGTGTGTGGTGTAAGAAAATGGTCCAGTTTCATTTTTCTGCAAGTGGCTGTCCAATTTTCCCAACACCATTTATTGAAGAGACTGTCTTTTTTCCATTGGACATTTCTTTCCTGCTTTGTCAAAGATTATTGACCATAGAGTTGCGGGTCTATTTCTGGGCTTTCCATTCTGTTTCATTGATCTATAAGTCTGTTTTTGCACCCATACCATACTGGCATCAAGCTGTCTTGATGATGACAGCTTTGTAATAGAACTTGAAGTCAGGAATTGTGATGCCACCAACTTCGGCTTTCTTTTTCCACATTCCTCTGGCTATTCAAGATCTTTTCTGGTTCCATATAAATTTTTGGATTATTTGTTCCATTTCCTTGAAAAAAAAATATGGTATTTTACTAGGGATTGCATTAAATGTGTAGATTGCTTTAGGTAGCATAGACATTATCACAATATTTGTTCTTCCAATCCATGAGCATGAAACATTTTTTTTTTTAATTTCGTTGTGTCTTCCTCAATTTCTTTCATGAGTGCTTTATAGTTTTCCGAGTACAGATTCTTTGATCTTTGCTTAGGTTTATTGCTAGGTATCTTATGGCTTGGGGTGCAATTATAAATGGGATTGACTCCTTATTCTCTCTTTCTTCTGTGTTGCTGTTGGTGTATAGAAATGCAACTTATTTCTGTGCATTGATTTTATATCCTGACACTTTATTGAATTCCTATACAAGTTCTAGCAGATTTGGAATGGAGTCTTTTGGGTTTTCCACATAGAGCATTATATCATATGCAAAGAGTGATGGTTTGATTTCTTCTTTGCTGATTTGGATGATTTAATTTTTTTTTGTTGTCTGATTGCTGAGGGTAGGACTTCTAGTACTTTGTTGAATAATAGTGATAACAGTGGTGATAATGGACATCCTTGACATGTTCTTGACCTTAGTGGAAAAGCTCCCAGTTTTTCTCCATTGAGAGTGATATTCGCTATTGGTTTTTCATAGATGGCTTTGATGATATTGAGGTAGGTACCCACTACCATTCCCCACACTTTGAAGAGTTTTGACCAAGAAGAGGTATACATTGTCAAATGCTTTTTCAGCATCTATTAAAAATATCATATGGTTCGTGTTCTTTCCTTTATTTATGTATTGTAACGCATTGATTGATTTGTGGATGTTGAACCATCCTGGCAGCCCTGGAATAAATCCCACTTGGTCGTGGTGACTAATCCTTTTAATGTACTCTTGGATCCTATTGGCTAGTATTTTGTTGAGAATTTTCACATCTGTGTTCATCAAGGATATTGGTCTGTAATTCTGTTTTTTGATGGGGTCTTTGTCTGGTTTTGGGATCAAGGTAATGCTGGCCTCATAAAATGGGTTTGGAAGTTTTCTTTCCATTTTTTTTGGGGGGGGAATATTTTCAGGAGAATAAGTATTAGTTTTTCTTTAAATGTTTGGTAGAATTTCCTTGGGAAGCCAACTGGCCCTGGCTTCTTGTTTGTTGGGAGATTTTTGATGACTATTTCAAACTCCTTACTGGTTATGGGTCTGTTCAGGTTTTTTATTGCTTCCTGGTTCAGTTGTTGTAGTGTATATGTCCCTAGGAATGCATCCATTTCTTCCAGATATGTATATTTGCTTCCAGGACGTATATTTGCTCAAAATATGTTCTTATAATTGTTTGCATTTCTTTGGTGTTGCTTGTGATCTCTCCTCTTTCATTGATGATTTTATTTATTTGGGTCCTTTCTCTTTCTTTTTGATAATTCTGGCCAGGAATTTATCAATCATATTAATTCTTTCAAAGAACTAGCTCTTAGTTTCATTGATTCCTTCTACTTTTTTTTTTTTTTTTTTTGCTTTCTAGTTCATTGATTTCTGCTCTGATCTTTATGATCTTTATTATTTCTCTTCTCTGGCTGGGTTTAGGCTTTCTTTGCTGTTCTTTCTCCAGCTCCTTTAAGTGTAGGGTTAGGTTGTGTATTTGAGACCTTTCTTGTTTCTTGAAAAAGGCTTGAATCGCTATATACTTTCCTCTCAGGACTGCCTTTGCTGTGTCCCACAGATTTTGAACCATTGTGTTTTCATTACCATTTATTTCCATGAATTTTTTCAATTCTTTAATTTCCTGGTTGAGCCATTCAACCTTAAATAGGATGCTCTTTAGCCTGCATGGTTTGGGTTCTTTCCAACTTTCCTCTTATTATTGAGTTCTAGCTTCAGAGCATTGTGGTCTTAAAATATGCAGGGAATGACCCCAAACCTTTGGTACTGAATGAGACCTGATTTGTGACCCAGGATGTGATCTATTCTGGAGAATGTTCCATGTGCGCTAGAGAAGAATGTTTTATTCTCTTACTTTGGGATGGAATGTTCTAAATATATCTGTGATGTCCATCTAGTCCAGTGTGTCATTTAAAAGGCCTTATTTCCTTGTTGAACTTCTGCTTAGATGATCTGTTCATTTCAGCGAGTGTTAAAGTCCCCTACTATTATTGTATTATTGTTGATGTGTTTCTTTGATTGTGTTGTTAATTGGTTTTTATCTTGGCTGCTCCCCTGTTAGGCGTATAGATATTTAAAATTGTTAGTTATTCTTGTTGGACAGACCTGTTGAGTATGATATAGTGTCCTTCCTCATCTCTTCTTATAGTCTTTGGCTTAAAAGCTAAATGATCTGATATAGGGATGGCCTCTCCAGCTTTCTTTTGATGTCTATTACATGGTAAGGTGTTTTCTACTCCCTCACTTTAAATCTGGAGGTGTTTGTGGTTCTAAAATGAGTTTCTTGTAGATCACATATTCATGGGTTTGGATTTTATATCCATTCTGATATCCTGTGTCTTTTGTTTGGAGCGTTTAGCCCATTTACATTCAGGGTAAATATTGAAAGGGTACATTAAGCATAATATTGAAAGATATGAATTTAGTGCCATCATATTGCCTGTAAGGTAACTGTTACTGTATATTGTCTCTGTTCCTTTCTGGTCTACTACTTCTAGGCTCTCTCTTTGCTTATTGGACCCAATTCAATATTTCCTGTAGGGATGGTTTAGTGTTTAAAAATTCTTTTAGTTTTTGTTTGTCCTGGAAGCTTTTGTCTCTCCTTCTATTTTCAATGATAGCCTAGATGGATATAGTATTCTTGGCTGCATGTTTTCCTCATTTAGTGCTCTGAAAATATCATGCCAGCTCTTTGAGACCTGCCATGCTCTGTGGGTAAGTCTTCTGCCAAAATAATATTTATACCATTGTATGTTACAGACTTCTTGTCCCAAACTGCTTTCAGGATTTACTCTTTGTCACAAAGACTTGTAAGTTCTACTACTAGATAACAGGGTGTGGTCCTATTTTTAATGACTTTGACGGGGTTTCTCTGTGCCTCTTGGATTTGATGCTTGTTCCTTTTGCCATATTAAGGAAATTCTCTATAATAATTCTCTCAAATATGTTTTCTGTCCCACCTCTCTCTTCTTCTTCTGGAATCCCAATTATTCTATTTTTTTTTTCTCTTATGGTATCACTTATCTCTCGAATTCTCCCCTCATAGTCCAGCACTTGTTTCTCTTTTGCTCAGCTTCTTTATTCTCCATCGCTTGGTCTTCTATACCAGTAATTCTCTCTTCTGCCTCATTTATACTCACAGTAAGAACCTCCATTTTTTATTGCACCTCATTAATAGCTTTTTTAAATTTCAGCTACATTACTTTTTAGTTCTTTTATTTCCCCAGAGAGGGCTTTTATTTCTCCAGACAGGGTTTCCCTAATATCTTCTATGCTTTTTTTGAGCTCAGCTAACACCTTGAGAATCTTCATTCTGAACTTTAGTCTGATAAATTACTAGTGTCTATATTGATTAGATCCCTAGCCTTCAGTACTTCTTATTATTATTATTTCTTTCTCTCTTTTTTTTTTGTGAGTTTTTCTGCCTTGTCATTTTATCTAGATAAGAATATATGAATGAGAGAATAAAATACGAAAAGGATGGCAAAGACCCCATAAAAAGCATGCTAACCAAATCAGAAGGGACCCAACGTCAGTGGGAGAAGAAATGGGGTAAAAAATTTTAAAAATGTATATATATATATATATATATATATATATATATATATGTGTGTGTGTGTGTGTGTGTGTGTGTGTGTGTGTGTGTGTGTATTCCCAAAGTATTCATCATACAGTTTGTGATATTTAAAACTCTTCTTGGCTATGTATGTTCTATAACCATTTTATTATCATTAGTCAACATTGTTTTTAAAATTTTGCTTGATTTGATAACGAAATGGTAATTGTTTTTTACTAGTTTGCATTTCTTAACTTGTAAGGTTGAATTTTTTTCATGTTTGTTATTGATCTCTTGAATTTCCTTTTTCAGTTTGTAGGTCTGTGACCTTGAGTCACATATTGATTCCATCTGAACCTTGGTTTCCTTTTCTATAAAACCGAGCCAATAATAAGAACTATGCAAATAATTTGAGACCTACATTAGACAATAAGTGAAAAGAATTTAGACAGTGTCATAAGCTACCATTCAGAATATCACATATCATGACTCTCTTTCCCTCCTTGGAGCTTGTATTACCTACTATATTGAAAATTAATGATCTTTATCTGATTACATTAACTATAATATGCTGCTTATTTTTTATATTTTTTATTCAATATATGTTTAATAACAAGCAATTGTTAGGATCTGTTACTCAGAGTCTTCTTTTATGAAGTGGAAATACACATAGTACTTATGGGCTTTTTGTGAAAACTAAGTGGGTTTATGTATGTAAAATTCTTGGAACAAGGCTTGGCAGACAGGTAAGATTAATAAATGTTATTTTTTACTAGAATTTTTATTCCTATTATCATTTATTATTAGTATATGGAAAACACCAAAATTTTAACATTACAAAAGAAAATACACTTCCTGGGCATCTGGGTGGCTCAGTGGTTTAAGCTCCGGCCTTTAGCTCAGGTCATGATCTCAGGGTCCTGGGATCGAGCCCCATATTGGGCTCTCTGCTAAGAGGGGAGTCTGCTTCTCCCTCTCCTTTTGCCTGCCTTTCTGCCTACTTGTGATCTTTCCATCAAATAAATAAATAAAATCTTTTAAAAAATACACTTCTTTAAAAGACCTATGGCTTAGACCTTCCTTATACCACCTTGTAAGATTGATTGGAGAGCAAGCCGAAGAATGGAATATTCATTGCTTTCATTGCACAAGTGGATTGTGGAAGGGACACCTGGGAGGCTCAACTGGTTAAGCATTTGACTCTAGATTTTTTCTCAGGTCATGATCTCAGGATTGTAAGATGAGTCCCATGCAAGCTCCACACTCAGCATGGAATCTGCTTGAGTTTCTCTCCTTCTCCCTCTGCCCTTCCCATGTTCATGTGCACTTCCCACTCTCTCTCTTTCTTTTTAAAATAAATAAACCAAACTTATTTTTAAAAGTGGACTGTGGAAAATTCAGATTTGGATACATTCTTCTTTAGTTCTTTTATTCAACAAGCATTGATTTAGCACTATTCTATGGTAAATATTGTGCTACATATCCTGGGAATATGTCTGTGATTAATAATAATATATGATTATAGAGTAATACATAGCATATACAATAAACTATAATATGATTATATATATATATATATATATATATATATATATATATATATATATTTTTAAGAACTGCTTTAATAGTAAGCTTTATAGCCAACTTTACAGTGTACTCACTATGTCATGCTGGGAATTTTTCTAAGCATTTGATTATCAGAAACACAAAATAATGAGACAAGTATAATAACACCCCTGATGTATAGGTGAGTAAATGAGGGTCTGAGGTGGGTCACTCTCCTAAGACTGTAAGCCAGTAAAAGTCATAGGTAACAAGATTGTAACTCTAGGCATCATGTTGAAGATGCCTCTGAGATGAACATGTGTTCTTAGAAAACTAAAAGATTAGCACAAGGAACCAAATAGTTATAATAAAGCATGACAAAAGCTATACTGGGTTAAATTTAAGGGGTTAATGAGAACACATATGAGAACTCTCTAACCCAAAGAATGAGAATAGGAAAGACCCATTTAAACTGAAGCCTGATGCATCAAGTGTGATGACTGAATCCTGGGATGAGAGGTCAAAATGTTGCCTGGAGAGGAAAGAGCATGAAGGACCTGAGGTGACGGAGATTAAGGTTTGAGGGATGACATAAATTTCACTGCACCTGAAGGGGAGGATGATTAGGATGAGCCCAAAGATTTAAGATAACAAAGTCCAGACCCTAGACCAGCAGACCCTCTTCTTCTCTTACAGGTCTGTCCAAAAAGATAATGTCCGACCTACCTTCCAAAGTCCCACTTACAGTAAAAATGCCTTAGTATCTGAATGGGCCACAACCTTGCAGGCAGAACAATTCCAGGGAGAATTCATGGGAAACCTGCCTCTCTACTTCAGTCCTTTATTTTTCTTTTGATAATCCATAGCATACTATATTTCCTTTGAATAAAGTCTATAAAGGTTTTTGTAGGATAGTTTTAGAGCAAAAAAAAAAAAAAAAACATATAATGGTAAACAGAGGATGAGTTGTGAGAACAGGATGAACTTCCTAGGAGGTTGGATTAAGAGAGTGAATGGTGGATGGCCCTTTTAAGATGTCAGAGAGTGAGTGAAAATGTTAAAAGTGATATGAAGTATGGTTTTGAAAGGGGCTGAGTAGAGGCAAGTCTTTCAAGGAGAAAGTCAATATTCTATAAGACTGCAGAAACTTTTGATGGAGAACGTAAGAACAGAACAGCAAAGGAGAGAAAATAAGTTAAGGCTAACATAGCAAAAATCTGAGTACAGGTGAGAAAATCTGTCTATACCATCAAGGTAGGAAGCATAAAGAAAAGTTCAGACAAGAACAAAATGTCACACAGGAAACATGGAATGTACAAAGAAAAGGAAATTAGGATTGATTTTTCACATATTAAAAAACATTGAGTACAAAAAAAGAATTCTTAAGAAAAGAAAATGACATGTTACATAAAACATAAATTATGTGTGCCAATGCCAAGGAATTAATCAAGAAGTTAAAATTTATGTTTTAATCTTTTAATTTATTAACATATAATGTATTATTAGCCCCAGGGGTACAAGTCTGTGAATCGCCAGGTTTACACACTTCAGAGCACTCACCATAGCACATACCTTCCCTAAGAGAAGTTAAAAATTATTTTATGGAAAACATATCAACTCAAAGATCGCACAGAGTGATTAATGTAAACTGTGATATTTCTCTTGGGCTTGGCATTTGGTGGTTTGCTGCTGAGACTTTCAGCTCTTTAAACAAAAGGAATTCTAAAAAGCTTTTGGATTAAAGGTATATGAATAAAAGGACAAAATGTGAGCACAAGGAAAATTACCAATAATAATTACAAAGGAGAGAAAAAAGGCATTAGAACCCAGAAAACAGGAACATAACTGAGTACTGATCAGAAGACTTACATAGACATGTTGCTGCAAAGGTTGGCAAGCTTAGCAGAAGGCATGACACACAGGACAAATGATGTATCAGACATCCAAAAATGACTGATTGTGAATTTCAGAGGAGATCTGAAAAAGGCCAAAATAGAGAGGTGGGAAAATTGTTATTTTATTCAAAAATATGGTTTTGCTGTTGAACTACAAGGATTCCTTCTGTAAATCTGGACCCAAAATAGTGTTTGGCAGATAAGATGCTAAAATAAGTGAGGATTTTATATATCAAAATCACCCACATTCTAGTGCTCAATGGGTGGGGGAAGAAATAAATTAATGTGACAGGAAGCAGGAGGCAAGTCTACCCACACAGTCCTTTATTTTCGTGTGTGCACTGTAGACCCTCTCAACAGAAAATAAATAACAAATCAGAGAGAAGACAAATGGAAATGATGTGAAAAAGAGATGCTATCGGAGGTTGGTTAATAAGCCTAGGTGCCTTCTGCAGATAACTCATTTTGACAGTAGCAGACAAACAAAAGGGTAGAATATTTAAGATCTATAAAGGCTTCTCCAGGAAAGCTTTGGCAAGAGTAACAGTGCCATGAAATGAGACAGAAGGAGATGATATTGAAAACGTCAAAGTGCAGGGCAAGCTACTGGCAATGCTTGACTTGCTTTGGAGAGGAAGAAGACGCAGAATGGCATTAGTGCAGTGAAAATAAGAGAACAGAAGATGGAAATAAGCAGAGGGGATTTTAACAATATTGGGAAGCAAGACACGTATAATTAAGCATTGCCAAGTGCCAATCCATGTGTGCGCATGACAGTTGCCACCACTGCATGCAGCTCCTTCATTAAGGAGTCCCCATGGCACAAGGGCAGAGAAACTTAACGGGATTGTTTGTACTTCTTATGAGAGAGTGATCTATGTCAAGGCATTTCATCAGTCAGTGTTTTTGTCTTTCAAATACACGAAGGCAGATGGTGGCCAAAACTGGGCCAGGTGGTGATGCACAGCAGGGTGGAAAAGCATCCACTTTGGCAGAAACAGACGCCTCTGAAATCAGGTTCAACCATCTCAGCTGCAGGGCCGAGCCACTGACCATCCCACTGGAATCCGTTTTCTTATGTGTGCATCCTAAAGTGACAATGAGAATTAGACAGGGTGATAGACACAAAGTGCTCAAAGACTTCTGTAGACTTTAGTGGGGGTAGAATTTCAAAATCTAAAGACTCAGAAGGGGGGATGGGAAGACAACACTGAAATAGTAAAACAAAATTGAAGAATTTAAATGAAATGTTTAGACATATTTCTAGGCAGCTACTAGAAGTCACTGTGATACGGAGCGTTCCCCAGAACACAAAAATCACAGAAAGCACCAAGCGTGAGAAATGTGAGGAGACAACAGACAACAGAGAGCTCCTGGAGACACTCCTCTACAGGTTGGGGGTTGAGAGGATGAGTCAACTGCAATTACAGGTTGGGGCACGATTGAAAGTGAATAGCACAGAGAGGAAACACAGTTGGGAAATGCTCTGCAGGGGATGGCAGAACTGTAAAGCATTATTCTTTCTTTCTTTCTTTCTTTCTTTCTTTCTTTCTTTCTTTCACTCACTCATTCATTCCCTCACAGATTTTATACCAAAAAAGAAGAAGAAGAAGAAGGAGGAGGAGGAGGAGGAGAAATTTGGGGCACTACATATAGGACATAGCCTCATGTGAAACTCCTGGTCTGATTTTCATAAATTTCAGAGAAGGTTTTAGTTGATCTGACTCAACCTGCCTGTTGTGCTTGGGGAATAAGGAGGGAGGTATGCTTCACAGAGGTTTTTTGATTTGCCTTTGAGATGCTTTGAGAATCCACAGTTCTTAGCCTTGAAGGAAGAGAAGGATCAGAGATGTATGAATTTAACAATGGTTAGCACTCCTTCTGAACAATGTCTAAGGGACTAGCTTGTTATGAATAATGCATAATTAAACTTTAAGCTGTTCGCTTCATTTTCAGTTTAAAAGATCTTTGAAAGATATAAATCATGAAAGTTATAAGGAACTATTATTTACCATTGATCTATGAACTACATAAGGGCTAGGACTTTTTCATATATATCTCTACCTACAGAGCTAGCACCCAGTATAGTGCACTGCATGGAAATGGCATTTTGTATTTGTGGAACTTAATTAAGGATCTGTTTATCCTTTAGTGACCCTGTTTACTTATGCTTTTACCAATCACTTTGTAAAAATAATTTAACGGATATGCTTAGACTAATAAAATTATATCTAAGAGTGTTCTTTCAAATATATTAACAGGTGGCAAGAGGAGGCTGACATAATATTGTCTCCAGTCTTTCTCCAATAGAAATTTTAAGAAATATTTCTCAAAATTTGAAAAAAAAATATAGACAAGATAGTGACTTGTCGGTCTGGCAGCATATTTGAGTTAATCCAGTAAGCACCTCTTTAAGGATTTCTTCCCAAAGCATCATAACTAAACAAGAAAAAATAAAACAAGTATTACTACAGTTAGGAAATACTTATAAGGTCAAAATGACATGCAGTTTCTGTAGTTATAATGTTGCTATCAGTAAGTGGCTGAAGAAATTATAAATAATGTGAGAAAGGAATCCATCAAAATCCTTGAGGAGAACACAGGCAGCAACCTCTTTGACCTCAGGTACAGCAACTTCTTCCTAGAAACATCACCAAAAGCAAGGGAAGCAAGGGCAAAAATGAACTATTGGGACTTCATCAAGATCAAAACGTTTTCATGGCAAAGGAAACAGTCAAAAAAAAAAAAAAAGACAACTGACAGAATGGGAGAAGATATTTGCAAACGACATATCAGATAAAGGGCTAGTATCTAAAATCTATAAAGAGCATATAAAACTCAACACCCAAAGAACAAATAATCCAATCAAGAAATGGGCAGAGGACATGAACAGACATTTCTGCAAAGAAGACATCCAGATGGTCAACAGACACATGAAGAAGTGCTCCACATCACTTGGCATCAGGGAAATACAAATCAAAACCACAATGAGATAACAACTCACACCAGTCAGAATGGCTAAAGTTAACAAGTCAGGAAATGACAGGTGCTGGTGAGGATGCAGAGAAAGGGGAACCAGAAGATGGAAACGGACATGCCCCTAGGGCCTCATCTGGACCCTAGCTTTGGTTTGCATGCATCTCGCCCCAGAGGTCTGGTTTCGTATACCAAAATATGGGGGTTTCCTGAGGCACAAAACAGAACACCTCTTGTCTCCACATGGAAACCATGCTCTGGGGAAATGTTTAAAACCCTCCAGTTAGGAGTATCCTTCAAGTCCCCTGAGCCACCACCACATTCTAGGTTCTCCATGGACACAAACCTGCATTATGACCCATCAGCATGAGAGTCCATTTTGACTCTGCCCCCTGGGTAGCTGGCACCAGAGCCAGCAGATCGAACCTGCCTTCTCGCTAGCAGCCAGTGGGAATGTGAGGTGGTGTTTCCAGGCATCCATCCTTAGAGCCATGCACTGGAATCTTTCCTTATGGGGCAGCCTGGAGCCATCCAACAGGGCTCACCTTTCCCACAGAAGGAAACCTTGCTGTTTGGAGCAACTCACAACCCCCAAATTGGGAAAACCTCCAAGGCCTCATGAGGCAACCCTTCCATTCAGGAGCCATCATGGTCGAAAACTCCAGCCTGAGCCAACATCAGATACTCGCCCTTACATCAGATGCTGGAGATCTCAATTCAGCCTCTGCAGAGTCTGCCTGCCATGCCCTCAGCCCCATACCTAACCCTAGCTTGGGTTTTCAGACTTCCGTCCTCCTACTCCTGCCCCACAAGCCCTCCATTAGGGAATTCCGCAACCACAACACAGCCCTCTCCCTGCCCACCAGAAGAAAAACGTTGCCCTATGGGGCTGCCAAGAAAACCTAAATGAGGATCAGCCTGCATGCCACTTGACTGCACCCCAATTGCATACACTGCCCTGGGCACTAATAATCTGACACAGCCTGAGCCCAGTCATACAGACAGACAACCAGACTGCTGTCTGCACACCAATCTCATCATACCCACCATGGACTTAGGCCGTCATCTCTTCCCAATCTCGGTTTTCAGGCATCTGAACCTAGACCTTATCACCAATTCCTGCAAAGGAGGTAAACTGGTGCACAAATCAGAACTCCTCCTTCTCCATGGCAGGAAACATTGCAGTTGGCATGGTGTCAAACCTTCAGGATATGAGAAACCTGCATGGCCAATGAGACCTCCCTCATGCCTGAGGGCCACATTGGGCACAAACACGCATTGTGACCCACAGCGTGAACCCAGTGCTCATTGAAGGCCTCTCTGGAGCTGGCCCAAGTGCCCACATACGAGGCTTGCCATGCCCCTTGGCCCCCAACCCTAAACAGAATTCGGAATTTCCAGTTGTCCGTACCCAGTGTTCTGCTCTGGAATCCCTCTTTTGGAGGGGCACCTAAGGCAGAAAACAGGACTCCTCCCTTCCCACAGAATGACCCTAAACTCTTGGGAGTCAGGCCAAATCCCCAGAGAGGGAGACTCGTCCATGAGCCATGAGGCCACCCATACATTCCACGGCCATCCTGGACACAACATCCAGAGACAAAAGCCTGAGCAACCGTGTCCCACTCGCCCTTTTTTCATATCCCCAGGAGCACCCCTCAAGGTCTGTAGATAGGCCTTCCATACCCTCGTCCCCAAACCTAAGCCGAATGGTGATTTCAGACTTTTGAAAGTCTTGTCCCCACAACCCTGGCCCACACACCCTCCAGGCAAGGGCGTGTGGAGCCACACCGCAGGACTGTGCCTGCCCTTTCCAAGGAAACTGCCCATTCCATTGGCCACAACCCTATATACTAAGAGAAAACTCCAAGGACTCTGAGGCCATCCCAACTGTGTAGGCCGCCCTGGACAAACAGGGACATTCTGACACAAGCTGAGCAATGACCTCCACTCAGACACACAGACCAATTTCCCCAGAGACAGAAGATTGAACCGGACAGACCACTAGGCCCTAATCTGAACCCTAGCTTTGGTTTCCAGGTGACTCTCCTCAGAGACCTGGTTCCAAATACCAGCATATGGGGCTTTCCTGGGGCACAAAACAGAAACCCTCTCGTCTCCACATGGGAACCTTGCTCTTTGGATCTGTGTCCAACTCTCCAGGTCAAAGAATTCTGCAGGGCACCTGAGCCACAGCCACATTGAAAGTCTCCATGGACACAGACCCACCTTAAGACCCATCCTCAGGAGAGTCCCTTTCAACTCATCCCACTGGGTATCTCGCCCCACAGCCAGCAGATCAAACCTGCTTTATTGCTAGGAGCCAATGGGAATGTGAGGTGGGGTGTTCGAGAATCCATACTTAGAACCATGCTCTCGAGTCTTTCTGTACGGGGCGTCCTGGAGCCATCCAACAGGACTTGACTATCCCGCAGAAGGAAACCTTGAGGTTTGGAGCAGCTTCCAACCCCCAGTGTGGGCAAACCTCCATGGCTTCATGAGGCACCCCCCCTTTATGAAGGATATCATGTGTCTGTCAATGACAAAAACTCCAGCCTGAACCAGTGTCTGATATTCGCCCTGACTTCAGATGCAAGAGATTTCGATTCAGCCTCTGCAGAGTGGGCCTGCCCTGTCTTCGGCCTCAAACTGAACCCTAGCTTGTGTTTTCAGACTACTGTCCTCACACTCCTGACCCACAAGCCCTCCGGATTGGGAATTCCGGAGCCACAACACAGCCCTCTGCCTGCCCACCAGAAGAAAAACATTGCCCTATGGGGCTGCCAAGAAACCCCAAATGAGGATCAACCTGCAAGGCACTCGAATGCACCCTAATTGCATAGGCTGCCCTGGGCACTAATGATCTGTCTGACACAGCATGAGCCCAGATCTCCCGACAGACAACCAGACAGCTGGCTGCACACCCTGCACATCTGACTCTCCATGGCCTTAGGCCGTCATCTCTTACCAACCTGGGTTTTCAGGCATCCGAACCTATACCTTATCTCCAATCCCTGCAGAGGGGGATCTTGTAGCACAAAGTAGAACTCCTCCTTCCCCATGGCAGGAAACCTTGCTGTTGGAATGGTGTCAAACTTTCAGTGTAGGAGAAACCTGCATGGCCCATGAGGCCACGCCCACGCTTGAGGGCCGCCCTGGGGACAAACATGCATTGTGACCCTCAATGTAAGCCCTGTTCTCATGTAAGTCCTGTCAGTGGCTTGACCAAGAGCCCGCATATAGGGCTTGCCATGCCCCTAGGCCCCCAATCCTAACCAGATGTTGGGTTTTCCAGTCACCCGTACCCAGGGCTCTGCTCTAGAATCCCTTTCTTGGAGGGACACTGAGGCAGAAAACAGGACTCATCCCTTCCCACAGAATGACCCCAAACTCTTGGAAGCTGGGCCCAATCCCCAGCGAGGGAGACTCATCCATGGCCCATGAGGCCGCCCCTACATTCCACAGCCATACTGGACACTACATCCAGAGACAAAAGCCTGAGTGACTGCCTCTCACTCGCCCTTCTTTCATATCCCTAGGAGCTTCCCTCACGGTCTACATATCGTGGCTGCCATACCCTCGTCCCCAAACCTAAGCCGAGTTTGTACTTTCATACTTCTGTCCCCAGAGCCCTGGCCCACACAACCTTCAGGCTGGGGCCTGTAGAGCCACTCTGCAGGACTGCTCCTGCCCTCTCCAAGGAAACTGTGCCCATTCCATTGACCACAACACTACACATTAGGAGAACCCTCCATGGACCCCGAAGCCATCCGAACAGTGTAGGCAGCCCTACACAAACAGGGGCATTCTGACAGGAGTTGAGCAACTACGTCCACTCAGACATGCGGACATACGTCCCCAGAGTTAGAATATTGAAATTGAGAGGCCCCTAGGCCCTAATCTGAACCCTATCTTTGGTTACCAGGTGTCTCTCCTCAGAGGCCTGTTTTAGAATACCAGCATATGGGGCATTCCTGAAGCACCAAACTGAACCCCTCTCGTCTCCTCATGGGAAGCTTGCTTTTGGGAGTTTTATCAAATGCTCCAGTTTAGAGAATCCTGCAGGGCCCCCCAGCAAATGCCACATTCCAAGTTCTCCATGGACACAACCCACATTATGATCCGTCATCAAGAGAGTCCATTTCAACTCAGTACCCCGGGGGGTACCTCTCCCATGAGCCAGCAGATTGGATCTGCCTTGTTGCATGGAGCCAATGGGAATGTGATGTGGGGTGTCCAGGCTTCCATCCTTAGAATCCTGCTCTCGAGTCTTTCTGAATGGGGCGTCCTGGAGCCATCCAACAGCACTCAACTGTCCAGCAGAAGGAATCCTTGTGGTTTGGAGCATCTCACCACCCCCAGCGTGGGAAAACCTCCATGGTGTCATGATGCCCCCATGTCATGAAGACGCCAACAAGGAAACAAACTCCAGCCTGAGCCAACATCTGATTCTCGCTCTGACTTCAGATGCAGGAGATCTCGATTCAGCCTCTGCAGAGTGGGCCTGCCCTGCCCTCGGCCCCAAACTGAACCCTAGATTATGTTTTCAGACTTCTGTCCTCACACTCCTGACCCACAAGCCCTCCAGATTGGGAATTCCAGAGCCACAATGCAGCCCTCTGCCTGCCCACCAGAAGAAAAGTGTTGCCCTATGGGGCTGCCCAGAGACCCCAAATGAGGATCAGCTTGCAAGTCCGTCATCCGGACCCCAATTGTATAGGATGCCCTGGGCACTAATGCTCTGTCTGACACAGCCTGAGCCCACACCTTCCAACAGACAACCAGACAGCTGGGCCAGATATCCAGCACATTGGACCCGCCATGTCTTTAGGTCGTCATCTCTTCCCACCTGTGTTTTCAGGCATTGGAAAATAGACCTTATCTCCAATCCCTTCATGGGGGGAACCAGATGCACAAATAAGAACTCCACTTTCCCCATGGCAGGAAAGCTTGCTGTTGGCATGGTGTCCAACCTTCAAGGCAGGAGAAACCTGCATGGCCCATGAGGCCACTAACATGCTTGAGGGCCACCTTGGGGACAAACACGCATTGTGAACCTCAGCGTGAGCCCTGTGTTCAAGAAAAGCCTCTCAGGGCTTGACCAAGAGCCCGCATATGGGGCTTCCAATGCCCCTAGGCCCCCAATCCTAACCAGAGTTTGGGTTTTCTGGTCGCCCAGACCCAGGGCTCGGCTCCGGAATCCCTCTCTTGGAGGGACACCTGAGGCAGAAAACAGGACTCCTCCCTTCCCACAGAATGACCCCAGATTCATGGGAGTCAGACCAAATCCCCAGAGAGGGAGACTCTCCATAGCCCATGAGGCCACCTCTACATTCCACAGCCATCCTGGACACAACATCCAGAGACAAATGCCTGAGCAACTGCTTCCCAATGGCCCTTCTTTCATATCCCCAGGAGCACCCTTCATCGTTTGTAGATCGGGCCTGCCATACCCTTGGCCCCAAACCTAAGCCGAGTTGGTGATTTCAGACTTCTGTCCCCACAGCCCTGGCCCACACACACTCCAGGCTGGGGTGTGTGGAGCCACACCGCAGGACTGTGCCTGCCCTCTAAGGAAACTTTGCCCATTCCATTGGCCACAACCCTACATATTAGGAGAAAACTCCAAGGACTCTGAGTCCATCCCAACTGTGTAGGCCGCCCTGGACAAACAGGGACATTCTGACACAAGCTGAGCAATGACCTCCACTCAGACACACAGACCAATTTCCCCAGAGACAGAAGATTGAACCGGACAGACCACTAGGCCCTAATCTGAACCCTAGCTTTGGTTTCCAGGTGACTCTCCTCAGAGACCTGGTTTCAAATACCAGCATATGGGGCTTTCCTGAGGCACCAAACAGAAACACTCTCGTCTCTACATGGGAACCTTGCTCTTTGGATCTATGTCCAACCCTCTGGGTCGGAGAATTCTGCAGGGCACCTGAGCCACAGCCACATTGAAAGTCTCCATGGACACACACCCAACTTAAGACCCATCCTCAGGAGAGTCCCTTTCAACTCATCCCACTGGGTATCTCACCCCACAGCCAGCAGATCGAACCTGTCTTGTCGCTAGGAGCCAATGGGAATGCGATGTGGGGTGTCCAGGCATCCATCCTTAATACCCTGCTCTCGAGTCTTTCTGTATGGGGCGTCCTGGAGCCATCCAAAAGGACTCGACTGCCCCACAGAAGGAAACCTTGAGGTTTGGAGCAGCTTCCAACCCACAGCGTGGGAAAACCTCCATGGCCTCATGAGGACCCACTTCATGTAGTGTCCATCAATGACAAAAACTCCAGCCTGAGCCAACGTCTGATACTCGCCCTGACTCCAGATGCAGGATATATCGATTCAGCCTCTACAGATTGGGCCTGCCTTGCCCTAGGCACGAAGTTTAAACCAACCTTGAGTTTTCAGACTTACATCCTCACACTCCTGACCCACAAGCCCTCCAGATTGCTAATCCTTGAGCCACAATGCAACCCTCTGCATGCCCAGCAGAAGGAAAACTTTTCCCTATGGGACTGTCCAGAAACCCCAAATGAGGATCAGCCTGCACGGCCCTCGACCACACGCTAATTGCATAGGCTGCCCTGGGCACTAATGCTCTGTCTGACACAGCCTGAGCCTAGACCTCCCTAAAAACACCTAACGAGCTGGCTGCACACTCAGAATCTGAGACCTGCCACGGCCTTAGGCCATCATCTCTTCCCTACCTAGTTTCTCAGGCATCTGAACCTAGACATTATCTCCAATCCCTGCACAGGGGGGAACCTGATGCTCAAATCAGAACTCCTACTTCCCCACGGCAAGAAACCTTGCGGTTGGCATTGTGTCAAACCTTCAGGGTAGAAGAATTCTGCATGGCCCATGAGGCCACACCCATGCTTGAGGGCCGACATGGGCACAAACACTTATTGTGACCCTCAACGTGAGCACCGTGTTTAAATAAGACCTCTCTGTGGCTGGACCAAGAGCCTGCGTATGGGCTTGCCATGCCCCTAGGCCCCCAATCCTAACCAGTGGTTAGGGTTTTCCAGTCGCCCGTACCCAGGTCTCTGCTCTGGACTCCATCTTTTGGAAGGATGCCAGAGGCAGAAATCAGGACTCCTCCCTTCCCACAGGAGTCCCAAACTCTTGGGACACGGGCCCAAACCCCAGAGAGGGAGACTGCCCATGAGGCACCCCTATATTCCACAGCCATCCTTGACACACAATTTAGAGAAAAAAGCCTGAGCAACTGCCTCACACTCACCCAGATTTCATATCCTGAGGAACTCACCTCAGGGTCTGTAGATTGGGCATGCCATACCCTCGACCCAAAACCTTCCCCAAGTTTGTGTTTTCAGACTTCTGTCCCTACAGCCCTGGACCACACACCCTGTAGGGTGGGGTCTTTGGTGCCCCGTCTCAGGGATATTCCTGCCCTCTCGAAGTAAACTAGTCTCTTGTGGATTCTGCCCAGCCTGCAATAGTTTGTTGTCATTCTGGGGGAAGGGAAGAGTCCTGTTTTCTGTTTCAGGGGTCCCCCAAATAGAGAGATTCCAGAGCAGGGCTCCAGATACCATCTTCTGGAAAACCCCAACTTGGCATAGATTTCAGCCTAGGGGCATGGCCAGCCGGATATGCGGGCTCTGGGTCCAGCCCCCGAGGAGTCTTACTTGAGAATGGGGCTCAGGCTGAGGGGCACAATGTGTGTTGGTGCCCAAGGCGGCCCTCCAGATTGGGCGTGGCCTCATAGGCCCAGGAGGTTTCATCAACTTGGAGGTTTTGACACACAGCCCAACAGCAAGTTCTCCTGCCATGGGGAAGGAGGAGCTCTGTTCTGTGCATCAGGTTCCCCCACATGAACATATTTGACATAAGGTCTGGGACAGATATCTGAAAACCCAGGTTGGGTAGAAATGACGACCAGAGGAACAGGCAGTTCTGATCTGCTGGATATGCAGCCTGCTGTCTGAGTTGCTGATGGGATGCTGGTCTCAGGCTGTGTCAGACAGAGCATTAGTGCACAAGGTGGCCTATGAAATTGGAATGCCATCGAGGGCCGTGTGGGTGTCTGGGCATCCCCATAGGGCACTTTGCCTTATTATGGTGGGCATGCAGAGTGCTGCATTGTGGCTCCAGAATTCTGAATCCGGAGGTTTTGTGGGCCAAGAGTGTGAGGACCGAAGTCTGAAAACACAAGCTAGAGTTCGGTTAAGGGCCTAGGCAGAGCAGGCTCAATCTGCAGAGGTTGAATCAAGGTCTCCCGCATCTGATGTAAGGGCGAGTGTGAGATGTTTGCTCAGGTTGGAGTGTGTGTCCATGATGGCTGCCTAATGGAGGGGTGGCCTCATGAGGCCATGGAGGTTTTCCCACACTGGGGGTTGTGAGCTGCTCCGAACAGCATGGTTTTCTTCTGCAGGACAGGCGTGTTCTGTTTGATTATCAATTGTCCCCCATAGGGAAAGATTGGAGAGTAGACCCTTCATATGGATGCCTGGAAACCCCACCTGGCATTCCTACTGGAGCCTAGGAACAAGGCAGGTACGATCTGATGACTCTAGGGCAGGCTAGCCAGGGGAATGTGTTGAAAAGGAATCTCATGCTGATGGGTCTCAATGTGGGTTTGTGTCCATGGAGATCTTGGAATGTGGTGGTGGCTCAGGGTCCATGCAGGATTATCCTGCCCTGAGGGTTTGAAATAGCTCCAAGTAGCAAGTTTCCCTTCTGGGAACAGGAGGTGTTCTGTTCTGGGCCTCAGCAACTCAAATCTTTTGGTATCTGTGACCAGGCCTCTGTGGATAGATGTCTAAAAACCCAAGCTCCAGTTCAGTTTAGGGCTGAGGGGCATGTCACCATCAACATTCTGACTGCGGGACCATCTACCTGGGTGTCTGACTGGAGGTCGTTGCCTGGGGTGTGTCACACTGCGCATTTTTGTCCAGGGTGTCCTATGAAACTAGGGTGGCTTAGGGGCCATGCAGGTATCTCCTAATCTCAAGGGTTTTGGCGACTGTAAAGGGCACAGTTTCCTTTGGTTGGACAGGCACAGTCCTGCGTGGTAGCTCCGCTTGGATAGTGTGTGGGCCAGGGCTCTGGGGACAGAAGTCTGAAAACACAAAGTTGGGTTAGGGTTACAGCCAACGGTAGGGTAGGGTCAATCTGCAGACCCTGAGGGGAGCTCTCGGGACCTGATATGAGGACGAGTGTGAGGTGGTAGCTGAGCCTTTTGCCTCTGGATTTTGTATCTAGGACAGCCACGGAATGTAGGAGTGGCCTCCCCAGCCCATGAAAGATTCTCCCTCTAAGGGATTCCGTCCGGCTCCCAATAGTTTGGTGTCATTCTGGGGGCAGGGAGGAGTCATGTTTTCTGTCTCAGGGGTCCTCTGAAAACAGGGATTCCAGAGCAGAGCTCTGGGTACAGTCCCCTGGGAAACCCCAACTTGGCTTAAGATTTCATCATAGGGGCATGGCCAGCCCAATATGCAGGCTCTGGGTCCAGCCCCCGAGGGGTTTTATTTGAGAATGGGGCTCAGGCTGAGGGGCACAATTCTTGTTCGTGCCCAAGGTGGCCCTCCGGAGTGGGCGTGGCCTCATAGGCCCTGCAGGTTTCACCAACTCGGAGGGTTTGACACACAGTCCAACAGCAAGGTTTCCAGCCATGGGGAAGGAAGAATTCTGATTTGTGCATCAGGTTCTCCCACATGAAGGAATTTGACAAAGTCTGGGGACAGATGCCTGAAAACCCAGGTTTGGTAGAGATGACGGCCTAGGGTGTGGGCAATTCTGATCTGCTAGATATGTGGCTCACTGTCTGGGTGGCTGACGGGATGTCTGGTCTCAGACTGTGTCAGAACAAGCATTAGTGCACAGGGCGGCCTATGAAATTGGGGTGCCATCAATGACCATGTGGGCGGATCCTCATTTGGGGTTTTTAGGCAGCCCCATATGGCACTTTGTCCTTATTATGGTGGGCAATCAGAGTGCTGCATTGTGGCTCAAGAATTCCAAAACCAGAGGGCTTGTGGGCCAAGAGTGTGAGGACAGAAGCCTGAAAACACAAGTCCGTGTTAGGTTCAGGGCCTAGGGCATGGCAGGCTCAATCTGCAGAGGTTGAACAAAGATCTCCAGCATCTGATGTAAGGGCGAATGTGAGACGTTCGCTCAGGCTGGAGTTTCTGTCCATGATGGCCGCCTAATGGAAGAGTGGCCTCATGAGGCCATGGAGGTTTTCCCACACTGGGTTTTATGAGCTGCTCCGAACAACATGGCTTTCTTCTGCAGGACAGGCAGTGTCCTATTTGAAGACCAATTGTCCCTCATAGGGAAATACTCGAGAGTACAGTCTACACATGGATGCTTGGAATCCCCACCTGGCATTCGCAATGGCACCTATGAACAAGGCAGGTTCGATCTGGTGGCTTTGGGGCAGGCTAGTCACGAGAGTGTGTTGAAATGGAGTCTCACGCTGATGGGTCACAATGCAGCTTTGTGTCCACGGAGACCTTGGAATGTGTCAGTGGCTCCGGGGCCATGCAGGATTCTCTTGCCCTGAGGGTTTGACACAGCTCCAAATAGCAATTTTCCCTTCTGGGAACAGGAGGTGTTCTGTTCTGGGCCTCTGCAGCTCCCATATATTGTTATCTGAGACTGGGCCTCTGGGGACAGATGACTGAAAACCTACTACCGAGGCCAAATTTAAAGTCCTTTCTGTTGTCCATTTATGTCTCTCTGTGCCATTTGCTCCTTATACCCAAACTTCCTCTCCAGATAGTTTTCCCATAGGTTTAAGTAATGATGAAAATTGGGCTCCCGTGTCCACCAAAAAATCAACTGATTTCCCCTCAACTTCAATTTTTACCTGAGGTTTGGGGAGGGGCTCCGAACCATGGCCCCTTCAATCTCTAGTGGCAAGCATTGCTGTCTTCCTTTTAGGGCACTCCCTGGCCCAATGTCCTTTTTCCTTACAGTAAGAGCACTGATCTGAATCTAAGTCTTCCCTCCTGCCTTTTCTGTGCTTAGGCTTTTCCTTCCATTTACTATCCTCTACCCGTCTCCTCCCCACCTCATGTAATGCCAAAACCTTAACCATTTTTTTGTCTGTTTTTCATCCTCTTGTGCATCCCTGTTGTTAAACACCTTTTCTGCTATTCCCACTAACTCAGTCAGATTCTTCCCTTCAAATCCTTCAATTTTCTGAAGTTTCCTATATATGGGGCTGACAGACTGGCAAAGCAAGATTGTCTAAATGAGTTATCGTGCAACTTCCCTGAAGTTTACCTCAAGTTGTCTAGCTTAAGTAAACAAACATTTAAAGACAATCAAATCTAGAATTTAACATCCATAAAGGTGTGTTATTAAAGCATAATTTTTCTCTCTAAAATAATCCCCGTTTTCAGATAGCCAAATTAGGACTAATTTATTTGAAAAACAAGTTCAGTTTTAACAAGCTTGGCCTAATTATTTACATAAGCTCAGCAAGAACAGTGAGGGATCATATAAATCTTTTAGAATCTGCTTTGCTGGAACTTCTCATAAGGAATCTCTAGGTTGAACTTATGATAGCCACTCCAGGCCAGAAGCCAAGCTACATACTTGCCATCAGACATGCCTGCAATACCTGTCGATTTGGTATTCCAAATGGAATTCCAAATGGAATTCCTCTTCCTGAGGCCCCCAAAGAATCCTGAGGTTCCTGCACCTGTCAGGAAGTAACATCCTTTACTCACCTGGTGAGGCTTCTGGGAACTCTGTAAGCAAGGTATCAGGCCCACAGTTCCAAAGGGGTTTACGGTTCCAGGTTTTATAAAGTCAACCTTAGTTCCTATAAGCTGTCTAATCATATCTAAGTATTTTCAAATATGACATTCCAGTCAAAGCCATGGTAAAATAAGGTATTTACAATGGTGTCCTGTTATAAGGAGAACAGATTCTTATTGAACTTATGCAAATGACTGATTGCCATGGAAGAAAGAATACTTGCTGAGACCTTTTGGTTTCAGAGGGTTCAGATAGAGAGAAAGAGTTGAATACCTTGATTTGTTGACAAATGACTACATTTTTATCTCTGTAAGTTACAGATAACTTAAGAAAAAGTTTCCCTAGTCTGGAAGAGCAAACATTAAAGAATCATTGATGTTTAAAATAAGACAAAACATCAAGAGATACAACATTACAATCTTTCAGTTCACCTAGTCCTATGTTAATAATTCTGGTTTAGTCCGAATGTAGCTTTTACTCCTGTAAATTCTTACCCATTTCAGTTCCAGGATTTTAACATATCAAAGACCTGTATTTGTCCTGAAAGTCTCCCATATGAATTTTCTTTAAGACAGAATTTATCTTACAAGAGAATTAAAACAATTACAAATAACAAAAAACTCAGAATAGATGTGGTAAAGAGCTGGTGAGATGAGAATTTACAATGTAACTGGCAAGAAAATCAGGTTACTTTTGTGACACGTAACATTTCCATTATCGCAATATCAAGTGATGATCTACCAACATATTAAACCTTTAAGAAATGAATAGCATCTTCCCAAATGTAACCCAAGATTTATCATTGGTTTAAATCTTGTCATCAATTGCTAAAACCTTAGAAAGTTTTAAAACACATGCCTAAATATAATTAGGGGTGTTAAACATCTGATAAAACAAACATAGAAACTGAATTTTCTGGGCAGGCAAAGAGAAAACCATAACAGATCAATCAACTTAAGAAAACTTTGTCTCTTTAAACAGAAAGAAAACCAGCTTTTCTATACCAGTGTCTTTTTTTTTTTTAAGTATGCAGATAATGAGTTTACTAGGTTTCCCTCCGATCGTGAATGATGTCGCAGACAAAGGGAGGGGGATCTTTCAGATGCTGTCCTGCTCGCGTCCCTCGTGGGAACTTAGGAGCGTCTTAGCTAAGGTCTGTCCGTATAACCCCGGACCAGGCTACTCCGTGGAGTAGATGACTGTTTTGCCATATGACGCCCCGAGAGACTCAGGGTGCAGCCCACTCAGACTCCGTAGCAGAAGCAGTGGAGCCATATAGACACATTCACACAATCAGGCACTCTTCAGATTCAAACAGGTTGGATATCCTCCCCTTTGGGTATCCTTGGCTAATGGGAGGTGATCAGTCTCCCCTTCCATTCTTTTATGAATGGATTTAGCTCCGACAGTGGCTGCGGGGCTGTTTTTCTCTCTTTTTACATATCTCCTACGTTTTACATACAGAGATGCTTTTCTCATGTCCATCAGTCTTAATTACACTTAACAGAATTTTGTACTCTTAGAAATACCTTAACCTCTACTGAAGACTAAATATAAACCAATTGTGAGTTGTTACAACAGAATTGTTTAGATAGCAAATTTATCAATCAGTTAAGCACAGAACGTGTTCACCAGCAGATTTCAAAAGCATAAACCCAGTTCCAGCAGCCAATGCTCTAGCATTTTATCCCATTTGGTTAAGACCTACATGTCCAACAAATTTAATTCAATTTGTCATTCAAGCAACCCTTCACAGTTTCAGGTTACCAAAGACTTCAGAAGCCACTTTAACAATTACCCATTAAAACCTTGAGACAGACAAATAACCATCTCCACTTCAGATGCCATGCTCTCCTGCCAGCAAGGGGGAGGGGCTAGGCAGTCCACGTTGGGCCAGAGAAGGCAAGGAATTCCCCAAAACAAAGGGAGTTTCAGCAGCTGCTTGGGAATAATCCTTAAAGTCTCTGTCTCGAGGTCGGTTCATCCCACAGTGCCAGTTCTGCTTACCAAAAGGGGCCCACTAGGCACTCATATTCCACGCCCGGCTCCAATGAGCATCAGCACTGGTCACCTTAACCCGGCATTAAACTAACCCCAGTTGGCTCCAGTCATAGCCCTTAACACACGAAATGAGTTAGTGAGAAGCCTCACATCTATTTTGAAGAATGGAGAGATGAAAGTCAGAGTCCCCTTGCTCTCTGCTTGCCCCATTCCTTCAATCATAAGAAATAACACAACAGACAACAAAAGGACCAGGCAAAGACAACCGCCGGCCGAACGATTCTTACCCAGAACCTGCCACTGGTGGGGGCTTTCTTTATCCCCAGACCGCCCAGTGGGACTCAAACACCCCAGTGACCGCCTAGGGGAACTCGAACGCCCCGTCGATCTACCAGCAGAGGGATGGGGCATCCCCGCATCCACTCCAGCCCTGGGGAGCATGGCTGTGTCCAGCTTCTCCCCGTGGGCCATACCCTGGAGCTCTAACCAGACAGAGAGATAGGATCCCGTGATCTTACCTCCGGAGGCTTTTCCCAAAAATTCTGATGCTGGATCAGTTCTCATCGTTTGAATCCGGGTGCCCCCTCCAATGTTAGGGTCCATAATCAAAGGAGCGAGACTGATACAAAGCAAAGGTCAAGCAAATCTTTATTTCGTGCCAAGCACTGAGAATCAAACTGACCGGGCAGGAACGTCTCTTGCAAAGAGGCGACCCCTCCCAGCCTCACAGACTAACTTTTATAGAGGTAGTTTAGCCAGGCTATACACAGGTGGCCAATGAGATTGCAATATGCAGAGAACATTGCACAGTCATGCTAAGTCGGCCACACACAGAAAAAAACTGCTAGGTAATACACAGGTGGCCAATTGAATTTCAATTTACCCTAGTAGATATATGAGTGCCCCACTGATTGGATGTCTTCACCTGGACTGACCCTCCCTTGTATTTAGGCTTTGCAAGTAAGTTCCTCTGGGAGGGGCGGGGTCAATCTAAGTTTATTGCATAGGGTCAATCTAAGTTCACTACATAAACACAAAGTGACTCCCTCTGGCCAACCAGGCCCTTACATTGACGGCCTCAGGCCATGGCAGGTCCCACTTGCTGGATATGGGGTCCCCTACCTGGGTGGCTGACAGGAGGTCGGGGCTCAGACTGGGTCAGACAAAACATTATTGCAGAGTGCTGCCTATGATATTGTGGTGCCCTCAAGGGCCTGCATGTTGATCCTCATGTGGGGGGTTCTGGGCAGATGTGTAGGGCAATTTTTCTCTCTGGTGGGCAGGCAGAATGCTGCCTAGTGACTCCAGAATACCCAATCTGGAGGTCTTGTGGGCCAGGAGTGTGAGGACAGAAGCCTGAAAACAGAAGCTATGGTTAAGTTCAGCGCTGAGACCATGGCAGTTCCAATGTGCAGGGGATGATTCAAGATCTCCAGCACCTGAGTAAGGGCAAATGTCAGATGTTCACTCATGCTGGAGTTTGTGTCCATGATGGCTGACTAGTGGAGGGGTGGCCTTATGAGGCCATGGAGGTTTTCCGATGCAGGGGCTTGTGAGCTGCTCCAAACAGCAAGGTTTCCATGTGCGGAACAGGGGAATCGGGTTTGATGGCTCCAGGGTCCCCCATATGGAAAGATTGGGTAGCAGACCTCTCCCTATGGATGCCAGAACAGCCAACCTCGCATTACCATTGAAGCGAAGGAACATGGCAGGTTCGTTCTGGTGGCTCTGGTGTCGGGTACCAATGGTCTGAGTTGACATGAAGTCTCATGCTGATGGTTGAAAATGCTGGTTTGTGTCCAGGGAGTCCTTAGAATGTGGCGGTGGCTCAGGGTCCATGCAGGATTCTCTACACTGAGGGTTGGACACAGTTCCCAAGACCAAGGTTTCCTTCTGGGGACAGGAGGTGTTCTGTTTTGCAGCACAGGGAACACATGTTGGACCATATGTTGGTATTACAGATCAGGCCTCTAGGGACAGATGCCTGAAAACGTAAGCTATGTTTCTGATGAGGTGCTAGGGGCGTGTCAGGTTCAATCTTCTGACTCAGGGCCATTGAACTGGATGTCTGCCTGGTGATAGGTGCTCAGTGTGTGTCAGTCTGCGCATTTGGGTCCAGAGTGGCTCTGAAATTGGGGTGGGCTCAGGGGCCTTGCAGGTTTCTCTTAATCTATAGGGTTTGGGCAAATATGACTGGCAGAGTTTCCTTCAGGAGGGCAGGCAGAGTCCTATGGTGTGGCTCCAGAGCCCCCATCCTGGAAGGCATGTATACCAGGGCTTTGGGGACAGAAGTCTGCAAACACAAAGCGGGATACGGTTAGGGGCGAGGTGATCACATGTCGCATCTGCAGGCCCTGATGGGAGCCCCTGGTGATCTGAAATTAGGGCTCCTGGGAGACAATAGCACAGCCTTTTCTTTCTGGATTGTATGTCCAGGATGGCTGCAGAATGAAGGGGTGGCCTTGGGGCCATGGGAGATTCTTCTTCTCCTGGGATTCTGTCTAGCTCCCAATAGTATGGTTTCTTAATGGGGGAAGGGAAGAGTGCTGTTTTCCGTCTCAGGGGTACCCCCTAAACAGGGATTCCAGAGATGGGCTCTGGGTCCAGGCACCTGGAACACTCCAACTTCTATTAGGATATGGGCTTATGGGGGTGGCAGGCCCTGTATGCGGGCTCCTGGTCCAGTTACCGAGGGGGCTTGTTTGAAAGTGGGCTCAGGCTGAGGTTCACAAGGCCTGCTTGTACCCAGGGCGGCCCTCATGAGTGGGCATATCTCATGGATCATGTAGCTGCTCCCACATGGAGGATTGGATACCCATCACAACAGCCAGGTTTCCCTCCATGGGGAAGGAGGAGTACTCTTTTGTTCTTCAGGTTCACCCATAGGCAGGGATTTGCATGAAGGATTGGGGACAGATACCTGAATACCCAGGTTGGGTAGAGATGATGGTCTCGGGCCATGAGAGGTCCCACCTGCAGTATATGGGGCCCGCTATCTGGGTGGTTGACAGGAGGTCGGGGTGCAGGCTATGTCAGACAGAGCATTAGTGCACAGGGCGGCCTAGGACATTGGGGTGCTGTCAAGGCCTGTGCAGGTTGATCCTCACGTGGGGTCTCTGGGCAGACCCATAGGGCACTTCTTTCTGGTGGGCAGGCAGAAGGCTGCATTGTGGCTCCAAAATTCCCTATCTGGAGGACTTGTGATCCAGGAGTGTGAGGACAGAAGTTTGAAAACACAAGCTATGGTTAAGTTCAGTGCCAAGTGCATTTAAATTCCATCTGCAGAGGTTGATCCGAGAATCCCAGCACCTGAGTAAGGGCGAGCATCAGATGTCTGCTCCTGCTAAAGTCTGTGTCCATGATGGCCGATGAATGGAGGGGTGGCCTCAAGAGGCCATAGAGGTTTTCCCAACTGGGTCTGTGAGATGCTCCAAACAGCCAGGTGTACTTCTGTGTGACAGGGGGAGTCGGTTAGATGGCTCAGGGTCACCCATATGGAATGATTGGATGGCAGAGATCTCGGTATGCATCCCTGTAATGCCAACCTCAGGTTACCATTGCAGCTGAGGAACAGGGCAAGTTCGATCGGCTGGCTCTGGATTGAAGTTCCAAGGGGGCTGAGTTGACAGGGGTTCTCAGACTGATGGGCCACAATCTGGGTGTTGTCCAGGGAGACCGGGGAATGTGGTGGCACCAGAGGGGCCATGCAGGATTCTCCTACCCTGAGGGTTGAACATAGCTCAACCAAGAGCAAGGTTTTCTTCTTTGGACAGGAGGGGTTTTGTTGTGTGGCTCAGGGCCTATGACATACCCCGAGTGAGAAAGGGCCCTCGGTCTCGGGTAACAGGGTGTTGCGCAGGGCTGCCCAACACCCGCCAATTCTCAAGAGCATTCTGCCCAAACCAATCCCTGTTTGTGCAGAATGCTCATGAGAATTGGCCAGAAAATGCCCGGAATACTTGCTTCGGGTGCCGCACATTGCAGGGCCACTCACTGGGCCTGGCTTGGCATCCTGAGCAGTCACGTCCAAACCCCGCAAGAAAGGCCTCTTGGAGGAAGGCTCCAGCAAGTTTGATGCCTACTGCTCCTCAGCCTCTGGGGGTGCCCTCCCTGTCACTAGCCAATGGGGCCGGGCCTGCCCTGAGGCCCGGGTGCGAACCCTCGCCTGCTTCCTCAGCTTTCCGTTTCCAGGGTCCTGTCTCTCAGGGCCTCCAACTGGGGAACCCTGAATCCCATGCCTGATTCCCCCTCCCACTCCAGTGCAAAAGATGCCTTTAGGCACTATCAGACAAGCCTCGGAGCGAGAGAAACCTTCGTGCCCCCACTGAGGTCAGGCCATCCTTGGGTGCCCCAGCCACCAGAAAAGTCAGAGCCCGACGACTGGCCACATCCCCTCCCTCAACTCTGCTCCGGGAAAGCTCCCCTGCGCAGGGGCCCCAGGGTGTGCCGTGTCGTCTAGGTGTGTTTTCCAGGTGGCTGCGACATGCCCTGAGCAAGAAAGGGCCCTGGGGCACGGGGAACAGGGCAGTGCGCAGGGCTGCCCAACACAGGCCAATTCTCAAGAGCGTTCTGCCCAAACTGATTCTGGTTCGGGCAGAACGCTCTTGAGAATTGGCCAGAAAATGCCTGGTGAACTAGCTTCTGGTGCAGCATGTCTGCAGGGCCGCCCCCTGGGCCTGACCCGGCATCCCTAGTGGTCACGTCTGAACCCCGCCAGAAAGACCTCTGGGAGTCAGGCTCTGGAGAGGCCAATGCCTCCTGCTCCTCAGTCTCTGAGGGTGCCCTCCCTGGCGCTGGCCAATGGGGCCGGGCCTGCCCTGAGGTCCAGGTAGGAACCCTCTCAGGCTTCCTCAGCCTTCCGTTTCCAGGGTCCTGTCCCTTGGGGCCTCCACATGGGGAACCCTGAATCCCTCGCTACGACTTCCCCTCCCACACTGGCACAAACTGTGACTTTAGGTGCTTCAGACAAGCCTCAGAGCAAGAGAAACCTTCATTGAGGTCAGCCCCATCCTGGGGCGCCCAGCCACCCGAAAAGTCGGAGGCAGATGCCCAGCCACCACCCCTCCCTCAACTCTGCTCTGGGAACTCTCCCCTGCACTGGGGCCCCTGGGTGGGTCGCGTCGTCTCGGCATGTTTTCCGGGTGGCCGCGACATGCCCCGAGCGAGAAAGTGCCCTCAGCCAGGGGGAACAGGATGGTCCACAGGGCCACCCAATGCTGGCCAATTCTCAGGAGCGTTCTGCCCAAACCAGGATCAGTTTGGGAAGAACGCTCCTGAGAATTGGCCTGAAAATGCCTGGTGAACTCGCTTCAGGCGCCGCATGTCTGCATGGCTGCCCCCTGGGCCTGGCCCGGCATCCCAAGCCTTCACCTCCGAACCCCGCCAGAAAGCCCTCCGTATGATTTAGTCTGGTGGCTAGAATTAGAGTTCTTTCTAGGGTAAGGTTAAATTTATGTACCTCTCTTATGTTTTCCTATATGGCCAATAATTAGTATAATTCAGACGCAGAGGACTTCATTTCTCTTTTTCATAAATTTGAATATATTCGTAATTTCAGTGTGAACATCTGGAACACACTTTTCTGCTTGTGTTGCAGTACTTGAAGACATGGGCTTTCCAGTCAGACACACCTGGATTTCATTCCTGGATCTATCATTTAAGCATTATAACCTTGAACATGGTAATATCTCTAAAGCATAACTTCCTTGTTTCAAAAATAAGGGATGAAATGTCCTATCTTACTGGATTTAGTGTAAGGATGAAAAAGATAGTAAAAACTCCTAGCAGGGCTCTTGGTAATGTAGGAAACCTTTAATAAAGGATAAGTATAATAGTTTGTCAGACACTGTTACAATAAGTAATCAGCAATAAATAGGGTAATAATTCAACTTCACAGGTCTAAGCTGTCATTGCACAAAAATTTGTTTTTCCTGGGACGCCTGGGTGGCTCAGTTGGTTAAGCAGCTGCCTTCGGCTCAGGTCATGATCCCAGCGTCCTGGGATCGAGTCCCACACCGGGCTCCTTGCTCATTGGGGGACCTGCTTCTCCCTCTACCTCTGCCTGCCATTCTGTCTGCCTGTGCTTGCTCTCTCTCCCTCTCTCTGACAAATAAATAAATAAAATCTTTAAAAAAATTTGTTTTTCTTTACTTGCTCTTTCAAGTTTAGAGATTTATTTTATTTTCATATATAGTGAACAGTTAATAATTGGACAACTGTTACATGTGTGACAATATGATCAATATTGGGGGGCTTTATGATTTAAAACATTAAGGGGTTTAAATCTATCTGAAAAGGAAAGATCAGGACATATTGAAGCTTTGAATAATGCAAAAGATACATACACACATGTTGCATTGTATAATAGGGAAAATGAATACAGGAATTAAAAAGAAGAAAATGAATAAAAATGAAAATTTTTAGTCAGAAAAGACTTGATAAAGGTCTTAGGGGCCTGCGGATGAGATTGAAAGGCAGTTATAATCTCTATAACAGGTGTGAAATGGTTATTTGGTACAGTTTATGAAGGCATGAATATGTTTATGCCTCATTCACAGACACTTGGACTTAAATACACACACATATGTATATGTATATACACACATACAAACATACAATGTTTCTCTTTTTGCCTCTCTCTCTCTTTCTAATATGGAGACCATGGAGACCAGAAAATTTAGGTTGCTTGCTCATATTGTTAACTACAAGCCAGTGGTAAAGGTTAAACTGATGTCTAGGTCTTCTGCTGTGGTTCCAGTACATTTTTACTGCAATATCTTGAGTGAGCAAGCCTTCAAAACCTTGAATTATTCATATATATATATATATATATATATATATATATATATATATATGCAATCCTATCTTATTGCATAAGGCCATTTTCATTTATAGATATTAAGACTATACGACTTTTCTTATATTCAGACATATCAATGACAATTTCTGCACCATCAGTTTCATTAGTGGATTCTACAGCTTACTAAAAGTCTCAAATATGTGTTGCAATGTCACATTGGTAGCCTGAAACAAGCCATGGTGGGAGTATTTGCACCATGGAAACAAATGTTGCAAATTATGGCTTCTTTTTGTTGTTGTTGTTCTTAAGAGTCAACAGATAAACATTTTCTAGAACACCACTCTTTATAATAGTGAATTCTGTACAATTCCATTATTAAAATGGCTAAAAGTATAAAATTATGTTTTTAATGTCACATAAGTGGACTTCAGAATAAGATATGGATAGGTCAAAGAAATAACAATTCTTGAAAGAAAGTGATAAAAATGGAATAATTATTATTTTCAACCAGAGGATTCTCTTATAAGTAGAGGAACAATTTTGATATATAAGGCACATGGAATGAACTGTTGTAGTAAGTTTTGTATTGTATGTATGGAAATTTACATAAAAAAATAGGAAGTAACATACCATGAATAGAAAAATTCTATCCCAGGAACACAAGGCATTCCTGTTCCAAAATATATATAAATCTACTTTTATTCATCAATTGGTGAAATATGAAAATAACAAATTACTTCAATAGATGAAGATAAAGTACTTGATTAAAAGTGTAGGTAATTAGATACAATGGATAATGGCATATGCAAGCTTCATGTAGAAAAATTCAATAATTTCATTTACATAAGTAAGTGATAGTTACAAAATGTAATCATTACATATGACCAATAAAGATGCTTGATTTTGGGGGTACCTGGGTGGCTCAGTGGATTAAGCCGCTGCCTTCGACTCAGGTCATAATCTCAGGGTCCTGGGATCGAGCCCCACATCGGGCTCTTTGCTCAGCAGGGAATCTGCTTCCTCCTCTCTCTCTCTGCCTGCCTCTCAGCCTACTTGTGATCTCTCTCTCTGTCAAATAAATAAATAAAAAATCTTTTTTAAAAATGCTTGATTTTATAAATACAAACACAAACCTGAAATATGCTTCAAATATTAACCAGATAACATATTGTGGGCGATTTTTTTTAAAGATTTTTATTTATTTATTTGACAGAGAGAAATCACAAGTAAGCAGAGAGGCAGGCAGAGAGAGAGGAGGAAGCAGGCTCCCTGCTGAGCAGAAAGCCCGATGCGGGGCTCGAACCCAGGACCCTGAGATTATGACCTGAGTCAAAGGCAGCGGCTTAACCCACTGAGCCACCCAGGGGCCCCTATTGTGGGCGATTTTTATTTACTCCTTAGAATGTTCTCTATGTTTAAAATTTCTCTACAGTGAAACATTAAGACTATGTAGATTATGAGAATGATGAAATGGAAATATAGAGATCAGGACTCATTCACAACAGCAACAAAAACCTAAAATATCCAAGAGTAGTTTTATTTTTTTATAAGATTTGTTTATGTTAGAGAGAAAGAATTTGTGTGTGTGTAAGTGAGGGGGGGGGTTGGGCAGAGGCAGAGAATCTTCAAGAAGACTTCCTGCTGAGCATAAAACCCAATTCTGCACTGGATCCCAGAAATGAAAAGATCATGATCTGAGATGAAACTCAACAACTGAGCCACCCATATGCCCCTCCAAGATTAGCTTTAAATGAGAAGAAATTAAAATGAGATCAATCCTCAATATATAAGTATAAAAAGGAAGAGAAGGAGAAGGAATAAAAAGAAGAAAGACAAGGGCAGAGGAAAAGTAGTCAAGGAATAATATGAATTTTACTTAAGCTGGCATGGGACAAAACTAGAAGGAAAGAAAGAACTTTATTAGTAGTATCTTCGTGGTATGACCAAATGTGTTTTGTTTTTATTCTACATGCTAGAAAAATATCTTCCTATTTTTATTTCATTTTTAACTTTAATATTTAATATTCAAAAATATTTTGGGACTTCAGGAGGAATACTCCTCAAACACACCACACCCACAAAATTTTGCTATATGGTTGATCCCCCACCATATCTTGGGTCTTGGAGATGATCATTATTTTCTCTAAAATGAACCAATAATAATAGACATTCTAAGTCCAGACCCATTCATATGGATCCCTTCTCTCACAGAGATAGGCTATTGCCTTCTTGCTGGTGGCATCCTGCATAATTGTTCTTAGCTTTCTGCCTGCGGGGGACCTGCAGCTGGTTGGTTCCTTCCTTTGGCTTGCACTGTAAGTGACTCTGGATCTAGGGAGAGAGTATCTTTGCACCCCCTTTGGGAACCAATCTTATACCCAAGTGGGGTCTTTCCATACTGCCAAAAATCCTTAAAATTCAAATTATGCACCTAGAGGGAAGGAAGCAAGTTGAAACTCTTATGCCGGATAGGTTGGATCAACATAGGATGTCATTTCATGTAAATACAAGTCTGTGAGTCATTGAGAGCAACTGTCCTCACAAATCTGAACAGAACTGTAAACGCAGCTCTTTCAGCAATTCAAAGTTCCCCTATTCCTTTTCCCAATCTCCCAACTTCTCCTGCTTATCAAAGGGGGCTTATAAAAGATTGGCTTTTTTCTCCTTAAAGTTATACATCTTATCGTATCTTTGAAATATAAAACCAACCTACAGATGCCCAAGACTGAGGGAAAAAAAAACAAAAGATGCCTTTTGAAAGTAGAAACTGCTAATAATACATAAACATAAAATACAAACTGCTAAAAGGCTTCTGTGCCTAAATTATAGCATAGTCTCCTTAATATTCCAGGGACACATACAGATCTTAACGTTTTCTCCATGCATGTTAGTGACTCTAGGCTCCATGCAATGGTCTTTGTGTCTACAAATGTATGTTGTCCATGTGAGATATTTTTTCTCACTGGACGGATATTGCCCAAATTAATTTGTAGAGAGCCCTATTTCCTTGGATTGGATACAAATACTTGTAAGGATTAGGCATTCTAAAACTGCCAGAAAGATAAAAACTAACCTAAATTTGTTTCAAATTCATATGATCTGGGCAAATAGACTTGCCTTAGTTATCAGCACTAAAAATAAAACTGTCATGTGCCTTGGTTTAATAAAATAAGTAGATGTGATCTCTGTTCAAAATGTTAAAAAAATAGCTTGGAAGAATGACAAGCTCTTATGTTTCCTAATTTTTTTTTAATTTTTATTTTAATTAATTTTTATTTTATATTTTAAAATTTTATTTTAATTCCAGCTACTGAACACACCATGTTATATTAGTTCCATGTGCACAGTATAGTGATTCAACACTTGCATCCATCACCTGTGCATATCAGGACAAGCATAACCTGCAATCCTCATCTCCTTCTTCACTGATCCCACCCCATGTCTCACACAGTTTTTATGGGTAATCTCAGTGAAACTGTTAGGAACAAGTTACATTGAATAGATGTAAATAAAATTAGAAATTTTAGATAAAGTCTTAGTCTTCCAAATCTTTTTGGCAAACTAAATCTTTAATGTTTTGGTGAGTTAGGTCAATGGTTAAATGAAATTACTTTTGTTAAATATCTAGATCATTACTAGTAAGATAATATTAAGTTATTAGTAAATGAACATGAGTTTTTCTCCTTTTGGTTATCTTATTGCAAAGAAACTGGGCTTGTTTTTAAATGCATTCTTTGCTTTCCTGAAAGATTGTTTAATGGAAAAGCACATAGTTCAGCAAATTATGAATTGCATTCATAAATTTCCCAACCTAAAAATACTTGTTCACAGTTCACAACTGCTTTCTTTAAAAATGAAAGTTTCCAAAAGTTAAGAATTGTAAGTAATGTAATTAAGGCTACAGAAAATAATAAGAAAAAACAACTCAGAATGCAAAGAAGGTAAGATGTGTGTTATTCATAAGTAAAGGAATGAGAAATGGAAATCTTTTCTCTCCCCCGCCCAGGGGAAAAAAGAAAGGAATTTTGTTTTACAGCAAAGCTCGTTACCTAAAGAGGGTAAACTCAGGACAAAAATCTGAATGTAAAAGAAAAAGTTGTTAAGCCTTCTAAAAAAGGAATGTTTGGAAAAGAATGATATGAGTGGTCAGGACGGTCTAAGGTTGGAATGAAGAATTTTCTAATCAAAAGTAAGATGGTAGGGACGCCTGGGTGGCTCAGTTGGTTAAGCAGCTACCTTCGGCTCAGGTCATGATCCCAGCGTCCTGGGATCGAGTCCCGCATCGGGCTCCTTGCTCAGCAGGGAGCCTGCTTCTCCCTATGCCTCTGCCTGCCATTCTGTCTGCCTGTGCTTGCTCTCTCTCCCTCTCTCTCTGACAAATAAATAAAATCTTTAAAAAAAAAAAAAAAAAAGTAAGATGGTAAAAATCAGAATTTGGGCTGCCTGGTGGCTCAGTCAGTGGGTTAAGCCTCTACCTTCAGCTTGGGTCGTGATCTCAGGGTCCTGGGATTGAGTCCTGCATCGGGCTCCCTGCTGGACAGGGAGCCTGCTTCCTCCTCCATCTCTCTCTCTCTCTCCCTCTCTGTCAACTTGTGATCTCTCTCTGTCAAAAAAATAAAATCTTAAAAAAAAAATCAGAATTTGGCTTTCTTTCCTGAAGAGAATGTAGGATTTTGTGTTTTGTTTTGTTTTGTTTTTTAATTTTCTTTGGAGTATTAGCCCTCTTAAGTCTCTTTGACCTGGAACGTCCCAAAGGATTTGCTAAATTAATTTATCTTATTTGATATGTTAAATTACAGGGGAACCATTGTCAAATAAAACTTCCTACTAATTTTTTTTTGTATTATAGTTGTAAGATTGTGGCACATGTAAATAAGGTCCATTCCAGTTCAACAAAACATGGCTCCTCATTGCCAGATGCAGGCCATCTTGATGTCCTTGTAACATGGTACCTGTTTCCTTCTGAATCAGAGAGAAGAAGGTGGGTAAATAATGGGAGTGTTTTAAAGAAAGAGTCAGGCTGAGGGAAAACCACGACAACAACTTGGTTCTTCCCAGATCCCTGGCAAACCTCATTTTTCTTCTTCTTCTTCTTTTTTTTTTTTCATTCCTTCACTCACCATTGGGCATTTAAGATGATTCAAATGATAAATGGATATCAGTTGGAACATTTATAAAACAGTAAAAAACAAAACAAAACAAAAAAAAACCCTCTTTACCAGTGGTATCTAACTTGTTAGGTCCATAATCCTGAACACCTTTTGTCTCCAGAGGTTTCAGACCCCCTTCCTGTGGACTCTTTGAACACCTGCAGCTGGGTTCATTCCACTGCCACTTACTAGGGTTTGTCATATACCCTTGTTGCTGTTTCTGTATCTTCTGCATCAGTTAAAGCCTTTCCCTGCCAAGAGGCTGAAGATTGCACTATGGCAAAGACCCTGTTAAAAATGGGTTTATCGCCTTGGGGCACACTTTCTGTGATCTCCAGTATCCAGGGCACATATTTCACTGAGCAAATCATAGGAGCCTTTAGGAAATCCTTGCAGACTTCGTTGAATTGTTTCAGTGTACAACATTTTACTGATCCATTGTGTTGCATGCTGTGCTGAGCACAGATTCCTCCTGAAGTCTTGTTTATCCAACTACTGTAAGTCTGCGATGTCCAGTGCTCAAGGCTGTCATCAAGAGGTTATGGAAGACTTCCTAGATAACAGTTAAAAAGATCCTCTCCATCACAGTTTACAGTCTGGTGATTAAGTATTTGAGACACATCATTAGAGGAAGACAGCCCTTAAAAGCCAGTAAAAGAGGGACTTTACTAAATCTCCTTCTGTAAAACACAAAGGTATTGAGCCTCTGGTGCAAATCCCATAGCAACAGAAGTCTCCACCTGAAACCTGGTCCTACACAGACACTTGATATTTCTGAATCTACTTGGAGGAAAGTGAAATAACTGACATCTAGGTAGACCATGCTCACCAAAGGCAATGGATCAAGACTCCAAGCTTTGAACCAAACATGTGATCCTTTATCTCTCTTCTCTTTTCCTTTATTCTGGCAATGGTCTGGAAAGGTAACACCCTAATCTGTATTGTCCAGTTTATTACAACAGCAGTATCCTCTGGAATTTAGAGCAAACTTTTATTTCAGGCTACCAGAAAATTCAACCCTGGTCTGAAAATTACTCAAGCTAAATAAGACTTCTCATTGGTTAACTTCCCTACATTCATGTTCTGAGTTATAAGGGAACTACCAGGAAAAAGTGTGTTCCAAGATTCATGCCTTTGGCTGGCCTTACTTCCCAGGTTAGGTATAAACGTAGGTGGAGTATGATCAAGACCTTTTCCTTCATTCTTGAAATTTTTGAAGAACCCCTTGCCAAAGCAATGTCTGCCCAAGAAGAATCCTTACACTCTGGCAAAAGGAGTTCTTGAAAAAGAGATAGCTCTTAGTTATCTCTTAGCTGAGCAAGGCTGGGTCTGTGCTGTAGACAACAGCATGTGTTCAACCTGGATGAAAAGTTCTGGGGGGAAGTTGAAGCCCAATAATATCAGGTTACTGAGGAAGCCACGTGGCTTAAAAGAGTGACTTCTTCAGCAGGGTCTTTCTTACTCATTTGTTTTTAATTGATTTGAGTCTTGGAGTACATATTGCACTCCAAGCATTGGGAATTATCTTGTTTATTGTAATCAATATAATCTGTGTGGTGCTTTATGTTTTATCAAAAGCTCTAAATACAAATATAGAGACACTAACCTGCACACTAATGATCTTTCTAAGACTGGAACGTCAGAAAAACAAACAAAAAGAAGATCATGACCAGCTCAAAATTTATAAGACTGCAGTGGTGACCTGTGAGCATCACAAGTCTTAATCAGAAAGGTCAACAACTCTGAATACTACACTGAGGAACAACAAGAACTGTGAGCACTTCAGAGCAGTTGCTGAAAGTGGTGTTAAAGCCTTCAATTTAGAGCCCATGTCTCAGTTAAGTTGAGAGTCTGATCAAAAGTTGGGGTTGTTCAAAAGGAAAACCACAGGCTCAAAATGCCCTCATATGGCTTAAGGCCCTAAGTTGCTTACCCAAGCCTTAATAATGACGCAACTGCAGTTGCAACATCCATAACTATTTAACCTTTAGCCAGCCCAGGTGGGAATTTCCTGGTCAGCGCTAGGCAGTCTACTGATTGGGCCCTGTTTCCCTTAGGAGGGTGATCTTGCCTAAAACAATGGATTCTTAGCTGATTATGTTTTGTTTTCTCCCTTGATGTCTTATTTTTAATATTTATTTATTTGTGGGGGGGGGTCAGAGGGAGAGGGTGAGTGAAACACAAACAGGCTCTGTGCTGAGCACAGATCCCTGTGAAGGGCTGGATCCCAAGACCCTGAGAACAGGATCTGAGCCAAAGCCAAGAGTGTGACACTTAACTGACTGCACCACCCATGCACTCCATCTCACAGGCTATCTTGGAAGTCTTTTCTTTCTTGTGGCCATTTGGAACACCCCTCTATCTACTGGATAGGATACTATCCAAGTCATTAGTAGATCAATTAATACAGTCTATTAGGTCTTAAAAATTATTGGGCTGCATTTGTCTTATTTCACAGATTCTTATTTTGTGCATTTACCTTTGCTTACCTTTTATATACCATAAATATTTACCTTTGCTTGCACCTGGACTGTGATGAAGATCACATGAAATTATGTCAGTGAAAATGCTTGCTGTGGAAAACATAATGAGGGTGAATTTATTTATATACTTAAATTAATGTACATCTTATCCTAAAAGTAACACATGTATGATCACAGAGTCAGCCCCAAGGTTTCAGTTCTACCACTAACAGAGAGCAAAGCAGAAATTTAATATAAACACTGGGCTATGTGTGATGTTAAGTTTTGATTTTTCTGGTGATCAGAGAAAAATAAAATGGAGTGTTAAGTTCCCCAGTGTCCATTATGGTAAGGGAGAAGTTCTTGTTTATAATGTATTTCACTTGACACTTATTTCTCTAATGAGTATATCCCAAGGTCTTCTCATACAACAAAGCTAATGAGGGCATTTCTGTTCATGCAATTCTACAGTGGACATCGAGTGCTGGTTCTTGGGAGCTTTTATTTTCCTTTTAGTTTTTGAGAAAATCTTGTTCATATGTATGTACACTATACATGAAATCCCAGAACAGTGAGTGATTCTGAAGAGAAATAAAACTCATCTTTTCCATGATTTTGACCAGCCTTTGTTGAGAAAGAGCACCTAGACACATTTACACATTTTATTATGCAAACTGTTCCCTTAATGTCTGTATGCCAATCGATGCATGATGTTAAAAGATTTTTATTTATCTTTTTTACAATTTTAATTTTCATTCCAGTTAGTTAACTTGAGGTTATATTATTTTCAGGTGCACACTATGATGAATAAAGTCACTGTACGGAAAAGAAGCCGACATTAAAAACACTTTAAATTTAGCTCTTTAGGCTATTTTAACACTTAACATAATTATGCTAACATTTTCCTTCTTGGAATTTACCCCCATGCCTATACCTCCAACCCACTTCCAGAACATACCTGCTGCCAGTCCCTATGCGGAAATTCTCTTAGGGCCGGTCTCCCACTGATGATTTCCAGGGCACGCCAGTGATGTCAGAGCAGCCAGGCAGCCCCTGGGCAGCAGTAGGGTGGTATGGAGGGCCTGAATGGGGGAAGCAACAGTGGCAGGGTGGGAAACAGCATCAGGGAGGGGAGGCAGAAGGGGTGCAGTGAGGCAGCAGGGGCAATGGAGGGAGCAGCGGGGAAGCAATGTCACTGGGTCACAGTCACATCAGCATTGGGGAGGTGCAGTGGGGTGGTAGTGGCGTTGGCAGGGCACAGTGGGTCAGCAGCAGAGTGGGGGGATGAAGCAGGATAGTACTGGATTGGAGGTTAATGGTGGGGGCGGGCAGGACCGGCAGGGCGGCGGTCTCATGGTTGTGGGGCAAGGCAGCGGCAGCAGGGTAACCAAGGAAGGGGCAGTTTCCTTGTAATCACTGGCAGCAGCACCAGCCCAGCGGGTGATGGGGTGGGGAGGGGTGCGGGGTCGTGGTGGCAAGAAGGGGCGACGTGAAGAGTAGTTTGGGAGGGCTGTAGTGGCGATAGGGGGATGTGTAGAGGGACAGCAAGACCCTGGGGTGCGGTAGCTGTGGGGGGCGGGGTGTGGCAGCGGAATTAAGGGCAACTCAGTGGGGCAATGGGGCCATCACGGCATGGGGTAGTAGGTGGGGCCATGGGGCTGCCCAAGCGGGAGGAGGTGGCAGCCAGGTGATGACCCTATCTTAGGGGGGCGGGACCCATGGGGGAGGGAGCAGGGGTTACCAGAGGCAGGTGAGGGGACAGCCAGGCGGTACTGGCACAGGGAGCGGTGGAGGCCCGTGGTGTGGGAGCTGTGTGACAGCCAAGTGGGGCAGCCCTGCAGCGACTGTGAGGGGTGGGTGGAATCTAGCCAGCAGCAACCGGGAGTGGGGATGGGACCAGCCCGGAGGCAGCGGCTCTACAGTAATAGCAGCGGGACGGGCGTGGTGGGTGGGCCCAGAGTGCACATCACGGGGGCGGGCAACAGCATTTAGTCGAGCGTGGTGGGCGGACCCATCGTGCACGTCAAGGGGGCGGGGCACTGAAGCCGCAGAGCGGCGCAGAGGGCAGCCGCAGAGCGGCGGCACCTGAGTTAAGGCGGGGCAGTGTGAGGGGCACAGCAGGGTGGCAGGGGTGCATGTGGCGGTAGCAATGTGAACTGTGCGGATGTGGGGCAGATATTCACGGTGGAAGTAGCGTGGTAATGCACCTGGCAGTGGGGAGGCAATGGAGCAGGAGGAGGGTGAAGCTGTTAGGCAGTCGTGGCATGTGGGGGGAGGCAAGACCAGCCTGGCGTCAGCGGGGCGTCAACATCATGGCACGGTGGGCGGTGCTGCATGGGCCTGAGGAGTTGGCAGCCAGGAGATAACACTGAGGAAGGGGATGGGATCACAGGGGAGGGAGCAGGGGTCATAAGAAGTAGGGATGGGGGCAGGCAGTAGTGGCACTGGGAGGAGTGTGAGCCGTGTGGCACCTGTGGAGGATGGGTGGATTCTAGGTGGCAGCAGAGGGGGTGAGAGGGTGGGAGTAGCCCCAAGCAGCAGTGCAACAACTGTTAGGATGGCGTGGTGGGCGGGCCCAGGATCCACGTCAAGAGGGCGGGGCAACAGCAGAAGGGTAGGCGTGGTGGGCGGGCCCATCGTGCAGGTCAAGGGGGCGGGCAGCAACAGTTAGGAGGCTATTTGTGGGCGGGCCCGTCATGCACGTCAAGGGGGCCAGGCATCAAAGTTAGGAGGACCAGGTGGGCGGGCCCATCGTGCAGGTCAACGGGGCGGGGCAGCAACAGTTAAGAGGGCGTGGTGGGTGGGCCCATCGTGCACGTTAAGGGGGCGGGGAAGCAACAGGAGCCCGTGGTGGGTGCTCCATCGTGCACGACAATGGGTCGGGGTAGCAGTAGTTAGGAGTGTGGGTTGCACGGGTCCATCATACATATCAAGGGCACGGGCAGCATCAGTGGGGTAGGTGTGGCGGGCGGGCCCATAGTGCACGTCATGGGGGCGGGGTAGCATCAGTGGGGCGGGCGTGGAGGGCGGGCCAATTGTGCACGTCAAGGAGGTGGGGCACCGAAGCACAGTAGAGGCTGGGACACAGGGCAACAGTGGAACGGTGGCAGCAGTGGTAAAGGGGGTTGTGTGGGGGGGTACAGCAGGGTGGTAAGGGTACATGTAGGGGGCAAAAGATGGTGGCAGCGTGAGGGGGGTAGGGGTCGGGCTTGCGAAGCAGTCATATGCGTGGCCGTGGCGAGTCAACGGAGCGGGGGGAGGGGGAAGCAGCTACTGGGTCTTGGCGGGTGGAGGGGAGGGGCCAGCCTGGAATCAGCGGGGCATCAGTGTCATGGTGTGGCAGGCAAGGCTGCCAAACTTCATGGGGGCCAGAAGGTGGCAGAGAGGTTAGAACACTCAGGGGGTGGGGCCATCGCACGAAGGAGTGGGGGTGTCACCAGGCATCACTGGTACAGGGAAGGGGAGCTTCTTGTGGTAAGGGGAAGCTGCATTATAACCGAGTGGGGCAGCCGTGTGGCACCTGTGGGTGGTGGAATATAGGTGGCAGCGCAGTGTAGGGACTGTGGGACCAGCCCTGAGGCAGCAGCACAGCGACAGCTTGGCTGGCTTACTGGGCCTGTTCATAGTGGATGCCAACAAGGTGGGGCTGTGAAGCACAGCAGAGGCCATGGGCACAGGACAGAGGTGGCGCAGCAGTAAGGGGAGCTGGGGGGTGCACAGCAGGGTGGCAGGGGTGCATTTTTGGGGGGCAGGAAGCTGGTAGCAGCGCGGGGTGTGGTGGACATGCTGGGCAGCCACACGCTTCGCTAACAGGAGGCATTGGAGTAGGGGGAGGGGAGTAGCTAGGCGGTAGTGTCGCTTGGTCATGGGCAGAACTAGCTGGGTATAAGCGGGATGTCAATATCATGGCGTGGTGGGTCAGGCAGCGAAGCAAGGGCCTGGCTTTTCTGGGATTGGTGCATGTCTACAGGGCGGGACCACTGATAGCAGAAGCAGTGGGGACCCAGGGTAGCAGTGGAGAGACAATGGTTGTTGTAAGTGGGGGCGCTGTGGACGGGGGTACAGCACAGTGGGAGCGGCTCATGTTGTGGGGGCAGCCTGGTGGTACCAGTGCAGGGAAGGTGGAGTAGGACTCGTGGGGTGGCAGCAGCGTGGCAACAGGGGTAGGGAATCAGAAAGGCTCCTGAGTCGGGGACAGGGGTAGCACTAGGTGGTAGCTGCAGGGAGTGGGGGCTGGAACAGCACAGGGGCAGCGTGGCAGGTGGGGCAGGCATGCAAGTCACCAGGGCAGGGCTGAATGGGGCTGGGCTATGAAGAACAGTAGCAATGGGACACAGGACAGCAGCAGGACATACTGCAAGTGTGGGACACAGGGAGGCAGCAGATCAGAAGCGGGTGGCGGTAGGGGGCAATGACAGTGAGGGCAGGGGATTGGTAGTGGGGGTGTGGGGCACCCGGCAGGGTAGACGTGCGGGGAGAGCACAGAGGGATGGTAGCAGCAATGTGGTGGGCCAGCAGAACAGTAATGAGAATGGTGGTGGGTGGGTTGTGACAGCGTGGCTGCACGGGTGCATGTGGGGTGGCAGGCGGGTGGTGGCATGGGGAGAAGGGGGGATGGAACCAACTGGGAGGCAGTGGCACAGCAACTGCACAGGAAGGGCATGAAGGGCGGGGTAGGGCCTTAATGCATGTCAGTGGGGACTGGACAATGAAGGTCAGCAGTGGCCTGGGGCAGAGGACAGAAGGTTAGCTACAGCAGCTGTAGTAAGGTGGACAGTATGAGGGGCGTGCTACAGATTGCAGGGTCATGAGGTGGGGGCACCCAGGAAGTAGCAGCATTGGGAGAAGGCTGGGATGAGTGGGGGGCAGCATCAGGTCAAAGGGGAGGGAATCTGGAGGCACTGGAGCAGGGATGGAGGGCCGAAAGGCAATAGCATTTCGGGGCTGTTTGGTGGGACCAGCAGGGCAAGAGCATCAGGTTAATACCAGTGTGGGCAGGGCAGGGGCTGTGCACAGCTAAAGCAGCAAGGGGACAGTATGCAGTGAAGAAATGGCAGTGGTGCAATGAGACAGCAGTGACTTGAGGAAGGCAGTAACTTAAGGAAGTGCAGTTGGATGGCAGCAGATGTGGAGGCAAAGCGGGGAGGGATTGGCCCAGATGTGGTTGGGAGGGACCAGCGGGGCAATAGCTGTCTGGCAATGGCATGGCATGGCATGGCATGGCTTGGGGGCAGGGCGGGGTGGTGGAGATGGGCAGGAGCAGCAGGGTGACCATTGTAGCAGTGGTGGTGCTGTTGGAAACATAGGCACCAGGCCAGTAGAAGCACTGGAGAGTGGTGCAGCAGGGTGGCAGAGTCCTGGGGGTGCACAAGGGGGTGGTAGGGGCACTGAGGGTGACAGAGCAGGGCATCAGTTGCAACACGCAGGGCAGCAGGGCAGCTATGGCGAGGGTTAGCTGTTGTGGGACAAAGGGGCACTGCTGTGGAGTAGCAGGGTGGAGGGTGGTAGCACTGGTGGCAGTGGCCTGTCAGCAATGGGGGGTGGAAGGGACAGCAGCAGGGTGGCAGTGGGGAGATGGCACAGGGGGTGGCCGTGGTATGGGGTGTGGGGACCAGCCAGGCAGCAGAAGCACAGGTGGGTAGGCAGTGATTTGGTAGCAGTGCTATCAAATGCTTTTTCTTGCATCTGTTGAGATGGTCCTATGATGCTGATCCTTTGTTTTGTGAATGCGGCACATTAGTTTGATTTGTGTGACGATTTTTATGTCTATGTTCATCACAGATACTAGTCTGTCATTTTCTTGGGGCACCTTGGGAGGTTTCGATAAGGGCCATGCTGGCCTCATAAAATGAGGTGGGGAGCCTTCCTTCCCCTTGTTTTTCTGGACGTTTGAGAAGGATTGGTATTCATTTTTTTTTCTGTGGATGATTCATAGAATTCACCGGTGAAACCGTGGGGTCCTGGACTTTTGCTTGTTGGAAGTTTTTGATTTCTTATTTAATATCCCTACTGGTCATTGGTCTGTTCAGAATTTCTGTTTCTTCAGGATTCAGTCTTGGCAGGTTGTATGTTTCTGGGAATGTATCCTTTTCTTTTGGATTATCCAGCTTCTTGGGGTGTAATTGATCATAGGACTTTTTATGAGCCTTTGCATATCTATGGTATCAGGCAACATCTCTTTCATTTCTCATGATGAGTCCTCTTTCTTTGTTGTTAGCTTGAGTCTGGCTGAGACTCTGTCAGCTTTATTCTTTTCAATGAACCAACTCTTTGTTGATCTGTTGTTGTTCTTGTTGTTTTATTTTTTTTTTATCTTTCTGTTGTCTTTTTAGTCTGTATTTCACTTATATCAGTTCTGATGTGTTCCTTCCTTTGTTCTACTAACTTTGGACTTCATTTGTTCTTTTTCTGTCTCCTTGAGGTTTCAAGTTAGGTTGTTTATTTGAGATGTTTCTTGTTTCTTGATTTAGGCCTGTATCCCTATAAACTTCCTTCTTAGAACCACTTTTTTTTTTTTTTTTTTTTTTTTTTACGTTAGCTCTAAGGGGTGCCTGTGTGGCTCATTCTGTTAGGGATTGGACTTTGGCTTAGGTCATGAATTTAGGGTCCTGGAATTGAGTGCTACGTCAGCTCTCTTGTCAGCATGGGGAACCACTTTTTCCCTCTTCTACTGCCTGCTGCTCCTTCCACTTTGCTCAGTCTCTCTCTCTCTCTCCCTCTGTGTCAAATGAATAAATGATATCTTCAAAAAATTAAAGTGAGCTCTATGCCCACCGTGGGGTTGAAACTCAAAACCGCAAGATCAAGAGTCACAGTGCTCCACTGACTAATCGGGTGCCCCATTTTAGAAACCGTTTTCCTGCATTCCATAACTTTTGTTTGATTGTATTATTTTCTCATTTGCCTCAAAGTATTTCTGTGTTCCTATGTTGGTTTGCCCATGAATTCAATTGGTTGTTCAGTAACATGTTGTTTAGTCTCTGTGTTTTTGTATTCCAGTTTTCTTCTTGTAATTGATTTCTAGTTCTATACCACTGTTCTTGGAAAAGATGGTCGGTTTGGTTTCACTCATCATTTGGGAAAATCCTAAGCTTCTGGAGTTTATTGACTTGTCTTGTGGCTATACATATGACCTATGGTGGAGAATGTTTTAGGTGAACTTGAGAGAAGTGCATTCCATGTACTGCTTTTGGATGGAGGGCTCTGTGTGTTTCTGTCAAGTCCTTCTAAGTAATGGGTTGTCTGAGGCTGATGTTTCCTTTGTGATCTTCTGTCTGGATGGTGTATCATTGAGAGAAGTGTGAGGTATTAGAGTTCCCTATGTTATTAGTGCTGATTGCTTCTCTTAGGTCTGTTCATATATGCTCTACATATTTAGTTGCTCCACTGCTGGATGGGTAAATATTTGTAAATATTGCATCGTTTTACTGCATTGATTCCATTATCAGTTTCTAGTGCCCTTCATTGGCTCTTGTTACAGTGTTTGGATTTTTTCTTTTCCTACACCATTGGACTGAAAATCAGAAGAACATCTGTTAGCTCTGCAGTCATGAGCAAAGCACAGCCCTGCTCTAAGTCTGGTTTTGTTTACTTTCCTATATAAATAAACACAATAAATTCTTCTCCCAGGACCATATCCTGACTCCAATAAGAAAGTATGTATAAAAGTGCTTTGTAAACTAGGAGATACTGCCCAATAATGAAAATGATTATGTAACCACCAAATGTTCAAGATTAGATTTTTTAAGACATATTTATTTATTGTAGAGACAGAAAGAGATTGTATGCACAACCATATGTTAGAGAGGGGAGGGTCAGAGGGAGAGAGGGAGTCCTCCAGCAACGTACCCACTAAGTGTGGAGCCTGGTGTGGGGCTCTCTCCCAGAAGTTGGGATCTTGATTTGAGAGCCAGCTGCTTAACTGACTGTGCCACCCAGGTAGGTACCCCCAGAATAAGATTTTTTAAAACATTTTTGTGGGCTTACTCTCATAGGTATTGTTCTAAGTGACCTCTATTTCATTCAAATCTAAAAACTATCATTAAATTAAAAATAGAAGCTGTTCTAAAAGCAAATATTCATAATTTCCTCAGAGGTGGGGAAACAGGCAGAAAAGAGGTTAAGTAGTGGCACCGGGTTGGTTCAGTCATTGAAGCTTCTGCTTTTGGCTCAGGACATAATCCCAGGTTCCTGGGATCAAACCCCAGTTCAGACTCCCTGCTCAGTGGGGAGTCGTCTTCTCCATTTCCCTCTGTCCCTCCCCCTGCTTATGCACCCCCCTTCTCTGTCTCTCAAATAAATAATTAAGTTAAAAGGGCAAGTTAATTTCTCAGTGTCATGATAAATATTAGAACTAGATACAGTCCTGTGTGTGTGACCTTGAAGAATGTGTTCTTTCATTTGTACATTTGCCAAAAAATACCTAGCCCTCAAAGTACCATAGATTAAATTAGTTTCCCCTTTCTCCATACATTGAGTATCGGAAGATGCGACAATTCCAGGACCCTGGCTGGCGGGTTCAGTGGAGTGTGTGACTCTTGATCTCCAGGTTATGAGTTTGAGTTATGTTGGGGGTACAGATTACTTAATTGAAAAAAAGAAAAGATGCTATATTTGGGTTTGTTTTCTTTTTTCTTTTTGACCCCTTCACCCATTTCTCCCACCTCCAACCCCAAAATTCTGCCAGCCCCCATCTGTTCTGTCTGTGAGCTCACATTTTTGTTTTTGTTTTGTTTGTTTTAAGGTTCTACATGTAAGTGATTTCTAGTATTTGTCTTTCTGTCTGGCCTGTTTCACTTAGCATAATGCCTTCAAGGGCCACCATGTTGTAAATCAAAAGATTTCATCCTTTATTATGGCTGAGTAGGATTCCACTGTGTTTATCAACCACAATTTCTTTATTCATTCATCCACTGATGGCATTTAGGTTGTTTCTTTATTTTCACTGTTGTAAATAATCCCGCAGTGTACACAGGGGTGAATATACCTTTGTGAATTAGTGTTTTCATTCCCTTCAGATAAATACTCAGAAAGGGAATTGCTGGCTTCTTTGGTTGCTCTATTTCTCATTTTTTTTTTTTTTTGAGGAACTTCTGCACTGTTTTCCATAGTGGCCACACCCATTTATACTCCCCATAATAGTGCACTAGAGTTTTCCTCTACGCCACATCTTTTTTTTTTTAATTTTTATTTTTTTAAAGATTTTATTTATTTATCTGACAGAGAGAGATCACAAGCAGGCAGAGAGGCAGGCAGAGAGAGGAGGAAGCAGGCTCCCTGCTGAGCAGAGAGCCCGATGCGGGGCTCGATCCCAGGACTCTGAGATCATGACCTGAGCCGAAGGCAGCGGCTTAACCCACTGAGCCACCCAGGCTCCCCTCTACTCCACATCTTTACCAAAACTTGCTATTTCTTCTGTTTTTGATAATGGCCATCTGACAGGTGTGAAGTAGTGCCTCATTGTGGTTTGATTTGCATTTCCCTGATGATTAATGTTGAGCATCTTTTCATGTTCATGTAGACCATCTGTATGTCTTCTTTAGGAAAATGTCTATTTGGAACTTCTCCTGATACACTAGATAACTTGTGGGGTTTTTGTTGTTTCTGGTGTTCTTGTGTGTTTTGTTTTGTTTTGTTGTTGAGTTACATGAGTTCTTTATATTTTGAATATTAACCCCTAACTGGAAATATAATTTACAAATGTTTTACCTTAGGCTACCATTTTATTTTGTTGATGGTTTACTTTGTTGTTTGGATATTTTATAGTTAGATGTAGGCCCACACTTTTCTTCTTTGTTTGTTTTTACTTTGGTATCCGCTAAAAGCACAACTACCAAGACCTTTCATCAAGGACATTTCCAAACCCTGTGTTTTCTGCTACAGGTTTTATAGTTCCAGGACTTATATTCAATTGTTTGACCCATTTTGAGTTAATTTTTGTGTATGGTGCATTAGAATGGTGAAGTTTTGTGCTTTTGCGTGTGGCTCTCTAGTGTTCCCAGCACCATTGATGAAAGAGACTGTTTTTCCCACTTGTTTATTATTGGCTCCTTTGTCATAAGGTCCCGGACTATAGATGTGTGTGTTTACTTCTGGGCTCTCTCCTGTCTTCTTGTGATGTGTGTGTCTGTTGTTATGACAATGCTAGATTGTTTTGATTACTCTGCTTTGTCATTAGTCTGAAATGAGGAAGCACAATGCCTTTAGTGTGGTTCTTCTTTCTCTAGATTAGTCTGGTATTCAGAGTCTTTTCTGGCATCATACAAATTTTTAGAACCTTTCTTCTCTTTCTGCGAAAAATGTCCTTAGAATTTTGATAGGAATTGCAATGAAACTGTAGATGGTTTAGGGAAGTATGGACATTTTACCATTATTGATTTTTCTCACCCATGAATATGCAGTGTCTCTTCGTTTATGTGTGTTGCCTTCGGTTTCTTTCCTTACCGTCTTGTCGTTTTCATCATAGGAGATTTTACCAGTTGGTGAAGTATATTCCTGGGTATTTTATTCTTTTTCATGCAACTTCAGGTGGGATGATCTTCCTAATTTATTTTCTGATGATTCCTTATTAGCATATAGAAACACAGCAGATTTTGGGTAGTGACATTGTATCCTGCCCCTTTACTGAATTTAGTCATAGTTTGGACCATTTTTCACTGGCTTCTTTGAGGTTTTCCTTATATTCTGTATCATCTGCAAGTAGTGACCATTTTACTTCTTTCCTTCCAGTTTTGATGCTTTCTGATTATTTTCTTCCATAATTGTTCTGCCTTGGATTTTCAATATTGTGTCCAGCAAAAGTTTCAAGGAAAGATCAGCAATGTTCCTAACTTAGGTGATCTTAGAGGAAAGAGAAACAGCTAAAAGTTTTCACTATCGGATGTGATGTAATCTGTGTGGTTGTCATATGTGGCCTTTTTAAAAAAGATTTTATTTATTTATTTGACAGAGATAGAGAGATCACAAGTAGGCAGAGAGGCAAAGAGTGGAGGAAGCAGGCTCCCTGCTGAGCAGAGAGCCTGATGCAGGGCTCGATCCCAAGACCCTGGGATAATGACATGAGCTTAAGGCAGAGGATTTAACCCACTGAGCCACCCAGGCACCACATATATGGCCTTTTCGGTGTTGAGGTACGTTCTTGGTCTACATACAATGTTGAGAATTTTGATTGCAAACGGATATTAAAGTATCTCAAATGCTTCCCTGCATCTCAAGATGATCACATCATTTTTAATCATTATTTTGGTAATGTGCTGTATCACTTTGATCAATGTGCACCTGTAAACCATCATTGAATTCCTGCAAGATCCCACTTGATCATAATATATGATTTTCTCAGCATATTGTTGACCTTGAGTTGCTAGTATTTTTTGAACATTTTTGTATCTATGGTCATCAGGTATATTGGAATGTAAGACTCTTTTCTTGGGGGTTCCTCATTTATTTTTGCATTAGGGTTATGTTGGCCTCAGCAAATGAGTTTAGAAGCTTTCTCTTCTGGTTTTGGAAAAGTGGGCAAATGACTGCTATGGATCCTTCTGAATGGTAGAATTTACCACGAAATGCATCTTGTTCTGGAAGTTGGTTTTTTGGGGGGTTTTAAATTGCTGATATGATGAGTACTGGTGTTTTATGTAAGTATTGAATCACTAAAGATGAAACTGTTTCTTGGTGGTGGGTTGGATGAAGGGGAATGAGAGTCATGGGGTCCCAGCACTCAGAGGCTCCATCTGCCACTGCGGCTGTGCCATTCCTCTCAGTGCTGGCAGAGGAGAAAGGACATGGCGGAAACACAGCAGAGTGGTGGTGGCGGGGTGGTGGGAATGTGGCGTCCGAGGGGTTGATGAGACTGATGCATGGCCCTCCTGTCCCACCCACAGGGTATCAGATCATCTACTGCCTGGCCAACAGCAACTCCAGCATGTTCACCACAGTGGAGATGGGTGCCATGGTGAGGCGATTCACAGCCATTGAACTGGCCCCAGAGTCTTTGTACATCTTCAGACTGACTACCAATATGAGGCTGGGCTGGGGGAGCCCATAGAGGGCACCATCATCACCACTGAGAAGCAAGGTAAGGCCAGAGGCCCAGGTCCACTGTCCTGGTGACACAGGGAGGACAGCTGGGCCCAATTGGGAGCCACAAACTTGCTGGGGCCACAGATTCCTGGGGCAGAGCTTGCAGGGTAGTGTGTCTACACAGCACGATATTTACCAGACTGGCAGGAATGTCCCTGGAGAGGAGGTTGTGTAACTGGATCAGGGTGGCTCTGAGTCACCATGTTGGAGGGAGGCTCCCTGAAGCCAGCTGCTTTTTCTCTGATGTTCAAAACGACATGACCAGCTGAGCCAGGGGTTCCAAAGTACGTTTTCTACCAAGCAATGCTAGGGAGATGTGTCTTCATGGATGCCGCTTCTGTTCCAAGCACTGGTGAGGTGCTTATTGTTCATTGTCTTGGTTTCTCCTCACCAAATCCTGGGTGACAAAGTGCTATGAGGCCCAGTTCTATATAAGATGTGGGGCACAGACAGATTGTCATTCACCAGGGACACAGCTGTTGAGGCAGTGATGTGAACACCCTCCACAGACTCTGGGCTCCCTGTTCCCACAGCAATCTGCTGTGGGTTCCCATATCAGTGAGCCCCTGATATGTCCTCCAGCTTCATTCTGGGATCTGCCTCAGTGGGTTCCCTTCCCAGGCCACCCCAACCACTCTATGCCCTTTTTATGCCACCTGACATGGAGGGACCACAGGGGTTCCAGCTTACGTCTGTGTCAGGACATAGCAGGGACGATCTGGAATGCAGAGCAGCCACTGAACCCCCACTCTGAGGCTGCCAGGACCCTGAGTGGCTTTCAGTGCAGTGTGGTGCCTGCCAGTTTCTGTGTTACAACCAGCCCATATGCATAGTTCCCTTAGAGTTCTGGCTTCAGAATGTGTGGCTCAGTGACTATATCCCTGTTCTCTCCACATCCGGGGAGCAGGCTGTGCTTTGGCCCTGCTGAGGTCACAGGGTAGCCCATGGGTATTAGTTTGACCCGGCCTATCCCAGGAGTGGTGTTTAGGGGAACATATGGCTCATTTACCTCCTATGCTCTTGAATGGAGAACCCCATCCATGCCCCAGAGTAATCTCCCTGGACTTTGAAGCAAAATCAAAACAACAAAATGAAAAGATCCAGGATACATTTGGGCCCACTTACCTGCAGAGGTACTCTTGGTCTGTGGCTTGCTCATCAATGTCAGAGCAGGGCTCTTACTGGAGCACAGGTAAGCTGACAACCAGGCCTACTGCAGTGTATCTTGAAATGTTTCTGCCATGGGAGAAACACATTTGCTCACTACTCAAGTGTTGTTTGTGCTTTGGTGCTGAATCCTTCTCTGATTCACCTGTGTACCATGAGAGGCTGAGTGATATGCAATGCCTGGAATGTAGATTGTGTTGGCTTCCCTATACATCGGTCCCTAAGGATTATTCAGCTGGTAGGGAGGGGGCTGGGAGCAGGTATTTGGGTCTGACATGCCTTGCTTCAGAAGTGCCCCCTGAGGTTGAGCAGGAAGGCGGGGGCTGCAGTCCTGTCTGACACTTGGGTCCCCATTGGTCACCACGATGGTTTGGTTGAGGAGAGCACAATAACAGCAAGCCAGAGTCTGTGGCTCCTCAACTGCCTGTTGATGGCCTGCAACCAGGGCCCAGGGCACCGGAGCAGAGCCAGAGTCGCAGGGCCCAGGCAGATGCTCATAGGAAAGGACTGGAGGTAGGGAGGGAGGTGGGCAGGCCCAGGCAGCCGCATCAGACAGCCAGATCGCAGGGGGGCTGAAGCCCAGCTCTGTACTCTGTGACACATTGGAGGGTTGGCATGTCTCAGAGCAAAAAGCACAGAGCGGGAAATCTGCCATCACCACAACCCTGAAGTAGAAGGTGTGGTGTGGAGCGCAGTCAGGCACCTGGGTACAGTGTGTGTGTCTGCGTCTCTAGTCTCCTTTCGAATGCCTAGGTCAGCACCTGTGCGTTGGATGGAGGGAAGCTAGCTAGGGTGCAGGAGTTCTTCCTGAGCAGGCTGGCATGTGAAATGCTGCCCCGTGGCTGGGGTGAGCGGTGTGGTTAGAGACCAAAATATCCTGCTAAGTGCTAAGGCTCAGGCTCTGTGCAAGGTGATTCTTGGAAGCGTCACAGAAGAAGAACCCCATCTTCATGTCCCTGCAGCTCTGTTCCCCCTGCACAAACCTTGGATGGGTTCAAGGAGGGAGAAAGGGTTGGAAGGAATATATTTGCTCCTTCCACTCCTATGCAGGTTACCATCTTCCAAAGAGATCCATCAAGGACATGGAACACAGAGGCTGAGTGGCCTGGTGGAAACCAGGAGAGCGGGGGCTGAACAACCGGGGCAGAAAGGGATAGACCTGCCTGACCGTGATGGATGAGAAGCTGTCACTGAATAGTTTTGTGGGCCTCAGGCAAGGCAGTGGGAACCCCTCTGGTTTTCTCCTTGGGAGAAAATTCTAGAAGCAGAACGCTTAGCTCAGAAGACATGAGTGTGTTTGGCTTGGAGATATGGAAACTCATGGACACGCCATGCCCTAGGGACCGGGATGCAGGTCTTTTGGCCTCTCTGCTTCCATGCTGATGTCTTGCCTTCAGTGTTTGGTGAACATATATCTGATTAAGCGTGTGTCCACAGGCCTTTCATCCCTACTCTACCACTAAATGCCTGTGACTTTACATGGTGATGTGTCTCATGGGGTCTTAATGTCTGATCGTGATAATCCTCAAACTCAACTGGGTACAGATTTGAAGAACTCATGGAAAAGCTGCATTCAAGCCGAACAAGAATTAATAAGGGCGGGGAAGACTGAGTGAGTTGAGGTAGATTAGTCTACCTTTGTGACTCTTGTTTGAAACATTGTTGGTTCTTTAATGTTTCTTCTACCAGATTGAGGGAAACTGTATCTGAAAGTATCCATGACCTACAGAAATGTGATGATAAATTTCTGTGTGAGCAAATGGGAGCATTTAATTTCTCTCCCTCCCTGAACCCTCCATCATTCAGAAACTCTCAGGGAGAATTCTTTCTTCCAAGGTACTTAGAATTATTGGTGTAAGTTCAGCACAAGTGCCTTTTTTTTTTTTTTTTGTAACAGGACACCGCTGGAAACATTGGTTATTTTACCAAAGGATTGAGTGAAATGTCCAATTTGAGAGTAATGTGTATAGACTCAGATAATGAACAGACAATTTTCAGGAATTAAGGGTGGATTTGTGGAGCCCCTTGGCATTAGCGGCTTCACACCTCGATGACACAGTGCCCAGGAGCCTTGCCATATGAGTAGGGAAAGTTACTTGTTGGCAGGTATAGGAACCTCAGGATATTTGGGGGACCTCAAGAAGAGGCATCCTCCCAAATCGACAGGTATTGCAGTCAAGTCTGATGGGAGTATCGCGCTTAGCTTTGGCTTGGACACACTACTGAAAGTTCACTCTAGAGATTCCTCATGAAAAGTTCCAGCACAGCAGGGTTTCAAAATCTGTATGGAACATTCCATCACTATGCCTGCCAGGCTTAGTTAGAATAGATGCTAAGAAACCAAGTGTGCTTCTGGCTGCCTTCTTGCATCTACGAAACCATCCCAAATCTGTTGAACTGAAATCCATCATCCATGTGGACTGGCACCCGCTGCCACCACCACCAGGCATTTCTGTGCCTCACAATGGGTCCTGTGAAGCTCTGAATCTATTTAATTTGCAATCAGGTTTGGAGGCTGGCAGTGTTTTCTTATTGGGAAAAGCCTATCAGAACTATACCCCAAGTTTTCCCAGAATCCTCTAGAAGCTGGTTGTTGGAGGGCTTGCCCTTTGGGTCAGTAGCTTAGTTGCTGGTTAGGAGTGAAACAGTCTTCAATCTCCAAGGTATAGGTTACATTCATTTTGGGTGGTGATTAGTTGTTGGGTTTTTTTTTTTTTTTTTTGAGTTCCAGGGTCCATGAGAGGCATGTCTTAGAAAGGAAAGACCAGAGGCTCATTTCAGCCAAATAGAGTTGTGAAAAAAGAAAGAAAGACTAACAGAGTCACCCACGTAGAGTAAAAAAGACATTGAGAGGGTAGAGTATATGCACATCTCCTATGGGGGTTCTGTGTCCTTGAAGTTACAGGGTAGATGAATGAGAACGCTTGTCAAAGGTGAAAGAAGATTCAAGGAGAAGTAAGCAACCCTAGGATGGTCATGCAAAATGCAGTTGAAATAGGGTTTCTGCAGATCTTCTGTTCGGGTTCTCGGAGCAGCAGGAACTTTACTTAGACTCTTGTCACTAGTTGATAATGGTGATTGACCTCTGGGCCATCTCCTGGACCACATCCTCCTGCTTGAGTCTGGCATAGATATCCTGGAACTCCCGGTAGCCAATTGACTATGCGTGTATTTTTTGAAGGTCTGCCAGCAGCAATGCTAAGTCTTTCACAAATTTCGGGATCCTGTGGTTTTGGCCTCTTTGAGCTTGTGCTCTCTGCTGGAAGGGAAGAGCATGCTTTCAGTTTTGTATGACATTGTGTCTTCCTGAGTATGGGTCCTGAGACCTCAGCTAAATGCTCTCTCTGTTTTTACAGGTGCTGCTTTGAGGCTCAGGTGACTTGACCTCCTTGGCAGCATCCAGTGCGTCTGGCTTCAGTCTCTTCAGTGCATATTCAAGTGCAACACGTACAGGAGTGTGACCCCTGCCGTCTCCCTGGTGGATGTGCATCACAGCAGTAAGTTGTCCTGGTTCTGAACCTTCCACTTGGGTTGAGGTTCAGGGCTTGATTTGGGTGCCTCTTTGCTGGCTTCTGTCTTACTTCCAGAAGGAAAGATACCCTCTTCTTTTTGATTAAATTGGAGATGTACCCTTAACCATAATATCTAGAGTTTGCTGTTTGGGGAAAATTACTTGGTGGCACATATGGAGAAGTTTCCTCAAGTCCCTGCTCCAAACAAAACATCTGAACTACAGGTTGCTTCTGTTAGCAGAATCCTGAGTGTTTGCAGGGTTATCTTATAAATAGACATTCTCTCCAAAATAGTGTTTTCTGTCAACACATTCTTTTTAGGGCCAGTAAACTAGAGTAAAGAATATCGGGCATCTTTACAAATGGATTTCTGTGTGGACGTGCTTTTTGTGTTTTTTGTTGTTGTTGTTGTTTGTTTGTTTTTTTAAGATGGTGAGGTGCGAGAGGGAGAGGGAGACACTGGGCAGACCCCACACGCTTTGCAGAGCATGACACAGGGCTCAGTCTCACAACCGTGGGATCATCACCTCAGCCAAAATCAAGAGGGTCAGTAAGAAGGTCACTCACATAGAGTAGAGAAGACATGAGGAGGTAGAGTGTTTGCACATCTCCTCTAGGAATTCCATTTCACTGAATATTCAGGGTAGATGAATGAGAACATATTTCTAATATGAAGATTCTAGGAGAAGTAAGCATTGCTAAGATGGTCATGTGAAATATAGTTGTAATAGAGTTTCTGCAAGTCTTCCATTTGGTTCTGGGAGCAGCAGGAAGTTTATTTAGTCTCTTGTCACAGGTTGCCAATGGTGATTGACGTCTGGGTCACCTCTTGTCCTACATGCTCCTCCTTTAGTCTGGCATAGACATCGTGGAACTTCTGGTAGCCAAGTTTGGAAGGGGAGGTATGGAGGGAGAGAGAGACCTTTATGCAGGCTCCACCATGGTGCAGATGATGACACATGTCAGGGTCTCGATCTGACATCCCTGATATCAGGACCTGAGCCAAAATCAAGAGTTTGTCTCTTAAATAAAAGAACCATACAGGCATTCCTGGATGTGCTTTGTGTTTATGGGAGGGAGCATATGTATCCCCTCCTGTTCTAAATCTTCTAAATTGGCGACTGTTTCCATATTGGCAGTGGTCTTACACCTTCTCAGGCCAAGAAATAAGGAGCTATTCTTGGGGGTGGAGAAAAGCAGTTGGCTACCATATTCTCAAAGAGGGGGAGGAAGGCCTCACTGCCTGAATTTGAACAGTAGAGTTTAATTCCTGTCCTGATGCACACAGTTCTTAAAAAACAGCACCATTGTAAAACATGAAATTAATTTGCCAGTCCCAGGGTGGCACAATTGGTTAAGCATCTGCCTTTGGCTGAGGTCAGGATCCCTGGATCCTGGAGGACAGGCCTTGAATTGGGCACCCTTCTCTATGTGAAGCCTGCTTCCTCTCCCTCTTCTCTGCTGCCTAAACGGACTGTTCTTGCTCCCTCTCTAGCTATCTCACTCTCAAATAAATAAGCATTTAATTAATTTATAAATCATTTCCAATTTATGAGGATAATATAGTAGAATTAAGGACACATGAGAGGTAGATCACAAACCATGTGTTTGTTGAGTCTTGTTGCCATTCATCCTTGCGCTCTACATACATCGATAGATTAATGTTTTCATGAACATACGTCAATCACCTTTTGTTCTAAGATTCTATGTTAACCCTCCAATTGATGTTCTCATGGTTCCCAGGCAGTGTATATATGTGTCAAACTTCCTACCAAGAGACAGTACTAGGGTCAGTTGTGAGAGCTAGTAAAGAAAAGTCCCCCAATCTTAATTGGCACAGTGTAGATGGTTGTGAGACCCCTCCTTTTCAGTGATACTGGCCTTTATGCAAGTACTGATGGATGGGAGCAGATTTGCTTTATTTCTAGCTATTGGTTACTGAAAAACTGCATTCAGCATCCCTCAGAACGTGACGCAGTTGTATGTGTTTGCAGTGAAAAATTGTCAGTGTCTGAGTTTGTATCTCAATTTCACCCTAAGAAATTCCTTGGGAGGTATTTGCCCAGTGATTTTCTGATGTGAGTGTCCGGGAAAGAATTTCCCCCCGTTGCATTGGGATCAGTGTTTCCTCGGTGTGAGGGTGTCGTTGCTGGCTAAGGAAGAAGGGATACCTGAGAACATTCCTTTCCTCATCACTCCGGGAGGATTTTCTTCTGTGCGAATCCTCCCAAGTCCTTCACGTGTTGGCTGCATTAGGAATGGGATTCCCACGTGGATTTCCTCAGCATTCAGCAGCAGCGATGTTTCAGGGTGTCGCAGGATGTCCCTGCACCTTCGCTCCTGTATGAGGGATGACTCGCTCTCTGAGATGGTAGCAGGAGCTCAGGCCAGAGCCCCAGTTGAAGCTTCTTCCACCCAGACACAGCCTTAGTGGTTCTCCCCATGTGAGTTCTCTGGTGTTGGGAAAAGGACCACATCTGGCAGAAGGCTCTGCCTCAGTGATTGGAGACAGAGGGTTTGTACTCTGTGATTTCTGTGGTGGTGAGAAAGGTGGGCACTCTGGGTATAGGCAGGACCCTAGTAATGACAGACACAGGTTTCCCTGGTCTGAGTTGTCTGGTGTCTCCAAATGTGAGAGCTCTATCTAACAGTTCTTCCACGTCGACCACATTTGTCGGGGTTCCCAGCGGTGTGGATCCTCAGATGTTGGATAAGGGTGTGGCTGTACTACATGCTTTCCCTTGAAGATGGCATTCAACCAGTTTCTGTCTGTGGCACTGTGCCCATGGTCCGAAGGGATGCATGTTGCTGCGAGCTCTGGTACAGCAATGCCACCGCATGTCTTCTAACTCATGTGAGGTCATGGACAAGATTAAGAACAGAGCTCTCGGGTGCCTGGGTGGCTCAGTGGGTTGGGCCACTGCCTTCAGCTCGGGTCATTGTCTCGGGGTCCTGGGATCGAGCCCCATGTCGGGCTCTCTGCTCAGCGGGGAGCCTGCTTCCCTTCCTCTCTCTCTCTGCCTGCCTCTCTGCCTACTTGTGATCTCTGCCTGTCAAGTAAATAAATAAATAAATCTTAAAAAAAAAACAAGAACAGAGCTCTCTGAATGAAGGGTCTCCATCCCTTGTTACACCCCTAAGGTGCCTCTCCCATGGTTTTGCTGTGTGCAGAGGTGAGTCCTGTCCTAGAATTGTTTCCCCCATGCATATAATGTCTACTTTCCTCAGAAGGGTGAGTTCTCTCGTGTCTCCCGAGGTTAGAGCCCTGACCAAAGGCTCTCCCACACTGGGGAGATGTGTGTGGTGCAATCCAGGATGAACAAGTTCTGATGTCATTTGAACTGGGGACACATGGCTGAAGGCTCTTCCATATTGTCTGTAAATATAAGGTTTCTCTTCCCAGGACATAACACACATGGAATGAGGTGAGGTACGTGAGAAATCTCTTCCCTGTGCCCCAGCATTGGCCGGGTTCCTGTGCAGTGTGAACCCTCTGCTAATGGTCAAAACAAGGGGGGATCACTCATGTTCCTCCCTTCCGGACTCAACATACGAATTCCAGCCCCTTCCTTCAGGAATTGTCTCTGCATCAACCTCTGCATGCCACTTGTAGTTGGGTGCCGTGTTCCTTTCCAGAAATCAGACAGATCTTTCTACATGGTAGCCTCACACCCATGTTAACTGCTGATTAAATTTTAGATGTTTGAGTTTCAAAGACTATATCAGTGAGTCCTGTTCAAGCCAGTGATTTTACAGACACTCAGGCGATGGTTTGACTTGAGGCACATTTCAGCCCAGAAATAAAACTATTCAGATTTCTGTGCTATGCTGGGATCATGATGGGAGGCTGACTCTATCTAGGATGGGGTTGGGGGAGGTCAGGCAAAAGGGAGGTTTTGCAAGAACCTTGCAGTAGGACAGAGAACACACAGGATACAGGAGGCTTTGCTCTTCTCAAATGAAGGTGTTTTTTCCATCTAGGAAGGCATTAATAGAAAGATAGTTGGGAGCTGCCTGGAGGAATGTTACTTTCCTCCTCTCACAAGTCCTTCTCAAGGGACTGCAGGTTTGAATAGAAATTCCGTTTTATTGACATTTCCTTCTGCCTCAGCCTCCCTCAGTGTGATGGAAGGGAGGAGGATGTTATGGCTTCAGGAAACGGAGTTAAGGGTCTCTGGATGGTAGCTAGCCTCTTGTTAAGAAAGCCTCTTCCTTGAGAATCACAGGACTTTTATAAACTGAGGGAGACTCTGGTCTTGCAGGGTTTTGATCTCTATTTGTAGAGAATCTGTTTTTTCCTTTCCGTATTTAAGGGTAGTCAGAAAACCTGAGGAATGTCACTCATAACACATGTTGGGGGTGGGGGCTGTGTTAAGTGCCAGCTCCTGCTTGGTGCTCAGCTGGCTTTCACCTCCTTCTTCGTATGACCCTGAACCGTTTAGACCCTTCTGTCATTAAGGTTGTTGAAGGAGGGTGGTCTCATCTTCTGTAACTTCTTCCTGCTGAATAGGGGCATAGAGCTGTCCCTACCTGTGGGTCATTCCTGGTCAGTTGGGGGGCCTCTCTGTGTCAGAATTGTGAAATGAAGAGGCCGCTGAGTTCAGGGGAGAAGTTGTGACTGGATCTTGTTGAGTGGAAAAGACCATCTGTCCTCTGGAAGTTACTGCAGTGAAGGGTTCCTCACACCACCTGCAGAGACGGGGAGGATGGATGGGGAACAACACAACAGGGTTAGAAGAAGAAAGAGAAGGAAAATCCCCATGAAGAGTCATTTGATAGTGGGTGAGAACCCTCCTCTAGGACAAGAGTTGAGCCAGTCCTTAAAGAGAGGGATCCTTGGAAGTGCGGATTTGAGCAGTGGTATCTGTTAAGAACCCAGAATTCTCTGTGTGATTGTGGGGAATGTACCCACATCATTCTGTCTTTAGATTGGCAAAAGCTCCACCTTGTGCAGCAGTTACAACATCTAAAGTCTTTGTGTTTTGTATAACTGCTTCATTCATTGGGATCATTCCCTTATTTCATTGAGAAATCCTGTTTGGCGTGACATGTAAGGCCTTGGCTGTGTACTCTGTAAGGACTTCCCCATGCCACACAACATCCTCTAGTCCCAAATAGGGACAAAGATGGATGCTAGATGACCATGTCCATGAAACGGAGCACACGTGCACTGTTGCTTGAAATGGGGAAGGTTGGCTGGGTCGGTGATGGTTTTCATAATGCGCCCATGCATCTGGGCCCACCCCAAGTGTCCAGTGGCCTCTGGAGCTTGGGGAAGGCATGGGTACAGGTTAGAGCTTCATGGCCATTGCGCCCTAGCTAGGGGCTCTTATCTAATCATGAGTCTCCTAGAACTGCAGTCAGGATTTCAAGGGCTCCTCAGGTTTGGAGGGCCATTCTTGGGACCTGCAACCATTTCAGGCCCATGTTGTGTTGGTGGGTTCTTCTTGGGAAGAAGAGCCTTTTCTGTCATTTGTTTCATGGGTGTAGAGGACAAGGAAGGCCTGTTGGAGTCAGGATGAATATTTGTAAGATTTTTGCCAATTACAACCAACAGGTGGGCACTAGGATCTCTGCTTTGGGGGCAAACATGTTTGCTGACAGGCTTTGGCCTCAGGAGTCTGAGTTCAATTTATGACAGCATACCTGGTTTTTCTTAGCCCATTTCCATGAAACTGTTGCCATTACTAAAGCACCTGTGCTCTGCATTTCCTTGGGGCATCTTAAGTCTGGTCGACTTAAGAACCTTTCAAGAGTTATGAGCCATGTATTTGGAGTGGTTGGGTCCAGGCCTAAGGGTCGCTGAGTTTAACTTTGGGCTGGTTTCTGGCGTTAGTTCAGGCATATCTGGAAAAGTAAGCTGGTACTTGATAAATCAGCCTCTTATCATTGTTTGGTGGCCTTTGTTCTCTGTGATGCTCTGGAGTTGATGCCAAATCTTTAGAGTCAAGGGCCATGCCCATATGAATCGGGAGGTTCCTTTTCCCTGGAGGGCAGTTGGATGCTTAGCTAAAGCCTTTGTTTGCCATTGTACCTGAGTGGGATGGCTTCTTGGATCAGTAGGACTGGGAGGGAAGAAACCATTCCAAGAAGCCCTTTTTATTTTGAGGTATTGCCTGAATATCCTCGTTAGTAGTAGTCTCTGGTGAGTGGGAGAAAACTTGTCTGGCAGATAAGGGCTTTCCCAAGTGCACCCTCCACTCCAGTTACAGGGACAGCTGGGTCCTTCATTGTCTTTATAAGTCCCGAGAGAACCCTGTGGAGTGTTGTATGTTCTGTGGCTTTGAGGGAAAGAGCTCATCATCCCAGCCCCATCCAATTGGTCAAGGTGCTAGTTGAGTTCTACAGTCATGGGGGAATCAATCGCATGTTCCAGTTGTTGAATTAGCCCTGCGCCCATGGGGTTCTGGTATCCCCACAGAATAAGAAGCAAGGGGATTGCCTGTCCATGAGCTAATGTTGAAATGTTTCTGGCTCAAGTTGTCTAGCTCAGGTAAGCAACACATATGGAAAGGCCACCAGAGTTAGACTTGAACTTCCACAAAGTTGGATTTTTATAGTCTACTTTTCCTCTTCAAAAGAATGCTCCTTTCCAGAGACAGCCAGCTCAGGGCTCATGTCCTTGGAAAGAAAGTCCTGCTTTAACCCACTTGGTGCAATTATTGACTTAAGCTTAGCAAGCCTAGTGATCAATCATGGTGATTGCTTAGAATCTGCATCACTGGGACTTTTTTGAGGAATCTCTAATCTTTGTCTCTCTAGGCCAGAAGCCAAGGGAAGGGCTTGCCATCAGACATGCCTGCTATACCTGTGGATTTGGGCACATTCCTCTTCCTGAGGTGCCCGATATATCCAAGATTCCTACACCTGCCAGAGAGTGACATTCTTTAAGCTTCTGGTAAGGCAGTGGGAAAGTCTGGAAGCAAGGGGTCAGGCCAACATTCCCAAGGGGTTTGATGGCTGCAGGTTTTCCGAAAGTCAGCCTTAGTTCCTTAAAGCCCTTTGGTCCCTTATGAGTCTCTGCCTAGCTCTCTCCATAGGACAGTCCCGTCCAAGCCTTGGTCAAATCACCCATGTTTCTGATGCCCCGTTTCAAGGAGAAGAGATTCTTCTTGAACATGGGGAGATAGATTAGGGTTGCCTTGGGAGAAGAAATGCTTCCTGAGACCTTTGGACTTGGAGGCCTCAGGTAGAGAAAAACGTGCAATGCTTCAACGTGCTTCCTAAGGAATGTTGGCCATTGCTGCCATAAACATTGGTATACAGATGGTCGTTCTTTTCACTACATCTGTATCTTTGGGTTAAATACCCTGTAGTGCAATTGTAGGGTCATAGGGAAGCTCTATTTTTAATTTCTTAAGGAATCTCCACACTGTTCTCCAAATTGGCTGCACCATCTTGCATTCCCACCAAAGGAATGTTGGATCCCATTTCTGTAAGCCCTAGGTGTCTAGCATTGCCTCCCTTGAAGCCCATGTTTTCCTCGAGGTGCAGTGTGGTGCTTGGGGACCCAGTTCCTCTGCCATGGTGTCTGGGTGCTCCAGAGGTCGAGCTCAGTCTAGGGACAGCTTCTCCTCCCTACACCTTTTGCTGCTGCAGAACACACAGACTGAGCAGGGCCCGTTTTGTGGTGCCACTGCCGTTGTTGAGTACAGCATTGGTCATGGTCCTGTGCATGGAAGCAACAGGGGTGGTTCAGGGGTGACACCCTCGGGGAATACAGCTGGGGTGGCTGCTGCCCCTCAAGTCGATTCCACGGTGGTCAAGGGGCCCTGGAAATCCCGCTTCTTCCTGCATCTGTCATGCTCTGCATGGTTGATGGAGACTGGAGTGGACAGCATGATGAGGAGCAGCCCATGCAGCAGACAGGGGAAATGACAGGAAGACTGCCATCCCGCCCAGTCCCGGGGGGCCCAGTCTCACCAGACAATGGACTGTTGTAGGCCCGGATCATTGCCTCCTGCTCCAAGTGTCAGTCATCAACAGGGCTTGGGCAGCCAACTGTGGGTGTGGTGGCCAACTCAGAGGGTCCTCTTATCTCATCCTCAGGGATCCATTGCCGTCTTCTGGTGGGCTGCACATAAGTGTTCTTTTTGTTTGCCTGCAGAGGTCAGGTGCAAGATAACCATTCTTGCAGGCATGTTTCCTTGTGTTTTCAAGCCGAGTCTTCCTCTGGGCCCCAATCGAAGCCTCAAGTGGGGCCCCAAGATCCTCCTGGCTCCCTTTGTCTGAGTACCTCTGGAGATTCTGGTGCCTTGGGGTCGTGGGCACACTGTCCTGTGGTGCAGCTGTTGAGACAGCAGGTGGAGTGATATGAGATAGTGAGTGGCATGTGCCCTGGGGCAGATCTTACCAGGGGCCTCTGGGGTTTTGTGGGGCGTGTCTTCTGAGGTATTGAGGTAGAGGTTTCCCTGCAGTACCCATGTGTGACATGAAGAAAAAGAAGTTTCCCATGGGCCCCCTGGGGCTGAATGAAGGCTACACTCCCAGGGTCACTCAGCCCCTTCCCTGACCATCTTCCTCCATTACTGCCAGGTCCTCCACCTGCTGCGCTGTCACTTCTCCAGCCTCTCTGAGAGCCCTGGACATGCCCTTCTCTGTGGGGGGAGCCTTTGCCCACACGAGTGTTGCAGGTGGCATGACAGAGAAGGTGTGCACCCGACTCCCATGGGAGGTGAGTTTGCATGGGCCCCATGCTGTGGGAGGGTGGTGGGTGAGGTGGAAGCAGGCAGGGTGGCCTTTCCCTGATGGGTCTCCCCTGTGTATTTAGAGATTGAGGAGAGTCTCTAGAATATCAATAGTGAAATGGTGCCATGAGGGGACACGCAACCTACCCTGAGGCATTTTGGAGGCTTGGGGGACTGGAGGTATTGGTCAGGTCCTACAGGAGTGGCCAGCATACATGACTCAGCCAGAGACTAGGGCCAACTCTCTGCCCACAAGGATGAAGTGCTGCGAGGGGTGAGCTGTCCTGCTCCTATGAGCCTGGAAGCCTGTCTTTTTGCTCATTTCTCAGGTGTCTGAAGTGGGAGATGGGGCCACCCCACCACTGTCTCTTCTCGACTAGTGTTGTTTGGGAGCAAGCCGTCTGCTGATTTTTGCAGGGTAAGAGGGCAAGGCTTGGGTCATGCAGAGTGAGGGGTCAATCGGGCATGAGGCCCTTTTCCAGAGGAGCACAGTGCATGGGCTACCTGGTGTCCAGTCCCTCCAGGCAGCCAGTGCCCTCCCTCCAAGATCAGCAGCTCCTGGACGACAGCACCCAACCACCACAGGGAGTTGCACAGATCAGGTGGAGGTTACCCATGGGATGTTCTCAGGCTTCCCAGTGCCTGCAGGAACTGTGACCTTCCTTTCATGTCCTCTTTGTGGTCAGAGGATAGGGCAGCACCCTGGGTTTTGTGTTGTTTCCCGAGGTGCCCACAACAATGTCAGGGAAATGAGGGAGAACATGTGTCCATGTTTACCTGCCCCTCTTCTTGCCCAACTCACCCCATTCCCAAGTCCTTCTCTTCTTCTGCTTCCCTTGTTGTTTCTGTCAATTCCACAGAAGGGAAGCTTCTTGAGAGCTGAAAGCAAGAGCAGAATAGGGCATGAGCAAAGACTCCCAGGCAGTGGACAACCAAGTGGGGACACCGAGGCCCAGCCTCCCTTCCTGAGGCCCCTCCAGCAGGGTGAGCTGTGCCCTGCCAATTCCCAGCCGTACTCCCTGCTCTGCTCTCCAGGGCTGCTTCCCAGACTCAGTGCTGAGGGGTCAGGGTGATGTTAGGAAAGGGGTGAGGAGGGCTGCCCACGGATTTCATGCAGCAGTTCAGATGCAAAGCCTGAGTGCCTGCCATAGATTAGGGCCTCCAGAGTGGGCGTCATCAAAGCAGGGAAAGGGGAAGAGCAGGGAGAAGGTGCTTATGGACAGATGAGAGAGGAAGCCCAAGAGATGGAGGTGGAAATGAATTACAGGTGTAGTGTTTCTTCTTCCATCAGAATCGTCGTCTTCTGTGGAATCCTCCTCCAGTTCAGAGAGCAGTGAGGATGCTAGGGTGGCTGTGAGAGAGGATAAAGGGGAGTTAGTGGAGCTGACAACCTATGGCCTGCTGCTCTGGGTATGATGGCTCTGCCCTCAGTTGGGTGGGGCCCCAGCTCTGAGTCCTCCCTGGCCTTGGTCGCTTGATCTCGCAGGGTGCAGGTGGGACAGCAAGTGTGTGAAGCAGGTCCAGAAGCCCCTTAACACAGGCTTGGAGGACCCTGGCCCATGACGGTGGTCTCCAGGCAGCTTCATGGGGGCGTCCTTCCCTTGGGAACACGTCTACAGGTCAGACTCAGCTGGCGTGTGAAGGCTGGCAGAAGCTAAGGAACACGGGAGCCTGTGTAGTAAACCAGGGGAAGTTTGCTTTACCTTCTCCAGCTCTGAGAGTCCCCTTGAAGGTACAGCAGCTTGGACAGAACCAGGAAGGTTTGGTACTGGACGTTATGAGGGAGAGAGTTTACCTGTCTTCCACATCCTGGCTCTCAAGAGAACGTAGTGTCCTGGTTCTCTTGCACAGGAGAGGGTGGTTGGTTCTGCAAAGTCATGACCATGACCAGGTCTGGGTAGGTGCCAAGTAAGACCCAGAAACTATTGTGCACCATTCCTGAGAGGCCATGAGTAAAGAGACCAAGCTTTGACATGTGGCAGCAGCAAAGGGAGGCAAGAGCAGGTTTTATGGGAAAGGTCCTTAAAATAGCCACCCAAGGAGTCGAGTGGTGATGACAAACCCAGCCTACACTAAAGGCCTGTGGTCACAATGTCTGTTCTTTTTATTCAGAAACTACGAAATGAGCAAATCATGCCTGTTGCCAATGCATCCCTTTCCTTGGTGGTTTTTTTATTCACCTTCTTCTTTCTCCAGAGAACCAGGGGCAACACCCTGTTCCCAGGAGCCCTGTCCCACTGTTCCCTTCCTCTGTGCTGTTCCCTACCTGAAGAGAATTCATCCTCACTGCTGGAGTTGTCGATGCTGTCTACACCCAAATCTGTAGGAACTGAGACAGGAGCAATGCTGTTATGAGAGAGACTGCCTTACCTATTCATCCCAGTTCTATTGAAATGTCTATGGGCCATGGAGCATCTGCCTGAGCCTTTTGCTCTTCTGTCAGATGTTCACGGGGCTGGTGGAGCCAGAGCCCTTCAAGGAGACAGGGATTGGAGTTTCACCCCTTCTAATGAGACCAGGATGATGCAGCAGTCACCTCAGTGTCAGTTCTACATGCCCATGACCACTGTCCCCTCCCAATGCAACCATCTAAAACTCCAGGCGTTATGGGACTCTTGACGTGTGGCTAGTGGGAGTGAGCAACTGGACGTTTTCTTTTCCTTGATGATTTCCATATAGTTCATTGAGATAATAAATGACTTTGTAAACAGATTGTAGACCAACTCTTTCCTGGTTAGCTCAGCATTAGAAACCAACCAGGAGCGAGAGACAAGCCCTGCTCTCCAGCGTATTTCTCCAGCCTTAGTGGGTGGCCTGACAGGGCCATTGATACGTAAGACGTTCCCAGGCTCATGCACACCCACCAGGTAATGTTAGAGGCCGTTGGACCCCAAGAGATTAAGTTGACCCCCAGTTCCTAGAATAAATGGGGAACAGATTCAGTGCAACACCGACCAAAAGCACAATGTGATGTTCTTGAAACAGAGAAATTGCTAGAATAGATATGGAACCACAAAGAAAACAAGGAGTCAAAACATTTCTGAATATGAAGAAGTAGGTGGTGGGTCCCTTAGAAGCTGAACTTCCAATACCTTAGATCACACCCCTGAGCCAACAGGATGGTGCTGGCGTACAAATAGGCAGAGCCACGTGGGAGTGAAATAGAAATGCCCAAATAAATGCACTCTTGTTGGCATGATGATGCTTGTCAAGTGGACCACCTAGAAAAAGCATCCTCTTCTAAAACAGCGAACAGAATGAAAAGGCAGCCCACATATTGGAGACACTTATGAAAAGATGCTCAATATAGGGCATCGTTAGGGCAATGCAAATCCAAAGGATGCTGAGCTGTGGCATTGTCTGTTAAGATATCGAGGACCCAAACTAGGAATTCAAGCCCAAAACCCATGTCGGAAGGATGCAGAAAATTTGAGACTTTGTATGCAACTAGTGGAATGCAGAGTGGTGTGGCAACCCAGGAAGAGCCTGTAGAGTGTCCTCAGAGAGCAGCGAAAGGTACTCCCGTGGATCCCACACATGCGAGTGAGGAAAAGAGATGTCAGAAAATCAGATTCTGTTCAAATACATGTTTCTCACAAGTTAAAGTCTTGTTTGCTGCCAAAGAACCCTGAAACCCTGATTTGGCTGTTTCCATTCCCAGGCACTGAACTCCCTTGACTTGTGTATTGGCCCAAACCTTCTGAATAAAACAAGCCCCTCTTGCATGGACAGATGGCGAGCAAAATGTGTGGTGATTGTCTTGTCACACCTGTTGAGGTTTGAGGTTCTCCTCACCACTTTGCAATGCACAGAGCACCCCTCGTTCCTGCATGGAGGGTGCCCAGGTTCCCACAGTGATGTTCAGTCCCTGCAGACGACCTCATTTCTCCTTTGATAGGCCACCTTTTGGGCCCACCTCAGAGAGCACCAGCTAGGACCAGTGGTGGGTGAGTGATTTTCCATGGGAGAAGGCCAGTTTAATTCTTAGACACAGCATTTGCAGGGAAATGGTAGATCTCCATGGAGAAACACGGAGTGAATTGGCCCCATCTATTCCTGGCCACTGCTCCTTTGTCAGGGTCCTCCCTGAATGGGCTGTTGCATGAGGCTGCCCCAGAAGCCGCCTGCAGAAGGAAGGAGCCTGTCCCAGCACTCAGTGCTTCCAATGAGGTTGGGAAGATGCATCATGGGTCCTCTGATGCAGAGATGTGTGTGTGAGTGAAGTGGCAAGAGAGAGGTACTGTGACAATTCATGCCTGTGACGTACCATGACATGAGAGACCCATGGACACTGACTCAGTAAAAGGGATTGGAAAAGACACACTTGTGTCTTTGGAGCACAGTTTCCCCCTTCCTAGTTAGTGACGGGATCTGTTTTCTAGGGGAATTGATGTGTATTTGCAATGAATGTACACCTATTTAAGGGGCACCTGGGTGGCTCAGTGGGTTGAGCCTCCACTTTCGGCTCAGGTCATGGTCCCAGGGTCCTGGCATTGAGCCTCACCTCGGGATTTCTGCTCAGCAGGGAGTCTGCTTCCCTTCCTCTCTCTCTGCCTGCCTCTCTGCCTACTTGTGATCTCTGTCTGTCAAATAAATAGATAAAATCTTAAAAAAAAAAAAACACCTATTGAAATTGTAGGTGTTGAAGAGTTTTAATGTGCGTGGACGTTCATGATGTGATGGTGATGGGAAACTTCCCTGAGAAAGTGGACACCATTAATTGCCATGTGGAAGGGAACAGACACATGCGAGAACATACCATTCACCCAGCTAACACAAACACCAACCCTGAGAATCACAGCACAGGGATTCCCATGTAAACACACCTCCTGCCCAGCACCCAATCCTACAGCACCTAAGACCAGCATGGTAGCTTCTGGGGGCAGGGTCATGAGGCCTCGGGTCATGGTCCAGAACATGACCTTTAGTCTCCTTGTCGCAGGATCTGGTTTCTGGATGGCTCTCAAGATGGAGCCTGCAATGAAGCCCCACCTTGCCCATTGTCCAGGTTGCTCCAAACCAATGAGTGACTCTAGAGTACAGCATACTTACCACTCTCCCTTTCCAGCAGGGCCACCTGTGATTTCAGAAAAGAAAATATTATGGACATCAAATCATGCCTTGTCCTGTGTGCACAGCTCTTTTGTTCTCTTGGTGATGGGCAGGGCCATGGGCAGTGATATGGAATGTAACTCGAGGTTGCATGCCCTGGGTCCATTGGACAAAACAGGTGCCAAGGCAGTGTAAGTAGTACCCATAAAAAAGCTCACTACCTTGTGGACTGTAACAGAACATGCTGTTTCCTGCAGGGTCTTAGGAATCAGGTATCCATGGGTAACAGACTCTCCCTCAATAATCTCCCCAACAGGGACATTGTACGTGCTGAGGTATTTGGATCTGATTTTGAGTATAAGAGAAACAAAGGATGCTGTACCTCACATGAAGAAAGGCTAATTTACCACGTTGGTGAAAAATGAGGCCTCTCCTTCTGTGCTGTCCACATCAAGGTCATTGCACAGGCTAGCCAGGGGATCTGGGTAGATACACACAAAGAATGTCTGGACACCCACGGGGCTCTTTGGGAATCGCTCAGGGAGCTTTTCTTGGTGTGCACGTGTGGACAAGTGTGTGGAGGTGGGGAGCTAATCAGTATGGACTAAGCTGCAGTTGGCCCTTCCCGGATGGAGGAAGAAAGGTCCTGGAGTGGAGCAGGCATGTGAATAGAAACTCTGCTCCTATTGGAGCTACAGGGCATGGAGTGGCTGTGAAATAAGTCCATCTCAAAAGCACACATACTCCCTGCACCCAAACCTGCACCACCTAAAGGCAGCGGCGTAGTTTCTGGGGACAAGGCCATGAAGCCATGGGTCTTTCCCCAGAAAATACTCTTCTGTTACTACGACCCTTATTCTCATTCCTGCAGGACCTGGAATCAGGGTGGTTTTCATCATGGTGCCTGCGAGGAAGCCCCACCTTTCCCCTTTTCCAGGTTGTTGCAAACAAGTGAATGACTCTAGAGTACAGAATACTTAACCACCCTCCCCTTCCAGCTGGGACACCTGTGATTTCAGAAAAGAAAACAGTATGATCATCAAATCATGCTTTGTCCTGTTTGCATGACTCTTTTGTTCCCTGGGGATGGGAAAAAAAAAACAGATAGGGAAGTGTGCTAGAGGCCCGTGAGCCCCAAAGAATGAAGAGAGCAAAATGAGTCATGCACAAATGGGTCCAGTATTCCTACAGCTTCCACGTTCTGGGCCCCACTGGACAAAATAGGTGGCAAGGAGTAATAGCTGATACCCTTACCAAAGCTCACTGCCCTCCAGATGGTAGGTGATCCTGCTGTGGTTGTCCCGCCCCCTTGCAATATGTTTGGGATTAGGTAGCATTTGGTAACAGATTCTCACTCAAACTTATCCCTACCCTGTAATTTGTGCATGCTGAGATTTTTGTATGTGACCTTGATTTAAAAAGCCAGAAGAATTTTGTGTCTCCCACAAAGAAAGCTCATTGTACCACCCTATTAAAAAATGGGGCATCTTTCTCTGTCATTCCTGGGAATGTTCACATGCCTGTCCATCTAGCGAAGCTAGGGAGAGATACACAGAATGTTCAGTCCACTGGTGGGGCTCGGCAGGAAGAACTCAGGGAGTTTAGCTTGGGGGCAGCATACATGGAAGTGTATAGAGACGTTGGGTTACATGGGTATGGACTGAGCAAGCTGTTGCTGCATCAAGAAAGGTCAGGGAGGGGCTCCTGGGTGGCTCAGTGGGTTAAAGCCTCTGCCTTTGGCTCAGGTCATGATCCCAGGGTCCTGGGATAGAGCCCCGCATCAGGCTCAGCAGGGAGCCTGCTTCCCTTCCTCTCTCTCTCTGTGTGCTTCTTTGCCTACTTGTGATCTGTGTCTATCAAATAAATAAATAAATAATTAAAAAAATAAAGGTCAGGGCAAGGAGCAGAATTGGAGAGAGAAACATTGACTCTGAACTTTAGCTACAGGGAATTGAATCAGAGTGACCTCTTCAATCCTAATGAGGGTAAACACTAATGTGCATGCTCCGTTGTACTGACAGGTAAGTTCATCCAACCAGCGACTGTCACGGTCATTGTCAAGACCGTTTCTTTGCCAGGATCAACCTGTGAGGCTCCTCCCTGTCTCTCACCTCTTCTAGGAGAATGTATTTCTTCAGAAGAACACTGTGTGGCAGGGTTGCATTCAATGCAAGCACAAGTACCCTAGAGGCTTCTATTTCTTCCTGAGTCATGCATGGTCAGGAAAACCAAAGACACAGGATTTCTATGTACTGACATCTGTGCATTCCAAAAGAGTCCCCATCCACAAAGTGATGATTTTTTCCAGTCTTCCTTTCCTGTGGCATGTGGGTGTGTCCTTCGAGTCAGCAGGACCCAGTTTCCCAGGAGCCCCCCCCCCATCCTCAATCAGGAACCCATAAGTTCATGAGAGAGTGGAGGCCAGGCAAGAGAAGGGTACTCTCTAACCTGGCCATGTAGCAGATTGTCGGGATGTTTGATCAGGTGCCAAGCTAATGATGAGGATTTCCTGGCAATTGCCATTTTCCAGTGAGCCTTCCCTCTGTGCATTCAAGATGTGAGCATATTTGTAAGGCTAGTGATTATGTTTTGGTAGACTAAAGTAACTTCTGATTGTTTTGTGTTTTGACCATGTCTGAGAAATGTCCCCAGCTAGGACAGATGTGGGCCCCTTCCTTTCTCCCCATCCCTGTTTGAGGAAAAGGAATCCTAAGCAACCCTACAGGTGTATCTGTGGTCAGCGAGGAATGTGGTGTCCTGGGGGTGTGCACAGTGAGGATGAAGGAGGTTTGGCTTTGAAACTTTGACCCGTGTCCTGAACTCCATTAAGTGGGAGATGTCTTCTGATGAAACACATGCACTCATCACACCCACATTCCCAGTCCCGTCGCATCGACCCACACAAAAATAAGCCTCAACTCTCAGACGCACCAAGCACACCACCTGAATGACCTACTGGTTTGCAGGGACTGTAGCACAGGGTCCTGGCTTTCTACAGGGCATTCCATTTGTTCAGTCCGCCACAGCCTCCATTCTGAGCAGGAACTCAGAATGGGGGAAGCCCTCCAGACCAAAGGAGGAGACAAAGCCCTACCTTGTTCTTCAGCTAGATCTGTCCCCCAAAAGTAACTGATGGGAGAATATGTACATGGTCCATTTCTGGTTGCCACCTCCTGCAGTTGGAGAAAGGGAAACCCAGTGAGGATCCCAGCATCCTGTGCACACCATGTGCACTCATCGCTGTGCTCTTGGTGTCATAAGCATGCCAGATGGGATGCAGTCATTGAGTTTATGATCCAAAGACGGAGGAAATGACCTCCAGAAAAGGCTCCAGCTTGGAATGTCAAATCTCTTAAGTCCATTTTCTTTAGCAACTCATTACAAAACCATTTTCCATAGACAGAATGACCTCCTGGAAAATGCTCACTACCATCCATTGCCTAAGGAATGGTGGTGACGTTTTCTCAGTGCCCCTCTAATTACGGTGCCCGTTAATGGTATAAACTCACTGCAGGCTCTCAGCACCAAGGAAATTGTCTTTCCCCTCTGGCATGTACATGTCCAGATGTTCATGGAAAGAGAAATCAAATACTGGTTGTCCCTCAGAAGCACAAAATGACTTTACTGAGGGGACCAAGAGGCTCAGACATTGAAGCTTCTGCCTTCAGCTCAGGACCTGATCCTAGGGTCCTGGGATGGAGCCCCACATTGGGCACCCTGATCAAAAGGGGAGCCTGCTTCTTCCTCTCCCTCTGCTACTCCCCCTGCTTGCACTCTCATGTGCTCTTTGTCTCTCTCTCTCTCTGACTCTGTCTTTTTCCTTTCAAATAAATAAAATCTTGAAGAAAAATGGGTTTACCTGAGGGAGAGTTGGTGTTAATTCCTCTGCCCTCAAAATGGGTAGCTCTTCCATCAGGTCCTCAGTGGGAGCTAGGAGGATACAGAGCCACTGTGAGGACACTGGTGTGGTTTCTTAGGAAGTAGGCAGGGAGTTTGGATGGATGAGGACAGGAGGCGTGTGTGTGTGTGTGTGAGTGCATAGGAGGTACGGACTGCACTACTGCTGGGCCTTCTCCTCGGTGCAGAGAGGAAGGGATGCGAGAGGAGCAGGAAGGTAATGAGAAGGTTTTTGTCTTTCTAGCTAAAACGAGCCCGATCAAAGTCAAATAGTCAGTCCAATACATGTGAGCCCTAACCTGGCTTCTGTGTGAGGACCAAGTCCCATAACCTCTCCTGACTGACGTGCCACTGAGGTGTCACACACTGCTTCTTTGGACATCAGTTCTGGGCCCAAGTTCTACATATACTGTGACTATATGCATCACGTCTCTAAGATTTTCCATGGCATAAAAAGCAGTCTTGCTTGCTGGAATGAATTCAACCCTCAGAAAAGAAGCCTAGTGGTTTTCTTCACTCATTATTTGTCATTAGAAAATCCCATGAACAACGCTGGAGAACACTGACATCGTAGCTTACGTAAACAGCTGGCACCATCAATGAGTTTGAGATATTCCTTCCACTATTCTTGAGCAGTACCGTGTGTGTTTCCAATGAAGACCATGGCTGTCAAAACCCTCCCAGGTGTTCTGACCAGTGGGAAGTTCCTTACACAAAGGACTCTTAGAGTGTGGGCTGACACTCTGTAGGCCAGATTTGTAGGAGATTTGCCACAGATGTGTTGGGTCCAAAGCTTCCAACCAAGCTTGACCTTGATTTCCTATTTGCCAGTGGTGTGTGAGTGTGTGCTTAGAGAATTTGAACCTTCCTGAGGCTTACAGAAATCTTATCAAGTACACTAAATTCCCTCTGTTATGCTTTTCTGCTATTGGTCATGTGTACACACTGAGACTGGTTATGACAGATGTTGCCCTGTTCTGTCGTCCATGGGTCCACACCCTTTCCAGCATTATGGGCTTGAGCATGAGGATGTGGCTTTTCTCTGTGTACTTGAGTCCAGAGACCAGGCTGTAATCTTTAACATGGGCTTCTATCCTTGCCCCAGCTTCTGTGACCTTGGAGGCCACTGTGTCATGATGGTTTTTTTCGGGGACCTTTTTAGAATCTAGGGTTTTGTCTGTATGCACAGATGCTGGTGCCCCTTTGCTAGCTAGCACCTATGGTACACCATGACCCCTTGGCTGAGGGACTAACACAGGTGTGTAGGCCAGAGCAACTTTCAGATTGAAACCTGAGCTCAAATCTTGGCTTTCCAAGTAGGAAGTCAAGGGTTTGGATCATTCATCTCTGCACCATGCCCGTCTCAGAAAAGCAAACGGAAACATCCTCCAGGTACATCTGTGGTGAGTAGGGGAAGGAGTATGTAAAGTGTGCCAGGGTGATGAGAGTGTTTCGGAAGGGTGACACTTTGATTGTGATGAAAGTGTGAGAAATATATCCTGAGAAAGTAACACATTCGTGTTCACAAATACATAGACACAGAGAGACAGACACACAACCATGCACCCACACACACAGGGCCTTCATCCCACATGCACACAAATCACCACGTCCATAGGTACTAGTTCTTCCAGGCTCTGTACAACGTGGTGACCGTGCCTCACTGGACAGTCTTGGTCAGTATCCCCCAACCCCCATTCCTTTTTGGAACCCAAAATCAGGGGCAGGCTTCTTTGTATTCTAGATTTCCTCCCAGAGCCCGATGCTCTTAAATACATACAGCTGTCATTCCTCCCAGCATCTACCTGTGATTGGGGAAAGAAAACACAGTGAGGATCCCAGCATCCTGTACGCTGTTGGGCCAGCCCTTTGGTTTGGGGAGGACTTCAGGCAGTTAATTGGATGAAGTCCTGTGGTTGAGTCCATGTCCCCCAACCCGAGTTAAAGAGGACACTTTGAATGATGCTGGAGCTTTTTGTGGCAGATCTCCGAAGTCCATTCTGATCAAAAGATAGAACATTCTTTTTCAAGGACAAACCTTTTCTGCTGAAGAAGTTGTTTGATCCCATCGAGTTTGTAATTGAGGCTGTCCTGTGTCATCACCCTTTTTGGGTCCACTGTCCATAAAAGGTTGGACCCAGCATTCCTCCACAAGGGGAAACTGCTGCCCCCTTCCTCTAGGAGGTGAAGTGCCAGATTTTCATCCTACATTGATGGAAGTAATCAAGGAAGGAACATTTCAGTCTCTGAGAAAGAGAGGCAAGCTTACCTCAGACAGAGTTGGGGCACCATCCTCTGTCCAGTCCCTAGGAAGGTCATTGGACTGGCCCTCCACAGGATCTAGGAGAACACAGAGGAACTGCCAGGACATTGGCTGCACTACTCAGCAATGATTCGGGTAGTTAACTCTGCTTGATGTGTATGCGGGGACAGAGTGAATGGATGTGAGAGTGACCAAGCAAGGCCTGACCTACTGCTGGGCCAACATGCTTGGTGTACATAGAAACACAGAGGAGGGGAGAAGGATAGAAAAGGGAAACGGGTCCTTGGCTTTCAAATTGGGGGGGGGGGGTGATCAGTGGGTTTTGACCTGAGCATCAGGGTCAATCTGGGAAACACTCAAGGCACACTGGGTTTCAGGGCGCAGTCCCCTGAGCCCTCCTGCCCACTGTGAAGCCAAGCCAGCTTGCTACTTCTTCACTTAGTCATGAGGCCAGTTCAGCTGTCTACCCTGCATCTCTGCTGTGACCCTATCGGTCCTCTATTGCCTTGGAGTAGTGGGTTTTTTGGTGATGGAAGCTAAGTAATATTGACAGTTGTATTTGTTAGTACGTGTATGTTCAGTGACACTGCTCACATCCCTGATGCTTTGTAGACATCACTGCCATCTACATGGAAAGCATTGCCATCCTATCTCATGGAACCTCTGTACCCATGATAACAGGACCGGCCATCCTCCTTTCCTCCCTGCACCGTACTTTCCACTTTCTGGGTCTACGAATGTCTGTACTCTAGTGTCCTCAAAGCCTGGGATCATTAAATGTACTTCTTTCCTTGTGTGCTTGCTCTCAAAATGTGTGTTAGGTTTCCAAAGCCTATCTATTTCCTAAAATATTGAAAACCTTTGATTCTTCTTATGCCTGAATAGCACTCCATGATGTGTATATATACCATTTAATGTGTCCTTTCCTCCCATGATGGATTTGAGGGCTGTGCCTGTCTATGGCTATTGGGAACCCAGCTGCCTTAGACATCTGTGCACAGATTTCTGTTTCCTGAATGAGAAGACATCACAGAATGCATCTGCCCAATTTGTAGAATGGTAAACATATGGAATGTACTGGGTACTTTAGTTCCCCAGATGTTGTGAGGTCGTTTGTTCTTTTGAAGGTATCTAGCACACCCATGTAAGATGTGGCTAATGGATGGAAGTGGAGGGGGAAGATCCTGAAACCTCCTGTTGTATTCTGTTCCATTTTTATGTTCAGTGTTACTGGTGGAAAACATAGTCTCTTCCTTCCTACACATCTAAGAACCATGTTTCCTGGAGAGACCTATAGAGACCTGTGTGTTCCAGAAAGACCTAAGATCCATCCCTTCAGCTAGTAGACACTTTTTTCCTGTGCCCCTTGGATCCAATTTGAATGAGAATGTCATCTTGACTTCTGGACTTAATGGTGACGGATGGCATAGAGGGAAACTGCTACCAGTGAAATCATAGGAAATTGTGTCTCAGCAGTTTTGAAAGATTCGGTTATGTCTGTGTTACTGACTAGAAGAATGCGTCTCCAATCAATGTAATGAGTCAATATCCAAGGTGCCTTCCTCGATGTCCCTGATGGGGTAGACCCTATCCTGGAGGAAGAACCAGACTTTCTTCTTTTGTGGTAGTGGAGGGGCTGGCATGGTTGTGGGTGGCTCCACATCCTCAGGGGAAAGCTCCAAAGAGATTGCAGGGAGACACATAGAAATAGAGAACAGTGTCAGCATCTTGCTGTCAGAAGACCAGAGGGGGATTCGACATTCTTTACTTCTTGTCCAACCATCTGCTCCCCCTACTCACCAGCTGCCCAGCAGGCATTCCTCCGTCCAGGTGGGACTTAGGAAGAGGTCCCCGTGTGCTGTGCTCTGAATTCTGCCCCCCTCCCACACCCACAGGTTCTGTGGGCAATGGCTTGTATTGAGCAGACATTACAGAAACATAGCAGAGCACCGTGAGCATGCCTGATGGCCTGGATTCACATCCCATTGAGCAGCCACACCTACCCAACAGCGTCCCCAAGAGCCCTCTGTGCCTGGTTTCACTGCCCTCCGGCTTAGACGTTAGTGTGCCATCATGGTGTCCCAAGTGATTGACCACAAGGATCCCCTGGGACATAAGAAAGAACAGGATGCTTCCCAATTGCTCTGTAGGTGTTGAGGAACAGACTGCCTATGGACTCGGCTAGACAGCTGGCTGTGGGTGAATCCAGACAATGGACTTGGGATGGCTCCACTGCACAGGAGGACGGAAGCTCCCTCTTTATCCTTCACATGAGAACAATGCTTTACAGCCAACAGAGAATCCGTGTCCCTTTCTCCTCTCCTCCCAACAGCAGTACTGATGGGAGTGGAAACAGGCTGGAAGCCCCATTTCACAGTGGAAGGCACTGAAATGTAGGGTGATAAAGGGACTGTCCAGAGTGGCCACCCTGATGAGGGATGGATCTGGGACAGGAATGCCGTTGTTTCCCTGTGGATGGAGATCCCTGAGCCCCTGACACCCACCCAGTGCCCCTGAGAAAACGTCCTGAACCCCTGAACCAAGAGCTCCCTCACAATCTCAAATTCCCCTTTGCCAGTGCTTCTTTATGGGAGAATGAGTGCCACGAGACCAGACTCAGTTCTCAGTCACCTCTGTGTTTGGGGCCCTGACATAAAATATGAGACAGTTTCTTCCAAATGGAGCCCTAGTGAAGGACCAGGAATGTGTAACATTGGCTACGTTCCCCCACATGTTTACAAGGTCAGCACTGTCACCGACGACCTCCTGAAGGCCAGTTGATCCCCACTGCTACTGGTGTTCTGCTTGGCTCCCAAGCTGATTCAAACTCCAGGTCATTCCACTCCTAACTGTCACACTATGACCCTGCCGAGAATTCACTTGCCTTCAGCTGGCCAATCCTGAGGAGTAGTTCATGGTAAGAATTAACATGGAGGTGGCCATCTGGGCTGGGAATGGTTGGTTTAAGGAAGAAGATGTATGATGCTGAATGAACTACTCTTGATGTGAGGACCGTTCTGAGGAGCCTGGATGGAAGTCAGGCTACCCTCACTGGAGTGATTTCCTCCCTACTCTCATTCTTCCCCAACATCCCGTGTCTACTCGCAGGTCTCTTGATCCCCTCTGGAGACTGTAGTTTTAGGAGACAGTCTCCTGTCTCCCTCCATAGGCTGGACCTTGAGAACCCAGCCCAGAAGTATCTTTGAGTCCCCTGTGCCGCTGCCAAGTGTTCTTTCCACCCACCCAGTGTCACAGTCCATTCCCATCCACTCCCAAGCCTCATGCAGACGGCCCGCGAAACCCTCCACATCAACCAATGAAAACACCCCGATATCTTCCAGTGTCTCTCCTTCTAAAAACAGCTGCATTTCGACTGCTGACTGTTCCTCTCTGATTTTGTCATCTCCATTGAGAAGAAGTGACTGGCAATCCCTCCCCCTCAAATGTGTTGCCTGGGTCGCACCAAGATTCTCTTGACCCAGGGACAACAGATTGTGGGGTGACCTGTGTGTGTTCACTGTATGACTCTGTCTGAAATTGGCATTCCGAAATGGTACGGTTTTCTGAATGTAGAAACGATTTAAGGAAGGCAGCTTCACCAAGAAATCACACTGAAATAACACAGGAAAACTAACCAATACAGGCATCTAAGCAGGAGGAGAAATCAGAGGGTGGAAAGGAAAAGCCAAAGAGAAGAACGCAGTCTCTGTAAAAGTGAAGCAGCCAATTTGAGAGAAGAGAATTCAGAAAATTGATAGGCACATACCCATAGAACAGCAGTTGAGATTTCCCACTGTGGGGACCTTTACACCTGTTCACCAAACTGCAAGGGGCACGGCTCACAGAGTGGCAGTTGAAACGGAAGGATGGGTGCATATCATCAGGTCACCATGGCGATGGCTCATGACAGAACTCTCAGAGTGAAGGCATGCCTACACACTGGGGGGTCATGGAGGGAATTGGGTTGGGGAGGGGTCGATGGATGATGGGCATTGAAGAAGGCACTTGTGATCAGCTCTGAGTGGTGGATATAAATGATGAATTCTACTGCAGAACCAAATGCTGCTCTGTAAGTTAAGTAACTACTTTTTTTAATTAAAAAAAGATACTCCTGAGGGCACATAGGAGACTTAAATTTTCATTTTACATCTGCTACTCTGTAAAACTCCTATTTATACGAGATTGTTTCACGAAGTCTCTCTAGGATTTCTTGGTTGGCTTAGTGGGTTAAGTATTGGCCATCAGCTCAGGTCCTGCTCTTGGAGTCCAGGGATCAAACATACCATCAGACTCTCTGCTCATGGGGGAGTGTTTCTCCCTCTGCCCCTCACCCAAGTCATGCCTGCTGTGTCAAAGAAGTAAAATATGTAAAAAAAAAAAAAAAATTCTTCCTGCGGAGCTCTCCTCCCCAGGAAGGGCTTGTGTTCCTTCCAGGAGCCCCTTGGAGCCAAGGATGACAGTTACTAATATTGTCTGTGGGGCGGATTGCCTGAGCTACGAGCTAAGGATGCAAACATATGTCCATCATTTTCCAGTGTGTTGCATTAATTTGGATCCCAAGGTGCCCTTTCTGCAGGGGACAGAGAGATACTCTTTGAAAACACTGGATTCCCGTGCGTGTCAGATTTGAAAGACCCTTAGTGCACTGACCTCCATCTTGCCTCCCACCCATCCTCAATCTCTGATCTTCAGGAAGGGTCGCCTTTTGTGGACAGTGGGTCGTCTCCACCACTGGATGGCGCCTCCGGGGCCTGCATACATGGCATGAATGCATTGTGTCCTTACATGGACACAGAGGATGAGGCAGGTTACAGCCACGCAGGCCCATCTTGGCTGCTGTGGTCAGTCTGTGCACTCTGATTTTGGACCCAAAATCTCTCTGCTGGTTTTACCCCTTGTCCTTGCAATCCCTGGAGCTTGACATGCAGGGGGCCATATCCATTTTAAGTCCCTGCGGGACTGGCCACTGCTATGTGGTCTCTTGGAAAGTGACAATTCAGAACTCCTTGGCAAAATCCCAGGGGATATTGGCATTTGCAGGTAGCAAATATAACGTGATCTCTTTAAAATAGTTTCTAACTGAGGTACCTGGGTTTCTCAGTCACTTAAGCAGTTGTTTTCGTCTCAGGTCCAGGCCCTGGGATCGAGTCCAAGTCGAGTTCCCTGAGCCTGCTTCCCCCACTGCCTCAGCCTGCCGCTCTTCCTACTTGTGAGCTCTATGTCTCTAGCAAAGAAGTGAGTACAATTATTACATGATAAATAAACACATTAATAAAAATGAAACGTAAATAAAAATAGTTTATGATTTCTGCAACATAATACTATGGGGGGAAAAATGCCGAGTAATAGCATATATTTATACATGACAATATAATTGTCATGCTGCTTCAGGTAACACAATTATACTATCTTATCCAATTGATATCTAAATAGATCATTTTTCTGGCACAGTTTTGGAAAAATTTCTTAATGATCTTTTGAAAATATGTACTTTTAAGGAATTAAGTTTTGAATAATATAAGTAATCTCTGTAACTTTGGCAAATGTCAGATAACAGATAATTACAACTTGGCGAGGGTTTTCTTGGTGGTGGTGGTGTGAAAAAAAGTATAGCTATTTAGAGTACCTTATAGACTATGATGGAAGAAGTTGGATGGATTTCTGATGTTCTGTCAAAATAGACATTTCATTTCCGACACCTGGGGCTGGTTCTTTGGAAAGCAATTTTCCAAAAAGACCAAACTGGGAACACATCAATTTCAGGAATCTGAATTTAAGGTGAGGTGGACTTTGGCATTTTAATGTTTCCTCTGATGTTTGCCATAACCTGAAGAGGTACAAATAGCCTCACATGGCCCTTTGGATTAGTACATCATTGTGTCAGTCAAGAAGTGGGTGCTGGGAAAGAAAGAAGCATAAAAGGACACTTCTGTTTGGGGAATTAGGGACCATCATCTGGGAGACACAGAGTGGAGAGAAAACAGGTATGCAACCGATTTTGAGCAGGTAGTACAGGTTCATGAGGGAAAAGCACAGGCACTTGTTTTGAAAGAATGATGATGAGTGCTGGCAGCTAACAGGCATTACATTGTCTCTCTTTTATTCCAGTGTAGAAGGATGTGTACCAGGTGGTAGTGGATTCCCAATGAGCATGTCCTTGCACCAGAAGTCAAAAGTTCACGGTGCTTGGATACTTGAAACAGGATATGGGCCTATGGTTTCCTTCCTGATTGTCCTTCACACTCTAGTTTCAGAGTGGCCCTCTTAGCAAAGCTTCCTTTGTTATGAATCTTCCTTGAGGATTCTCCTCCATCTCTTTTCTGCCATCATTCTAACAGGAAAACACCAATGATCTGAGTGTTTTCCTACCATCCCTTTTCATTGTCTGGGTGGCAAGCAATCTGCTCTGGGTCCCTTCTGCCCCTAGAAAGTGGCAGTTTCCTAGTTCCTGGGTCATCCAAGCTAGTTGAGCCTTCGTACTGCACCCAGTAAGAAGAAGATTTGAGGATGTCCCATATAGATGGTACTTCGGGTCTCATTTCTGGGTAGATCTGATGGCTGACTTGTATTCTTGGAGGAATGATTATTTTGACATTTTCAATAGTACTACAAAGGGAAACGCAAGGTAGAAGCCACTGGAAAATGACAAAATTAAAATACTCAAGAGTCCAAACAGTGCATTTCTTCCTCAGATGCTGGGGTCTTTCCTCATCTATTCTCACAGAGAGATTCTGGAGGAATGGGAGGACCCATGACGTTGTGTTTTGGCACCTCTGCTCTTCATCTGGAATAGAGCCTGTGTCCCATTGACCCTGAGGGCAGAGTGAATGGGAGGGTCTGCTGTTATGCTGGGTGGATGATAGTACCCTGTGAGGGAAGGAGGAGGACGCCACTACACAGACCCTCTGGGGATGCCCAGGGTTTCCCCAAAGGACCTCAGTGTGGTTCCAAGGCAGGGAGCTGGTATCAGTCCCCCTGACTCCTTTCTCTTTCCACCTGTAGGTGTGAAGAAATACCAGCACTTTGTGGTCATCCTGACTGCCTACATGGGCATTGATCTGAGATTATCTAATGTGCTGTGGAAGTGTTTGTGACTGATACCGGTATGCTCTGAGTGCCCTCTCCTTTGGGAGTCCTGGCCTACCTTTCTCAGGGGCCTAGCAGCATGCCCTTGTTGCCATGCAAAGGCAGGGAAAGAATCAAGATTAAAACAGAGATCAATGAGTTAGGAACTAGAGATACAGAACACATAACAAAACTAGCAGCTGGTTCTTTAAAAGAATCAAGAAGATTGAAAACAACTGGCCAAACTATTCCAAAAGAAGAGTGTTCCCAATTTAATAAAATTATGAATGAAGGGGGAGAGATCATGACTAACACCAAGGAGATAAGAACAACCATCAGAAATTATGACCAACAACTATATGCCAATAAGGTAAGCAACCTAGAGGAAATGGAAAATTACTCAGCCTTAGAAAAGGATGGGATTTATGTCCTTTGGATCATGGATGGATCCAGAGGGCATATACTAAAGTGAAATAGGTAAGACAGGAAGGACAAACACTATAGGATTTCACTCCTGTCTCGATTCTGAAAAGCAAAACAATGAATAAACAAACATAAAGCAGAATCAGAATGTCACTATAGATAAGAAAGAGATGGTTCTCAGAAGGGAGTTGAGGGGGACATGGAAGAAATAGGTGAAGGGGTGTAGGAGACACAGTCTTCCCATTGTGGGTAGAGTAAGTCACGGGGATGAAAGGCACAGCATAGGGAATATGACAATTGTATTGGAATAGTGTCTCTGGTGACTGATGGTAACTACACTTCTCATAATTATAATATAAGGTAAAAACTTGTCCAATCATAATGTTCACATGACATTAACAAATTATTGTGTGTCAACTATGCTACAAAAAATAATGAGTCATAAAGTATACAAATATAACAGGAATGGGTTTGTCTGAGAGTGACAGAAACCCAAGGGCAATCCAGCTGGAATTATTCTCACTCTACCAGTGTAGGGGCAAAAGGTAACTGGTCTCCTGGGAGACCCCACTCTTCACTTCTGTGGTGATTTACTTCTAGTTCACTTCTTTGCAGATTTCTGTTTCAGCTTCTGTTGGCAGCTTTTCCTGTGTGCCCCTTTGGTTGGTGGTCAGTCCCAGGCTACATGCTCTTCTTCTCTTCATGGCTCACACAGGGAGCCCATTTACTCCCATTTTCCGAGGATACCTCTCTGCTCTTATTCATCTCTCCCCTGTACTCTAGAGCCTGTAGATGGGCACAAGGATGAGAGAGCTCCACCTGGCAGCTCGCTCTTTAAACAATTAATTTATGGGATCTTCCTATGTGCTGGTGGGGAAAAGCTATGGAATTCTCGTGAAAACATTATTTTTTTTTAAGTTTCAGGGGTACAATTTAGGGATGCATCAGTTCCATATAATACCTAGAGCTCATTCCATCAAATGCCTTTTGTAATGCGCATCAGCCAGTTTCCCCATGTCACAGCTACCTCCTCTGCAGCAGCCCTCAATTTGTTCCCTAGTTGTTGAGTCTCTTATGGTTTGCCTCCCTCCCTATATGCATCTTGTTTTACTTTTTCTCCCCTTCCCCTATGTTCATTGGTCTTCTTTCTCATATTACATTTATGATAGAAATCATATGGCATTTGACTTTCTGTGACTGACTTATTCCCTTAGCATTATACCCTCCAGTTCTATCCTCATCCTTACAAAAGACAATATTTCAGTTTTTGGAGGTCTGAGTAATATTCCATCCTATCTATGAGCCACATCTTCTTTATCCAGACTTTAAAAATGTTCTGCTTTTGCACCCAGCTGTTTATAATACTTTGTGGCATCTTTCTGAAGAAGACTCCCTCCCCTCCACTGTATCCTCAGCTATACGACACCAAATTCAAGTCTCCATACACTTGCCTTTGAAATAGTGGTCACTTTTCTACTTGTAGCCTTGCAACATTTATATGATCACACCTTTGATTGAGTTCTTGAGTGTTCAGAATGATTTATTAAGTATGTAATTGTGTTTGAGGCCAGAGAAAAATGTAATTCTTCCCCACAGAATTCTCTCATTGGATGCTGGATATGAAGACTGTGAACCTGGTGACAGGATGGATTTTTTTGTTCCAGGTCTATGAGAGCTGAATGCCACTATGATATTGGCAAGCAGATCCTTACTGGTGACACAGATTCATCCCTTCCACGCTTAGATTTACTGTGGGAAGATGTCCTAAACATAATGTCTACCATATTCTCCACTTATATTTAAGCTTTGTTGGATGAGCTGAGAGTTACGACTTGTCTATTGCCATGTTGTCTGACTTACGTACACCTGTGACCTTTCATGGGGTCTAATGGCCCATGTCTTCATTAATATGCATGTCACTGTTTCAATTAATGGTGCCTCTGTGTTGCACATGTACTTTGTAGTATTTATGACCATCACTGTAAATACAACCCAAATATTAATTTTTCCTCTTGAAGCACAGTTTACCTCTTTTCCTTTAAAACATGGTTTCCAGATGATGATATCAGTCAGGGGTGTCACTGAGAAATCCATCAGTAATTGGCCAGCTGACCTGTCTTGTGGTTGGTCACCAGAATGATGCCAATCTGAGAAATCCCTGGAGATTGGCCAGGGCATAGTGGTGACATTCCATGGTGGTGACATCACATGAAGGCATTCTGGTGTCCCAGGGTGGTTATAAAAACTTGGCAACAGCCCAAGCTCCAGTGAAAATAGAGATGGCAGTTTAGTCACAGCTCTTCCTTCTCTTCCTTGACTTCTCTGTCCTGTTCCCTGCCCCTGCCCATGGCAAGCCCCCTGCTCACTCCTTCTGCCCTAGTCCTCTCTCAAATACTCTACACACCACCATCATGTTAGAAACTACGTTTTTGCCCCTCTGTGGTCCAGAGAGTCCTCATAACCATACACGGCAAAACCTAGACCAATTACGCACTATGAGGCTGGCCCAGGTCCTCAGGGCGACATTCTCATTTGGCTTGTGGGAGTGGGACACTGTCTATCAGAATGCCATGGATTCGCTGCCAGCTGGTTCCCACACCCCTGGGGTCATATGTAACTTCAGTAGAGGAAAGCTGAGTCCACGTCCTGAGGGAACTTTGGGGACAGTACTACTCTGAAGCCCTCCAACCTGGCTCATCACAGGGCATATGGGTGGTCTCAAAATCCAGCCAACGCAGATGTACACAATATGTGGAATACCTGGAGACATCAGGCAGAGGGGGAATTTTGCACAACAAGTAGGTACTGGGAAAAGGAATCACCACATCTCTATATGCAATGTTAGTCCTTGGAACACTGACACTCAGTCCATGGACTATCTGAAACAACTCAGCAGGGCACAAAATAATTCCCCAGAAACCTGGCTAACCCAGAGACCACAGACCATCAATCCTCAAACACAGCCTAACAAAGAGACATTCAGATCTCAGGACACAACACCTCCCAGGATCCCAAAGATTGGGAGACTTCTGATTCCATTTGACACTGGGCAGATGAGTCACACAGATACTGGGTGGACAAGGAGCCTCCATACATCAAGCTGGCCAGCCCAGTGCAGCACAAGGCAAGGAATTCCAGAGAACAGGATTGCCAAGTGCCAAGAAACCATGGGTTCTGCTTCCAAGCTGGTATCGGTAAAATGATTCAACTCAACAGAAGCATTACAATGGGTCTCTGTACCCAGTAGACAAATACTCACCTCTCCACTAGGCCAAGCAGGCACCTGGACACCAGACTCACCATGTGCCCATGGACCAGAAGACCAACAATTCAGATGTCTGCTAGGTCAAGCAGGCACCTTGAAGAGCCATCTCACCAGGTTCCCATGGACATGGAGACTAACAAATCTGCTTTCAATTGCACCAAGCAGGCACCTGGATAGCAGGTCCACCATGTGCTCTTGGACCTGGAGACTGATAAGTGAGCTGTCTGGTAAGCTAAGCAGGCACTTTAGCAGTGGGCTCACCATCGTCCCTTGGATATTAAGTCCAAAAAAGGAGACCTGGGCTAGGCCATGCAGATAACTGGACTTGAGCCTCACCATGTGCCCTTAGACCTGGAATCCAACAACTCAGCTCTTTGCTTGGCCAAGCAGGCACCATGACAGTGGGCTTACCATGTGCCCTTGGACCTGGAGACCAACAATGCAGCTCTGAGATAAGCCAAGCAGGTGACTTCACAACTGACTCAACATAGGCCCACGGAACTGGAAACTACAAAATCAGGTCCCTACTAGGCCAAGCAGACACCTGGGGAGCTAGTTCTCCATGTGCCTTTGGACCTGGAGACCAATAAGAGAGCTCTGGGCTAAGCGAACCAGATATCTCGACACATTGCTTACCATATGCCCTAGGACCTTGAGACCAACAACTCAGCTTTTTGCCTGGCCAAGGTGGCTCCTTGACAAAGGACTCACCAAGTGCCCTTGGACCTGGAGACCAATAACTTAGATGTATGGTGGCTTAATCCGGCACCTGGATAGTGGGCTAAACCTGTGCTATTGGATGTTGAGGACAAGAAAGGAGATCTGGGACAGGAAAACCAGACACCTAGACAGGAGTCTGACCATGTGCACCTGGACCTGGAGATCTGCAACTCAGCTCTTTGCTTGGCCAAGTGGCCAACTTTGAAACATGGCTTCCCATGTGTCCTTGGACCTGGAGAATGACAACTGAGTTGTGTAATTGGCTACACTGTCATGTTGACAGTTTACTGGGTGCCCTTGACCTGGAGCCCAACAATGTCTCTCTGTGACAGGCCAAGGAGACAGCTTCACAGCTGGCTCACCATGGGCCCTTGGACATGGAAGTCACAATACCTGGTCTGTACTAGGCCAAGCAGACACCCAGACAGGAGGCTCAACATTGGCCCTTATGCCTCAAGACAAACAACTCTCTTTGTAGCTTGGCCAAGACACATGTTGACAGCAGGCTCACTGTGTGCCTTTCTTCCTGGAGACCAGAAACTGAGCTGTCTGCTAGGTTAAGCAGTCTCCTTGTCAGTGGGATAAGGTTGTCACCCTTGGACCTGTAGACCAACAATACAGCTCTGTGACAAGCCAAATGGGAAACTTCAGAGTTGGCTCAACATGTGCTCATGGACCTGGAAACCAAAGAATGAGGTCTGTACTAGGCCAAGCAGACACCTGGACAGCTGGCTCACCATGTGCACTTGGGCCTTGAGACCAACAACACAGCTCTCTATTAGGTCAAGCAGCCACTTGGATAGCAGGCTTACCATGAGACTTTGGACATGGCGACCAGTAAAGGAACCCTCAGCTAGGCCAAGCACATACCTTGAGAGTGGGATCACCATGTACCATTGGTCCTGAAACTAACAACACAGCACTTTGATAGGCCAAGAGGGCACCTGGATAGCAGGCTCACCATGTGTTCCTTAATGGCAATAAGAAACACACAGTTCAGCCCCAGGCCAAGAAGACAAATAGATAGTGGGCTCACCATGTGCCCTTTGGACAGGAGACCAAAAAATGAGCTGTCTGATAGGCCAAACAGACAGCTGGGCAGCAGGATCACCATGTGCCCTTGAACCTGGAGACAAACTCAGCTGTCTGATATGCCACATAGGCACCTGGTAAGCAGGTGGACCTTGGGCTCTTGGACCTCAAAACCAACAACTCAGCTCTGTGCTCAAGCAATTAGGAATGTTGATAGCAGGCTATCCATGGACATTGGTCCAGTAGACAAAAAATTCAGCTGTGTGCTGGGCCAAGCTCGCATGATGAATGTGGGTTCACCATATGCCCTTGGAACTGGAGACCAATAATTGAGCTGTCTAATAGGTCTACCAGGCACCTGGACAGCAATTTCACTGTGTGCCCAAGGACCTGGAGACTAAGAATGCAGCTCTGCACTAGGCCAAGAAGGCAACTAGACAGCAAGTTCAGCATGTTTCCTTGGAAACAGATAGTTCCTTCTTCCCAGAGTGCAGAACACCCTAACACTTGGCTTTCCAGATGGCATAAGATTATGTGACCTCCAAACCTGCTCAGCATTGAACTGATTTGTCCAATGCAGCCATGGAGAGCCTCCAAACTATGAGCCCTCTATCCCAGGACAGCACGGGACTAAGAAGCCAGTGGGACACTAACTTGCCCCCAAAATCTATGGTAGTATGCTCTTCACCTTTGCAGAAAAGAGAGTATTCAAGTTTCTTCTTACTTTTGATCTCCTTCAGCCTGAGGTCCTTTTGGCCTGCTATCTGTACAGTATTCATTTTAGGAGGAGTTCTCCCCCTGAGAAGAAAACTACACCATGCCCAAGGAGATGAAACAGTCCAGTGGTTTGAATACTTTTATTCAAACTTATGGCACAAAATGAAGAGGGACAATTGGAGGAAATTGTGGAGGAGACCCAGGCCATGAAAACTGTGGAGTCATGGCTGAGATCCTCCAGCTGAAGGAGAAATGTTACTTCCTCAAAGGAGAGGTGGAGGCCTTAAAGCAAGAAGCCAAGCAGTGCACTGAGAGGCAGGCTGAGCTCCCTGAGTTGGAGAGTTTCTTCATTTAAATGAAGGTCTTTCTGGACATTTCTGCCTTACATGCAGTGCCCAACTGTTAATTTTTGTCCACCCACCCACTATGGCATAGAAGCGGAGATAGGAAATATGTGTTCATCTCCCCAATTGATGGTAAGCTATGAATTTGAAAAATAGGCAAATAATGCATTTAAAATTTCAAAAAAATAACCAAAGCTTATTATTTCTAAATAACTGATTTACAAAAGACAACCCCTGTATGATTGTAAAGGGCAGCCTGTCTTAGAGTTACTACTATCCCTTACTCTCTATCACATTTTCCTGAGGTTGGGGTCTCCATGGCTCTAAGAATATGTTGGCTAAACATGCAGAGTTGACATTGAGCATAACCTGCCTGTAGTCATCAACTTGTTCAGACATATTAATCTCTAGAACCAAAGCGGAGGACCAAAGTTTAGGAGCATTTTGATTGGAAAGAATAGACAATCCGTGTGTCTGTTCACAGGTATTTCTGCATAAAGCATTGGCAGAGACCCAATTTTTCAGATTTTTGCTAAATTTGAGGTTGACCCCTGATGTTATGGCTTCAGACTGTTGCCAGAAATACAGCTGTTGATCCATAACAGATTCATCTCTGATGCAGTCCTTGGAAGAACAAATATAACAAGACCATGCAAGAAGGGTAGAGTGACTCCAGAGACAGGGTATGATTTCCTGATTCTGGGTGAGTAGATTTGGGGTCAGAGCAGGAGGCAGAATGGTATGAGCGACCAGGCTGTGGGATCCATTCTTACCAAAGAAGGACTGCAGGAATTGGGGAGAAATGTGGGATTAACAATGGGTGCTTTAGATGCATGTGTGTCTGCACAGAGTAAGGCTCACTAGGAGAGATACGGGAAGAGGGGCACCTTGGAGACTGTAGGGTCTGCTTGGGTATGAAGGAATGGGGCCACTTCCAGGACTCAATACTGACCTTCTGATAAATTGGACACTGGGGGTCAGAATGGAGTTGGAAGGTGAGATTCCTGGATGGCCCCTCCTGGGCTATGGTCCATCTTAGCTGCCAGGATGTGGAGTGGGATTGTAGGTGTGGTGCAAATGCCAGTGATCTGGTGTCTATATTTGACACCAACTGAGATAGTATGGGAAGTGCCTAGAGCTGTGGCTCCTGGGCTGAACTCAGTAATGACCGTGTGCTCATAGCACCTGGGCATACACAGATGGGAACCATGAGGAAGTTTCTTCTGGGGGTTGAAATGAACTTCAAGGGACCTTCAAAGTGGGAGACCTGCAACCATAAGATGGATGATGTCTGAGCTGATTTGAGGGTGATGCTTCCCATAGCAAATGTGGAGGCTGGTAGAGACCAGGTCACTTAAGTGTAAGGGGGACATGGGTTGTCTATGTGTTCCTAGCACTCAGGAACTCCTGTGATTAGCTGCTCAGACCATGCTCACTGTACCAATGGTTCCACAAACATCAAGACCCTGCATTGACTGGCACCCCAGAGTTGCTCATCGCTTCAGTCCCCATTCCTTCATACCGAAGATGAGGGCAACTATTGTAGGAGGTGATTGTGTGAACAGGAGGCAGGAGAAGGCAGGTTTGGGGAGGGGATCTACAGGGCAGGGACAGATGCAGTCTAGAGGCAGAAGGGAAGAAGGGACCGTATACAAAGGTTCTTGCCACAGACTTTTCTCCCCAAAGCAAAATATCAGATTTGGGAATGTAGTGTGTGAGATGACTCCCATATCTAGACTTTGCTGACCCTTTGGGCTATAGGTCATCACAGAACAACACCTGCCAATTCACAGACCTGCACTAGACCCTTCCTGCCTCCTTCACTGTTGCTTGACACCCACAACATAGGGTTCTGGGGTCTTTAGGATATATTTGGAACTCCCATGAACTGGGGTAGGATTGCTTTACTTAGGGGTGTGCTGAAAGGTAGAGCACTACTACAGATAGGAAGGGAGGTACAGATGTAGATTTATAGATTCACAGAAGCCGCAGGTATTTCAGAAGAGTTCTCAAAAAGTTAAACATAGAGCTACCCTACGACACAGCAATTGCACTACTGGGTATTTACCCTAAAGATACAGATGTATTGAAGAGAAGGGTCATAAGTACCCCAGTGTTCATAGAAGTAATGGCCACAATAGCCAAACTGTGGAAAGGGTCAAGGTACCCTTCAACAGATGAATGCATAAAGAAGATGTGGTCCATATATACTTTGGAATATTAATGAGCCATCAGAAAGGAAAAATGCCCCACTTCCCCCCCATTGGTATTGGTATATATTTTTTTTCTTTTCAGCGTAACAGTATTCATTGTTTTTTGCACCACACCCAGAGCTCCATGCAAAACTTGCACTCTCTAATACCCACCACCTGGTTCCCCCAACATCTCACCCCCCGCCCCTTCAAAACCCTCAGATTGTTTTTCAGAGTCCATAGTCTCTCATGGTTCACCTCCCCTTCCAATTCCCCTCAGCTCCCTTCTCCTCTCCATCTCACCATGTCCTCCATGTTATTTGTTATGCTCCACAAATAAGTGAAACCATATGATAATTGACTCTCTACTTGACTTATTTCACTCAGCATAATCTCTTCCAGTCACGTCCATGTTGCTACAAAAGTTGGGTATTTATCCTTTCTGATGGAGGCATGACACTCCATAGTGTATATGGACCACATCTTCCTTATCCATTCTTCTGTTGAAGGGCATCTTGAGTCTTTCCACAGTTTGGCGACCGTGACCATTGCTGCTATAAACATGTACAGATGGCCCTTCTTTTCACTCCATCTGTATCTTTGGGGTAAATACCAAGTAAAGCAATTGAAGGTTCATAGGGAAGCTCTATTTTTAATTTCATGAGGAATCTCCACACTGTTTTCCAAAGTGGCTGCACCAACTTGCATTCCCACCAACAGTGTAAGAAGGTTCCCCTTTCTTCACTGCCTCTCCAACACATGTTGTTTCCTGTCTTGCTATTTTGTCCATTCTAACTGGTGTAAGTTGGTATCTCAATGTGGTTTTAATTTGAATCTTCCTGATGGCTATTGATGATAAACATTTTTTCACGTGTCTGATAGCCATTTATATGTTTTCAATGGAGAAGTGTCTGTTCATATCTTCTGCCCATCTTTTGATATGATTGTCTGTTTTGTGTGTGTTGAGTTTGAGGAGTTCTTTATAGATCCTGGATATCAACCTTTTGTCTGTACTGTCATTTGCAAATATCTTCTCCCATTCCGTGGGTTGCCTCTTTGTTTTCTTGACTGTTTCCTTTGCTGTGCAGAATCTTTTAATCTTGAGGAAGTCCCAAAAGTTCATTTTCGCTTTTGTTTCCTTTGCCTTTGGAGACATATCTTGAAAGAATTTGCTGTGGCTGATATCAAAGAGGTTACTGCCTATGTTCTCCTCAAGGATTCTGATGGATTTTTGTCTCACGTTGTGGTCTTTTACCCATTTTGGGTTTATCTTTATGTACGGTGTAAGAGAATGCTCGAGTTCCATTCTTCTACATATAGCTGTCCAGTTTTCCCAGCACCATTTATTGAAGAGACTGTCTTTTTTCCACTGTATATTTTTTCCTGTTTTGTCAAAGATTATTTGACCATAGAGTGGAGGGTCCATATCTGGGCTCTCTACTCTGTTCCACTGGTCTATGTGTCTGCTTTTATGCCAGTAGCATGCTGTCTTAGTGATCACAGCTTTGTAGTAAAGCTTGAAATCCGGTAACGTGATGCCCCCAGTTCTATTTTTGTTTTTCAACATTTCCTTAGTGATTCGGGGTCTCTTCTGATTCCATACAAATTTTAAGATTATTTGCTCCAGCTCTTTGAAAAATACCAGTGGAATTTTGATTGGAATGACAGTAAAGTATAGATTGCTCTAGGCAATAGAGACATTTTAATAATGTTTATTCTTCTGATCCAAGAGCATGGAATGGTCTTCCATCTTTTTGTGTCTTCTTCAATTTCTTTCATGAGAGTTCTGTAGTTCCTCGAGTACAGATCCTTTACCTCTTTGGTTAGGTTTATGCCCAGGTATCTTATGGTTCTTGGTGCTATAGTAAATGGAATCGATTCTTTAATTTCCCTTTCTGTATTTTCATTGTTAGTGATAAGAAAGCCACTGATTTCTGTACATTGACTTTGTATCCTGCCACGTTACTGAATTGCTGTATGAGTTCTAGTACTTTGGGGGTGGAGTCTTTTGGGTTTTCCATATAAAGAATCATGAGAGAGAGTTTGACTTCTTAATTGCCAATTTGGATACATTTTATTTCTCTTTGTTGTGTGATTGCTGTTGCTAGGACTTCTAATACTATGTTGAACAAGAGTGGTGAGAGTGGGCATCCTTGTCATGTTCCTGATCTCAAGGGGAAGGTTGCAAGCTTTTTCCCATTGAGGATGATATTTGCTGTGGGTCTTTCATAGGTCGATTTTATGAAGTTCAAGAATATTCCCTCTATCCCTATACTTTGAAGCGTTTTAATCAGGAATGGATGTTGGATTTTGTCAAATGCTTTCTGCATCAATTAAGAGGACCATGTGTTTCTTCTCTCTTCTAATATTAATTTGTTCTATCACATTGAATGATTTGCGAATGTTGAACCATCCTTGTAGCCCAGGAATGAATCCCACCTGGTCATGGTGGATAATCTTTTTAATGTGCTATTGGATGCTGTTTGCTGGGCCATTCATATTGAGAGTGCTTATTGATAGATACGTTTTTACTGATATCATGTTACCTTTGAAGTCTTTCTTTCTTTAGACTGTCTCTGTATTTCCATTCAATGCTATTCTTAGGATTTTTCCTCTTTTATAGAACTCCCTTTAATATTTCCTGCAGTGTCGGCTTGGTGGTGGCATAGTCTTTTAAGTCTTGCCAGTCTTGGAAACTCTTTATCTCTCCATCCATTTTGAATGTCAGTCTTGCTGGATTAAGTATTCCTGGCTGCTTGTTCTTCTCATTTAGTGCCCTGAATATATCTTGCCAGCCCTTTCTGGCTTGCCAGGTCTCTGTGGACAGGTCTGACGTTATTCTGATGGGTTTTCCTCTGTAAGTAAGGAGCCTCTTTGTCCTAGCGGCTTTCAAGAGATTATATCTATAATTATGATTCCTCAATTTAACTATCAGTTTCTTGATGTTTTTTTTTGAATCTATAATCTTGCATGGAGACTGAACGGCCTCTAATACATGAACACTGGTTCCATTCACGAGATTGAGAAAATTTTCATGAAGAACTTGTTCCACTATATCTTCCAGACTTCTTTCTTTCTCTACCCTTCAGGTATTCCAATAATTCTGACGTTGGAATGTTTCATGGAATCATTTATTTCCCTGATTCTGTTTTCATGGCTTCTAAGCTGTTTGTTCCAGGCATCCTCCTGATCTTTTCTCTCTATCTGTTTGTCCTCCAGATCACTAATTCTATCCTCTGTCTCAGTTACCCTAGCTTTGAGATAATTTAGATTAGATTGGAACTCACTGAGAGCATTGTGATCCTCATCCCTCGTAGCTTTCAGCTGTGCCCTAACATTGTGAACATAGTCCCTGGTCACTTTCAGTTCAGCCCTAATCAATTCCATTTGGTCATCCATGGCTTTCTCCAACCTAGCTATTGCCTGGATAATTGTTAGCCTGAATTCTCTTTCCGACATATTATCTATGTTGATAGCCGTTAGCTCTGTTGCAGAAGGCCCATCCTCTGTATTTTTCTTCTGTTGGGCATTCCTCCTCCTAGTCATTTTGGTGAGAGATGGCTGAACGGATGTAGCTTGATGTATCGACTATGGAGCAGTCAAGGTGCACCTTGGAATGCTTCTGAGAAATCAGGATTCCCCACCCAAACGAGCCAAAAAAGAAAAGAGAAAGAAAAAATTGAGAGAGAGAGACAGGAAAGAAAGGGAAGATAAAAGAGAAGGTTCAGCCCAAATGGGCCCCAAGGTAAGATTGATGAAGTATACAAACAAAAACATCAAACAAAAAGACTGATAAAAGTATATGACAAGAGAAAAAATATATATTTGCAAATAAAGGAAGAACCTCTTTGAAAATACCCCAAGTGTAAGATTTATATACTATAAGGACAAACACAAAAACTCAGAAACACTGGTGGAATAAAAAGATGGGAGAGTGGTTATAAATTCTCAGTGTGGGTGAGGAAGGTTGTTTTGATTCTTCCTGGATGGTGCTCACTTCGGCAGCACATATACTAAAATTGATTCTTCCTGGATGTATCTTGATATCCTTGTTAAAGGACTCAACTTTCCTAAGATAAAGGGGGATTAAAAATTCGTTTACCTATAGGGGTAGTATTGATTGGGGAAAGGGGGTTACTTTGAAGTTTAACTCTATATGAATATTAGAAAATAAAAATAAAAAAGGAATAAACTAGACTAAACTAAATTAAAATTTAAACAAAAAGAAATTTTAAAAATAGAAATGCAAAAGAAAAACACAGGTGTATGTATCAAAAAGTTCAGGTTAGAAGGTTATTATGGAATTTGATGTGCTGGCCAGCTCACTGTGATGGTAAATAGGTTAAAAATTATCTATATAAAAAAATGAGCCAAAATAGTGGGTACAAATTAAAAATAAAAGTTGTCCTATGAAGTAGTGGTGGTTGTTCTCTTATAGTCTTTTTTTTTTTTTTTTTTCCTGGTTGGTTTTCTGGTGGAGGTGACTGCCATGTGGGTTTTCAGTCAATGATGTTCCCTGAGTTAAGTCCTCCCGCCCCCCTCAAGGGGGTGGGCTCTGAGGAAACTGGTTTTTTCAGGCTTTTGTTCTCTGGATAATTTTATGTTTGTTCACTTTTTTTTTTTTCTCTCGTCTTGACCGCTTTTGATGGGTTTTGTAGTTTTAGAGGAAAGCAAACTGCACCCTGACCTCCCTCTCAGAGGGACATCTCAGTCTGGCTGCAGAGCCCAAATAAATTCCCCCTTGGCCTCTGGCAGAGCTGGTTCTGAGTTGCGGTCCCTGGGGACGCAGGATCTTCTGCTTGTACCCAAAACCATGGCAGTGGAGGCTCTCTGGGCAGCTCCAGACTGCCAGAGAGGTTCCAAGTAGTGATTGCACACTGAGATTTTCCCACTGGCCGGGGCTGGGAGTGCCTGGTCTTCCTGGGTCTAAGAGCGCTCAACTTGCACGCACCTCTCTCAGGGGAGGTTGTGGGTTGCGCGCACGCGCGTTTCTCAGGCTCTGAGAGCAGGGTGCAGGTATGAAAATACCAGGCTGGGCCTTCACGCACCTCTCTCCAGAAGAGTTTGGGGCATGCATCTCAGACTCTAAAATAATGGCGTGGGTCTAAGAGCACCGGCTGGGCCTTTGAACACCTCTCTCAGGGGAGGGTGAGGGGCACGAGTTTCTAAGGCTCTGTAGCATGGCTCAGCTTTCTGCCATCTGGCGTGGCTCCCAGCCCCTCACAGGAGCCAGACCCCACTCAATCTCTGGCACGCTCGCAGCTCAGGGACCAAGACCTGGTTTCTCTGCTGCACTCTCTCTGGCTCAGAGCCAGGGGAGGCTGTCCTAGGTCCGGGGACTTAAGGCCCTGTCCCCAGCCGCCCTGATTCCCACAATTCCCAACCCCCATGATCCTTTGCTCTTTTGAGTGCCTTCAACCAGTCTCCAAGTTAATGCTGGTCCCCAGATGCAGGGCACTCTTGTATTAGGGGTATTACTTTCCAATGGGTCGCTTCTGGTGGCTCCCTCCCCCTTTTGTTTATCTTCTGATATCAATCCACTGTTCCCACTCTGCTTTACCTGCCCACTGGCATCTTCTGCCCCTTTAGAGATCCAGACGTGTATAATTCTGATCTCAGGCTGGTTTTGTGGGTGATCGGAGTTCTTTGGTAGGTAACCAGCTCACTTTAGTGTATAGGTTGAAACAGCACCTCCTCCTACTTCCCTGCCATCTTGTCTCACCTTCCTTGGTATATTTTTCAGGATACCTCACTTTTGAATCAACATGGAAGTGACTGGAGTAACGTATGCTGACTATAAAGTGTAAAGCATAGAAAGTCAATTATCATATGTTTTCATGTAGTTGGGGAAAATAAGGAATAACATGGAGCACATTAGGAGAAGAAAGGGAAAGCAGAAGGTGGGGGAATTGGAGGGAGAGATGAACCACAAGAGAATGGAAACTTGAAGAAACAGATTGTTTTAGAGGAAAAGAGGTTGGGGAGATTGATGAGGCTAGTGGTGTTATTAAGGAGGGCATTTAATGAATGGACATATATAATATATATAATGTTGTTATATGTAAACCATGAGTCTAAGAACTCTTCATCAAAAACTGATGATTTACTGTATGGTTACTAACATTACATAATCAAAAATTAAAAAAAAAAAAGGATCACATACTGAATCACAAATTGGATCTCAACCAACACCAATGTTCTGAGATTTTCCCCCTGCATTTTTCAGACAGTAATGCTTTGAAACTGGAACCCGATTGGAAGAGGCATTTTGGAAGGATTTCACACATTTGGACATCAAGAGCATTCTGCCAGGGATTGATTGCATCATTCAGGAAATTAAAGAACTTAAACAATTCATTGCAACTAAAGAAAATGAAAACACATTGCTTCAGAACCTATGGGAAAATGAAAAGTTGGTCTTTAGAGGGAATTACATAGCCATCCAAAAAATTGGAAAAATCCCAAATGCACAAGCTAACCTTACACCTGGAAAAAAAGAACAGCAAACCGATCTGGAACCAAGCAAAAGAAAAAAAAAAAAAAAAGATTAGAGCACAAATCAATGAAATAGAAAGTAGTATAGCAGCAGAGCCCAACAAAACTAGAAGCTGGTTCATAGAACGAATTAATCTGATCGATAAACCTCTGGCCAGATGTAGCCAAAAGAAAAGATAAAGGACCTATGTTAATAAAATCAGGAAGGAAAAGGAAGAGATCATGACCAATGCAAAAGAAACAGTGAAATGTTAGGACACATTATCAGCAACTACATACCAACAAATTTGGCCATCTGGAAGAAATAGATGTGTTCCTGGAAACTTGTAATCTACAAAGTCTGAAACAGGAAGAAATAAATAATCTGAAGAGACCAATACCCAACATGGACATTGAATCAGGAATCAAAAACCTCCCCCAAAACACAAGAGTCCAGGGCCAGATACCTTTTCAGTGGAATTCTACCAAACATTTTAAGAATAAATCATGCCTATTCTACTGAAGCTGTTTCCAAAAAATAGAAGTGGAAGGAAAGCTTCCAAAACATTTTCTGAGGTTGAGCATTACCTTGACCCACAAGCAGACAAAGACCCCATGTAAAAGGGGAATTACAGATGAATAAGCTTGGTAAGCACTAATATCAAATTATTCAACAAGATACAAGCCAGTAGGATTCCATGGTACATTAAAAGGGTTATTCACCACCCCCCAGTGAGCTTTATTCCTGGGATGCAAGGGAGGTTCAACATCCACAAGTCAATTGATGTCATTGGTCATACAAACAAAAGAAAGACAAGGACCATATCAACCTCTCATTTGATGCAGAAAGAGCAAAGCATTTGGCAAAATACAACACTTTCTCATGATTAAAACTCCTCAAGATACAGGGATAGAGGGAACATATCTCATATTATAAAAGCCACCTATGAAGAGCCCACAGCAAATATCATTCTCAATGGGGAAAAACTGACAGCTCTTCCCTTCTGGTCAGGAATATGACAGGGATGCCCACTCTCACCACCTTTGTTGAACACATCATTAGAAGTCCCAGCCTCAGCATTTGGACAACAATAGCAAGTAAAAGGGATGCAAGTTGTCATAGAAGAAGTCAAATCGCTCTCTTTGCATAAGACAATATACTTTATTTGGAAAAGCCAAAAGACTTCACTCCAAAATGACTTGAATTCATACAGCAATTCAGAAACATTTAGGATTCCAAAATGAAAACACAGAAATCTCTTGCTTTCCTATACACTAACAAAGTGAATGGAGAAAGAGAAATGAAGGTGTCAATTCCACCAACCATAGCACCCAAACCCACATGATGCCTAGGAATAAACCCAACCAAAGAGGTAAATTATTTCTACCATATAAACTACAGAACACTGAGGAAGGTCATTGAGGAAGATGCAAAGAGATGGAAAAACATTCCATGCTCCTGGATTGGAAGAATCAACACTAAAAATTCGTATGCTGTCCAGAGCACTCTACACATTCAACACAATCCTTATCAAAATACCATCAAAACTTTTCACCCTTAAAATAAACAATCATACAATTACCATTGTTGCCAGAAATGATCCTGAATAGCCAGGGGACTGTTGAACAAGAAAACCAAAGCCAGGCACATCGCAATGCCTGACTTCAAGCTAGTTTACAAAGCTGTGATCATCAACACAGCATAGTAGTGACACAAAAAGAGACCCATCACTCAGTAGAACAAAAGAGAGTCCCTAGAAATGGACCTTCATGTCTATGGTCAACTAATCTTTGACAAAGCCGGAAAGAGTACTCAGGGAAAGAAGACAGTGTCTTCAATACGTGGTGCTGGGAAAATTGGACAGTTATACACAGAAGGATGACACTGTACCTTCTCTTACACTATATGCAAACAAATTCAAAATGGATGAAATACCTCAATGTGAGACAGGAATCCTTCAAAATCTGAGAGGAGAACCCAGTTTGCAACCTCTTCAACTTCAGCCACAACAACTTCTTGCAACAATGTCTCTAAAGACAAGGGAAACAAAAGCAAAAATGAACTAGTTCCTCAAGATAAAAAGCTTCTGCACAGCAAAGGGACCAATCAACATAAGTTCTGATTGGGAGAAAATATTTGCAAATGACATATCCAATAAGGGATTAATATCCAAAATATAGAAAGAACTTATACATGAGACATAATATTCAAATACCTGAGTAAATATGTCTGTTTACCTTCTGAATTAACTTTTAACTCAACTATTCAAATAACTACACAAAGTATCAGAACTCATTTCTAAACTTTGTCCTAAGAACACGCAGAGCAATTTATATTTTCACCTTATTCATGTCTGTGGACCTTTTCAAGTGAATACACACATAAAACACTAGGTATTCTCCTTCATGTACAAAGATGTCCTGAAATCATGATTGCTGTTATGTTTTTATGGAGTTATCTAAAAAGTCAAGGGCAGGGATGAAAGAAAAGTATACACACTGGTTTGAAAACTATTCAAAGAAATCTAATCAGAAAAATGACTTCATTCATAGGATGGTGGAAGGACCAATGTCAGCTCTCCAAACCAGTATGTTTGTTGCTATGCAAGATAATAAACAGTATGTGTCTTATGGCATTTTTATTTTTATTTATCATTTAATTTTTTTTTATTTTTTTTTATTTTTTTCAGCATAACAGTATTCATTATTTTTGCACCACACCCAGTGCTCCATGCAATCCGTGCCCTCTAAATTACCCACCACCTGGTACCCCCAACCTCCCACCCCCCACCCCTTCAAAATTCTCAGATCGTTTTTCAGAGTCCATAGTCTCTCATGGTTCACCTCCCCTTCCAATTTCCCTCAACTCCCTTCTCCTCTCCATCTCCCCTTGTCCTCCATGCTATTTGTTATGCTCCACAAATAAGTGAAACCATATGATAATTGACTCTCTCTGCTTGACTTATTTCACTCAGCATAATCTCTTCCAGTCCCGTCCATGTTGCTACAAAACTTGGGGATTGGTTGAGATATTTCTCCAAATACTTAAGATGACTTTAATTGGAATTAATAAAAACTATTTTAATAAACTATTAGAATTAACAGTTGATACTTTTTCAAGCATTTAAATAACAGAAATGCAAAGGAAAATCTTATTTGTCAAGGTCGATTTAAAGGTAAATATATTATCTATTTTATACTTTCACATAGATATATAATTAAATGTTAAAAGATAAATAAATTACTTACATACTTGTGTGTTAAAAAAAAAACATAAACCTCTCTTTTAACTTCAAACAAAACATGATAGAATTCTTCAAAGAATTGGTGTTGTACCTTCTAATCTCTTATGAACTTGTAGTAAAGGTGGTGGAAGTGATATTTTAATCAATGGGTGATATCTACAAGCATCAATGTATTCTTTACTCAATTTAAGGTAAATGAAGCTAAGGTCGACACTAATTGATATTATATTCATGTGAATGTGATCACTTTAAAGTAATAATATTTCTCTCTGGCAAAATATATAGTAAATAAATGAAAGCAAATAAACTTGAAAATATGCAAATTTGTCTGAACTACGAGATTTTCAGAAAAATAATTGAATTTGAAACACACATATTATCACTGACTGATACAGCTAACAGGTGGTAAATGAAAATTTCCTATAAGTTAAATTAACTCCTAAGACTATGATCTTTTTTTTTTTTAAAGATTTTATTTATTTATTTGACAGAGAGAGATCACAAGTAGACGGAGAGGAAGGCAGAGAGAGAGAGAGAGGGAAGCAGGGTTCTCACTGAGCAGAGAGCCCGATGCGGGACTCGATCCCAGGACCCTGAGATCATGACCTGAGCCGAAGGCAGCGGCTTAACCCACTGAGCCACCCAGGCGCCCCGACTATGATCTTTTTTAATGTGGGTATTTGTTTTTTAGTCTTTTTTCCCCCTCACATTCTTAATCAAGACATGTAGTGTTGTAAATATGCCTCACAAAATACATCCTAAGAAAGTTTCTTTAAAAAAATAAATAAATAAATAGAAAAAAGACTAAGCCTCCCCAGGCATTTCTAGTGGTACATTACCTTTTTAAATTTTTTTTATTTATTTTTATATTTCTTTTCAGTGTTCCAGAATTTATTGTTTATGCACCACAACCAGGGCTCCAGGCAGTAAATGCCCTCCATAATACTCACCACCAGGATCACCCAACCTCCCACTGCCCTCCCCTCCAAAACCTTCAGATTATTTTTCAGAGTCCACAGTCTCTCATGGCTCATCTCACCCTCTGATTTCCCCCAACTCCCTTCTACTTTCCATCTCCCCATGTCCTCCGTGTTAATCCTTATACTCCACAAATAAGGAAAACCATAAGATAATCAACTCTCTCAGCTTGACTTATTTCATTCAGCATCATCTTTTGCAGTCCCATCCATGTTGATACAAAAGTTGAGAATTCATCGTTTCTGATGGAGGCGTAATACTCCATAGTGTATATGTACCACATCTTCCTTATCCATTTGTCTGCTGAAGGGCATTTTGGTTCTTTCCACAGTTTGGCGACCATGGCTATTGCTGCCATGAACATTGGGGTACAGATGGCCCTTCTGTTCACTACATCTCTATCTTTGGGGTAAATACCAAGTAGTGCAATTTCAGGATCATAGGGAAGCTCTATTTTTAATGTCTTAAGGAATCTCCACATTGTTTTCCAAAGCAGCTGCAATGACTTGAATTCCCACCAACAGTGTAAGAGGGTTCCCCTTTCTCCACATCCTCTCCAGCACATGTTGTTTACTGTCTTGTTAATTTGGGCCAATCTAACTGGTGTAAGGTGGTATCTAAATGTGGTGTTGGTTTGAACCTCCCTGATGGCTACTGTTGATGAACATTCTTTCATGTGTCTGTTAGCCATTCATACGTCTTCGTTGGAGAAGTGTCTGTTCATGTCTTCTGCCTTTTTTTTTTTTTTTTTGACATGATTATCTGTTTCGTGTGTGTTGAGTTTGAGGAGTTCCTTATAGATCCTGGATATCAGCCCTTTGTCTATATTGTCAGTTGTGAATATCTTATCCCATTCCATGGGTTGCCTCTTTGTTTTCTTGAGTGTTTCCTTTGAGTATCATGTGCAGAAGCTTTTGATCTTGATGAAGTCCACAAAATTCATTTTCACTTTTGTTTCCTTTCTTTGGAGACATATCTTTAAAGAAGTTGCTGTGGCTGATGTTGAAGAGGTTATTGCCCATGTTTTCCTCTAGGATTCTCATGGATTCCAGCCTCAAGTTGAGGTCTCTTATCCATTTCAAGTTTATCTTTGTGTATGGTGTAAGAGAATGGTCGAGTTTATTTCTTCTACACGTAGCTGTCTAATTTTCCCAGCACAGTTTATTGAAGAGACTGTATTTTTCCACTGGATATTTTTTCCTGCTTTGTTGAAGATTTTTTTGCCCATAGAGTTGAGGGTCCATATCTGGGCTTTCAACTCTGTTCCATTGGTCTATGTGTCTGTTTTTTTTTTTCTTTTTTAAGATTTTATTTATTTATTTGTCAGAGAAAGAGAGCACAAGCAGAGGGAGAAGCAGGCAGAGGAAGAAGCAGACTCCCTGCTGAGCAGGGAGCCTGATGTGGGACTTGATCCTGGGATGCTGGGATCATGACCTGAGCCAAAGGCAGACGCTTACCCATCTGAGCCACTCAGGTGTCCCTATGTGTCTGTTTTTATGCCAGTACCATGCAGTCTTGGTGATCACAACTTTGTAGTAAAGCTTGAAAATGGGCAACATGAAGCAACCAGGTTTTTTCTTTTCTTTTTCAACATTTCCTTAGCAATTCAGGGTCTCTTCTGATTCCATACAAAATTTAAGATTGTTTCCTCCAGCTGTTTGAAAAATGCCAGTGGAATTTTGATTGGAATTGCATTGAAAGTATAGATTGCTCTAGACAGTATAGACATTTTAACAGTGGTTATATTTCTGATCCATGAGCATGGAATGTTCTTCATTCTTTTTGTGTCTTCTTCAATTACTTTCATGAGTGTTCTGTAGTTCCTCGAGTACAGATCCTTTACCGGTTTGGTTAGGCTTATTCCCATGTATCTTAAGGTTCTTGGTGCTACAGTAAATGGAATCAATTCTCTAATTCCCCTTTCTGTATTTTCATTGTTAGTGTATAAGAAAGCAACTGATTTCTTCATTGATTTTGTATCCCACCACATTCCTGGATTGCTGAATGAGTTCTAGTAGTTTGGGGGTGGAGTCTTTTGGGCTTTCCATATGAAGTATCATGTCATCTGTGAAGAGAGAGAGTTTGACTTCATTACTGCCAATTTGAATACATTTCATTCCTCTTGGTTGTCTGATTGTTGTAGCTAGGACTTCTAATATTATGTTGAACAAGAGTGGTGAGAGTGGGCATCCTTGTTCCTGATCTCAAGGGGAAGGCTGTCAGCTTTTTCACATTAAGGATGATATTTGCTGTGGGTTTTCATAGATAGATTTTATGAAGTTCAGGAATGTTCCCTCTATCCCTATACTTTGAAGCGTTTTAATCAGGAACAGATGCTAGATTTTGTCAAATGCTTTTTCTGCATCAATTGAGAAGACCATGTGTTTCTTCTCTCTTCTCTTATTGATTTGTTCTATTACATTGATTGATTTGAGAATGTTGAACCACGCTTGCAACCCAAGGATGAATCCTACCTTGTCATGGTGGATAATCTTTTTAATGTACTGTTGGATCCTATTAGTTAGGATCTTGTTGAGAATCTTAGTATCCATATTCATCAGGGATATTGGTCTGAAATTCTCCTTTCTGGTGTGGTCTTTGCCTGTTTTGGGGATCAGGGTAAGGCTGGCTTCATAAAAAGAGTCTGGAAGTTTTCCTTCTGCTTCAATGTTTTGAAACAGCTTCAAGAGACTAGGTGTTATTTCTTCTCTGAAAGTTTGGTAGAATTCCCCAGGGAATCCATCAGGTCCTGGGCTCTTGTTTTTTGGGGAGGTTTTTGATCAATGCTTCAAACTCTTTACTAGATATTGGTCTATTCAGGTTGTCAATTTCTTCCTGGTTCAATTTTGGGAGTTTATAGTTTTCCAGGAATGCATTCATTTCATCTAGGTTGATTTACTTATTGACATATAACTGTTGATAATAACTTCTGATGTTTGTTTTTACTTCCTTGGTGTTCATTGTGAGTGATCTCTCCCTTTTCATTCATAATTTGATTAATTTGGGCTTTCTTCTCTTTTCTTTTGGATTAGTGTGGCCGATAGTTTATCAATCTTATTGATTCTTTCAAAAAACCAGCTTCTAATTTCATTGATATGTTCTACTGTATCTCTAGTTTCTATCTCATTGATCTCTGCTCTAATCTTGATTATTTCCCTTCTTGTGTGTGGAGTTGGTTTAATTTGTTGTTCATTCACCAGTTCTTTAAACTTTAGAGACAGCTGGTATATTCTGGATTTTTCAATTTTTTTGAGGGAGGCTTTGATGGCTATGTATTTCCCCCTTAGGACTGCCTTTGCTGTATCCCATAGGTTTTAGACTGAAGTGTCTTCATTCTCATTGGTTTCCATGAATTGTTTCAGTTCTTATTTGATCTCCTGGTGGATCCAAGCCTTCTTAAGCAAGGTTGTCTTTAGCTTCCAGGTGTTTGGGTTCCTTCCAAACTTTTTGTTGTGATTGAGCTCCAGTTTCAAAGCATTGTGATTTGAGAATATTCAGGGAATAATCTCAGTCTTTGGTATCGTTTGAGCCCTGATTTGTGACCAGTATGTGGTCTACTCTTAAGAAGGTACAATATGCCCTTAAGAAGAATGAGTATTCTATTGTTTTAGGGTGGAATGTTCTGTAAATATCTATGAGGTCCATCTGGTTCAATGTGTCATTCAATGTTTATGTTTCTTTATTGATTTTCGGCTTGGATGATCTGTCTATTATTAAGAGAAGTGTGTTAAGATCTGCTACTATTAATGTATTCATATCAATATGACTCTTTATCTTGATTAACAGTTTTCTTATGTAATTGGCTGCTCCCATATTGGGGGCATAGATATTTTCAATTGTTAGATCGTCTTCATGGATAGTCCCTTTAAGAATTACATAGTGTCCTTCTGTATGTCTGGCTACAGTCTTTAGTTTAAAATCTAATTTCTCTGATAGAGAATCGCTACCCCAGCCTTCTTTTGAGGCGCATTGGCATGAAAGACGCTTCTCCATCCTTTCACTTTCAGTCTGGTTGTATCCTTAGGTTCAAAATGAGTGTATTGTAGACAACATATGGATGGCTCCTTTCGTTTTATATAATTAGCAACCCTGTGTCATTTTATGGGTGCATATAGGCCATTCACGTTGGGAGTGATTAATGGGAGATGCATTTTTATTGACATCATGTCACCTTTGAAATCTTTCTCTCTGTAGATTTTCTCCATATTTCTTTTCAATGATATTCTTAGGATTTTTCCTCTTTTATAGTATCCCCCTTAATGTTTCTTGTAGTGTCAGCTTGGTGGTCACATATTCTTTTAAGCCTTGCTGGTCTTGGAAACTCTTTATCTCTGCATCCACTTTGAATGTCATTCTTGCTGGATAAAGTATTCTTGGCTGCATACTCCTCTCATTTAGTGCCCTGAATATATCTTGCCAGCCCTTTCTGGCATGTCAGGTTTCTGTGGACAGGTCTGACGTTATTCTGATCGGCTTTCCTCTGGTCGTAAGGAGCTTCTTTGTCTTAGTTGCTTTCAAGAGAGCCTATCTACAATTATGAATAATTATTCTTACTATCAGGTGTCTTTAGGACTTTCGAGATTCTATAATCTTGGGGTAGATAGTTCTGCCTCTAGTACATGAATGATGGTTCCATTCACGAGATTGGGAAAAATTTTATCAAGAATTATTTCCACTATATCTTCTAGACTACTTTCTTTCTCCTCCCCTTCAGGGATTCCAATTATTCTGACATTGGAACTTTTCCTGGTGTCATTTATTTCCCTAATTATGTTTTCAAGGCTTCTTAGCTGTTTGTTACAGGCTTCCTGCTGATCCTTTCTCTCTATCTGTTTGTCCTCCAGATCACTCGTTCTATCTTCTGTCTCAGTTATCCTAGCTTTTAGAGAATTTAGATTAGATTGGCACTCATTGAGAGCATTGTGAACCTCATCCCTGGTGGCTTTCAATTCTGCCCTAACATTGTGAACATCATCCCTCATGGTTTTCAGTTCTGCCCTAATCAATTCTGTTTGGTCATCCATGGCTTTTTCTAACCTAGCTATTGCCTGGATAATTGTTAGCCTGAATTCTCTTTCCAACATATTGTCTATGTTGATAGCCGTTAGCTCTGTTGCAGAAGTCCCAGCCTCTGATTTTTTTCTTCTGTTGGGCATTCCTCCTCCTAGTCATTTTGGTCAGAGATGTCTGAACTGATGTAGATGAATGTATCGACCATAGTGCAATTAAGGTGCACTCTGGAACACTTCTGAGCAATCAAGAGTCCCCACCCAAATGAAAGAAAAAAGAAAGAGAGAAATAAAAGAGAGAGGGAGAGAGGGAAAAAAAAAGAAAGATAAAATAAAAGAGAAGGCCCAGCCCAAATGGGCCCCAAGGTAAGATTTATGAAGTATACAAACAAAAACAGACAAACAAAAAAGGCTGATAACTATATATATACATATATGTATATATGTATATATATACACAATAGCAAAACAAAACAAAACAAAAAGAACCTTGTCAAAAAGAACCCCAAGTATAAGATTTATATACTACCAGGACAAACACAAATACACAGAAACACTGGCAGAGAAAAAAGATGGGAGAGTGGTTATAAATTCTCAGTGTGGGTGAATAAGCTCATTTTGATTCTTCCTGGATGTATTTTGATATCTTTGTTAAAGGTCTCAACTTTCCTAAGATAAAGGGGTATTAAAAATTTGTTTACCTATAAGGGTATCATTGATTGGGGAAAGGGGATTACCTTGAAGTTTAACTCTATATGATTATTAAAATATAAAAAAGAATAAACTAAACTAAAATTTTAAATAAATTAAAAAATAGAAGAGCAAAAGAAAAACATGGGTATATGTATCAAAAATTTCAGGTTAAAAGGTTATTATGGAATTTGATGTACTGGACATCTCACTGTGATGGTAAATAGGTTAAAAATTATCTATAGGGCGCCTGGGTGGCTCAGTGGGTTAAGCCGCTGCCTTCGGCTCAGGTCATGATCTCAGGGTCCTGGGATCGAGTCCCACATCGGGTTCTCTGCTCGGCAGAGATCCTGCTTCCCTCTCTCTCTCTCTGCCTGCCTCTCCATCTACTTGTGATCTCTCTCTGTCAAATAAATAAATAAAATCTTAAAAAAAAATAAAAATAAAAATTATCTATAAAAAAATGAACCAGAATAGTGGGAACGAATTAAAAATAAAAGTTGTATCTATGAAGTAGTGGTGGTTGTTCTCTTGTCTTTTGTTTCCTTCCCCCCCCCACCCGGTTAGCTTTTTGGGGAGGGGCTTGCCACGTGGGTTTTCAGGAAGTGTTTCCTGAGTTAATTCTTCCCGCCCCTCTCAAGGGGGTGGGCTCTGAGGAAACCGGTTTTTCAGGCTTTTGTTCTCTGGAGGTTTTTGGTTGGTTTGTTTGCTTGTTTTCTCTCGCCTTGACAGCTTTTGATAGTTTTTAGAGGTTTAGAGGAAAGCAAACTGCACCCAGACCTCCCTACCAAAGAGAAACCTCAGTCTTTTCCCCTCTGGGTGCTTCAGAGCACATAAATTCCCCCTTGGCTGCTGGCAGAGCATGTTCCCAGTTGCTGTCCCTGGGGACGCAGGAACTCCTGCTTGTACACAAAACAGACAGCGGTGGCTGTCTGGGCAGCTCAAGATCGCCATAGAGGTCCCTAGCAGTGATAGCACACTGAGATTTTCCCGCTGGCCAGGGCTGGGAGGGCTCAGACTTTCCAGGTCCGAGAGTGCCGGGTTGGGGCCTGCACCCACCTCTCTCAGGAGAGGGTGTTGGGCGTGACTCAGACTCATAGCACTGCAGGGCATGCCCATAGAGAGTGCAAAAATGCTGTGATTCTGCTTGCTGGCGAGGCTCCCAGCCCCTCATGGGAACCACCACCCAGGCACTCTCAGGCGCACTCACAGCTCAGGGAACAATACCTGGTTTCTTCGCTGCACTCTCTCTGGCTCAGCGACAGGGGTGTCTGTCCTCTGTCCAGGGACATAAACCCCTGTCCCTAACGGCCCTGATTCCCTCAATTTCCCCCCAAGTTCCTTTGCTCTTTTTGAGTGTTTTCAATCAGACTCCCAAGTTAATGCTGGTCCCCAGTCGCAGGACACTCTCGTATTGGGATATTACTTCCCAATGGGTCACTTCTGGTGGCTCCCTCCCCCTTTTGTTTATCTTCCAATATCAGTCTGACGTTCTCACTCCACTTTACCTGCCCACTGGCGTCTTCTGCCCCCGTAGAGATCCAGACGTGTATAATTCTAATTTCAGGCTGATTTCATGGGTGATTGGAGTTCTTTGGTAGGTAATCAGCTCACTTCAGGGTATAGGTTGAAACGGCTCCTCCTCCTAGCTCTCCACCATCTTTTCCAATCCTGTGATTTCTGATAACATATCCCATTCTTGAGACGAGAACACAAAGGTGTTTTAGGTGAGAGGGCTTAGGATATTAGGGCGTGAAGGATATGGGATGGAGCACTGTGTGTTGGCAACAGAAGGGGATCACATCAAAGTCCTGCTTCAGTAAAGGGCTCAATGGCTGTGATAAATGACTGGCCTTCTGGAATTGTGTGCAGCACAATGGGACCCCTTATCCTGACACTAGAAGGACCCCAAATATGTGTTCCATCAATACAAAAGGGCAGAGCAAGAGACATAGTACCATGGGGTGAAGGTCCCTTTGGATAAAAGTCTCCCATCTCACCATGATCATTTGCAAGACTTACAGAACTTGGGGAAGAGCTGTTGGGCCAATGGGACACCTGAGAGCATGAAATAGGAAAATGCATAGCACAGTGCAAAATGACTCTAGATAAATGAGATGAGGCATGGTTTAAAGTCTTTTTTTTTTTAATTTAACATTTTTAATTTATTTTCAGCATAACAGTATTCATTATTTTTGCACCACACCCAGTGCTCCAGGCAATCCGTGCCCTCTCTAATACCCACAACCTGGTTCCCCCAACCTCCCACCCCCCGCCCCTTCAAAACCCTCAGATTGTTTTTCAGAGTCCATAGTCGCTCATGGTTCACCTCCCCTTCCAATTTCCCCCAACTCCCTTCTCTCTCTAACTCCCCTTGTCCTCCATGCTATATGTTATGCTCCACAAATAGGTGAAACCATATGATAATTGACTCTCTCTGCTTGACTTATTTCACTCAGCATAATCTCTTCCAGTCCTGTCCATGTTGCTACGAAAGTTGGGTATTCATCCTTTCTGATGGATGCATAGTACTCCATAGTGTATATGGACCACATATTCCTTATCCATTCGTCCATTGAAGGGCATCTTGGTTCCTTCCACAGCTTGGCGACCGTGGCCATTGCTGCTATAAACATTGGGGTACAGATGGCCCTTCTTTTCACTCCATCTGTATCTTTGGGGTAAATACCCGGTAGTGCAATTGCAAGGTCATAGTGAAGCTCTATTTTTAATTTCTTGAGGGATCTCCCACTGTTCTGCAAAGTGGCTGCACCAACTTGCATTCCCACAAAGAGTGTAAGAGGGTACCACTTTCTCCACATCCCTTCCAACACATGTTGTTTCCTGTCTTGCTAATTTTGGCCATTCTAAGTGGTGTAAGGTGATATCTCTATGTGGTTTTAATTTCAATCTCTCTGATGGCTAGTGATGATGAGCATTTTTTCATGTGTCTGACAGCCATTTGTATGTCTTCATTGGAGAAGTGTCTGTTCATATCCTCTGCCCATTTTTTGATATGATTTAAAGTCTTTTTAATGATATTCTTATAAATATGTGGACAATGATTCTGCTTCTGTCCAAGGCGTGGGCAAGACCATGAGGGCAAGTTTGGGAAAGAGATGGGATGGAGATGCATGTGATTACTGGACTCAAGGATGCCAGGCTGGCTTCTAGGAAGTGGGGCCCTTTGTGCTTCATTGGCATCCTGGGAGTGGGATCTCCCCAACACTTGCACTCACCTCAAACCAGCAGTGGACCCTGTTGGCATGGTGGGGCACCTTCTTGTCCTTCAAGGGGGTAGAGCAGGGGACCTCATCATTTAGCTCCTGCCCCATCTCCTTTGTAGATCTTGTAAAGACAGTGCCCGGCAGCCAGGTAGGAGGCCTCAGAGCCCTGTCTGGATGCCTCTGCTGGTCTTCAGACCAAGGACACTGCATTAGAGTCATACCACACCCCAGTATGCACACATCTCCATCAAGGAGATATACTTGCCAAAGCTTCAGGATCTTGTATGGGCTCTGGCACAGGTAAGAGATACTTCAGGAATCCTCTTTTCACCCTGCCCACAATGACGTTGATGTGAACAAGAAAGGATCACCAGGGTAACCCCTGTGCTCAACCGACTATAGCCCATTGTCGGAAACCCCCACATATTCCTCTTTCCCTAAAACTCAAGAGGAAGGGATGGAGCTGCCCTTGAATGGTTCATAGGGTGGGAATTGCCTAGTCTTCTCAGTATTAAGTAACTTATGGTACCTCTTCCCAAATTCCCTCAGGCGTTGGGGGTCAGGTTTGGGGACAATGTCCGAAGCATGTGAGTCATTTCCCTGGGGTTTCTGGAAACCAGAGACCTGAAAATAGGCAAGCAGCAAGAAAATATCTCTCCGTATCAGTTTTCTCTAGCCAAGTAATCCTGATACGGACTACACTAGAATGTGGGTGCCTGGTTGCAGGGGTTCCAAGTCCTATTGCAGTCTGTGGTCAAGGAATTGACATCACTGCCTGGGATCCCCTACCGCAGTCCATTCCTGGTTTGACACCTATGCAAACAGTGCTCTGGTTTGCCATCTCTTCATCCTTTTTCTGCATGCAAGACCACATCTGTACACAGTGACATCAACACACCCCTCTCCACAGGGCCCCAGGGAAGATCTGGGTGCAGCCAAGGCCCCAGATTGGAAACATATCTGGTTTCAGACACAACTCTCTATTCTTACTTGTTTTTGACTCTAGATAAGCCATTGTGCTTGATAGGGATGGTCTCTGTAAAATACTGATGATTCAACCATGTCCTTCTACCAGATATACACAGGCATAGGTTGGATAAGATCTATGATGTTAGAGGAGTGGGTCACATGTAGGAAATACCTCCAACCAAATTTCATTCCTCCTATAAACTTCTTTGAATCTGCTACTAGTCAGATCCCACCCACAGTCTCGACTGGTTTGTGTGTTTTTGTGAGCACATGCACACTTGCTCTTGTGTGCACACATGTGTTCATCAGTACTGACATTCTAGAGTCCCAGAAGATGGCAGACCCTCCTACAATGGGTGGGTAATAGCTTCACAATATCTTAGACTTCTAATTTTCAATGCAAACCCTAAAGAAGGGATTGGAGCCTTGGTCCTTTATGGTCAGAATGCACTTACCCTTAAAGACTGCCTGTCCTGGGATGCAAGCTATTACCTCCTTTCCTAAGGGTGTGATGTAGATAGGGTCCATTCAGTGGTTTGCCATAACCTGGGGTCCCTCTCAGAAAAGAACTTGGGGAGATGTCGCTTTTCTAGGATATCAATGATCACCCTCAGCCAAATACAATTTCCATGTATATAGCCACTTCCTTCTAGACAACCTTTTCCAGAGCCCTCAGTGAATGGCTATGTGCACCAGAACCCCACCTTTGAGGATAGTCAAAGAGCTGGATTCATGCCTGGTAAGCCTTCCTACCAGTCTGATTCTGGGCAAGACATGGACTCTGCAGGGATCATCACCTTCTCTCCTCAGGGGCTCCATTTGTTCCCCAACTCCTCTGTGTACATCCGTTTAACCCCCTCCCCTGATTGTGGTCTGAATATAGTGATTCAATTCCATTTGACAGAACATGGGAACATGACCCAAAGTCCTTGCTGAGATTTGGATATAAAAGCTCATTGCCCAGCCACATGTTGACTCTGACCCATGTTCTCTATCAGATCCTCAGACTGGAGTACAAGCCCCTAGGTTGAACCATGACACAGACATATGCTTGTGGCCTAGCACTTTGGGTCAACAACACACAGAAGAACTCTGGTTTTTGAGATGGGCTGTATCTGGCCCATGCTCCTAAGTGATCTCAGGTTCTCAGTGAAGCAGGCTCTACATTTCTGTTGTCAACAGCCACAACCTAATGAGAGACTCTAGAAGGAGCCCCCAGCTAAGCGCTGCTGGATTCCTGATCCCCTGATACCTGGGGACAGTATTTGTGGTTTCAGCCACTGAGTGTGTGGAAATGTGGTCACACAGCACTGGGAGAAGGGCACTGATACTGTCGAACTGCCCCTGACCCAGGCTCTTCCATGCTCCCTCTCTGCTCTCTTTCTTAGCTTCCTCTGGCCACCCTGATCTCCATTCTAACCTCCACTCTGGAAACATCAAATTCTGCCTCCAATCGTCTGCTCCATGGTGTCCTCTGCCAGGCTGAATACACTCAGATTCGTGCAGGGCTGTCTCCTTCTTTTCCTGACACAGGAATTCTCAATATCATCTAAGGATAGCCTTGTCATACACCTCACCTGGTGAAGCTCGATACTTAGATGTAGTCCCTTGCTCTTTTCATGGAGCAATTGCTCTTTTTTTTTTTTTAAAGGAGATTTTATTTACTTATTTGACAGAGATCACAAGTAGGCAGAGAGAGAGAGAGAGAGAGAGAGAGAGAGAGAGAGGAGGAAGCAGGTTCTCTGCTTAGCAGAGAGCCCGATGTGGAACTTGATCCCAGGACCCTGAGATCATGACTTGAGCTGAAGGCAGAGGCTTAACCACTGAGCCACCCAGGCGCCCCAAGCAATTGCTCTTTTCAATGTCATTTTTGTTTCTTGTTTGTCCATCTTCTCTTCTAGAACCTGAGCTCAAAGAAGGAGAACCTGGTTGACTGATAAACACTGGTACCATCTGAGTGTGCAGTGCCCAGTGGCTGAATGAATGGGAGACAGGATCCATCCCAACACTGACCAGCTCCACTGCTTAAGCCTCATTGATTTTGGTAATTTGTAAGTTCTTTAGTTTGGGTTTGGTTTTTTAGTTAACTCTGCCTGATGTGGGACTCAGTCTCATAACCTAGAGATCAAGTTTCCTATTGACTGAGGAAGCCCGGTACCTCTTTGGTCATTTTTAAAGGTTTTTATCTGATAACGCTTGAAGTTAACTTGGTGATTTCAACATGTTTTAGGTATATTACATTATGCTAAATTACCAAGTAACTCCCCAAATTTTGGTAGCATATCAACTCAGATTTCCCCCCATGACAGTGCTGAGAGGCTCTTCAGATTAGGAGACTGAAATCCTTTCTCTGGTCTTTCAGGAAGGCAGATTCCCTCCACAATGGGGCTTCTCACTCCCTGGGTTGTCATGCACCTCTGACGCCATCAGTACAAGAGGAAAGATGACAAAAAAATACACAAAGGAAGGTGTTTGCAACCAGGTCTTGAAGGCCTAAATTTACACTTTTGTGCTCAATATTTTATTATTTTTTTCAGGATTTTATTTCTTTATTAGAGGGTAAAGAGCACAAGCTGGAGGGGAGGGGCAAAGGGAGGAGAACCAGCGAGATGCTGAGGTGAGGAGGACAGTGTATGGCTGATATAAACCAGTGGAAGAAACAGCTTAGGCTACACAGAGCAAGTCTCCATCAACTGGTAGTCCAGGAGTAATGCGTACTCTCAGATCCCTGTGCCTATGACCTGCCATCAGGGGAAATCTTCCAGGGATTGCTTCATGGACTCAGAGAACTTTGAGTGGTGAGAAAATTTTCCTTCATTTAGGAGGGCTATGAAAAGTCAATATTGGTGATGATAATTTCTCTTCTTGGACCTACAGCACCAGTCCGGGAAGAAGATCCTGAACCACCTCAAGAGGAAACTCTAGCTCTCACTGTGGTGTCTGCAGCAGCTTCAGAGCTCAATTGGCATGGGTGGGAATAAGTTGTGCTGGTGATATGACTGTGGACAGAGCAGAGGGGAGGCACCTACCTGAAGGAGCCTACTGCAATGTTTTTATTCACAATGAAGTGCTTGATTGAAACACATAGGAGTTGAATACGATGGGGGACATTTATGGCTTAAAACTGTTCTAGTGGTGAAGTGGGGTGGAATCCCAGATGTGACAGCATGATCTCATGGTCCCAGGGGTCAGAAGATGAGCAGGTGGGGCCAGAATGCTTCAGAGTTCCCAGACATCACTTAGAGAAAAATGGCTGAATACCACTAAGCTAGGTCCTGGCTTTCTGCTCTGTGTTGCCCTATACTCCGAATCACTGCATGATTGGGCGTCTACTTTCCTGAGAGGCGTCCAGCAAAAAACAAGCATGGCAAGATCTCCAACACCCTGTAGGTATGGTATGGGTCTGTACCACAGGAATCCATAGAAATTGGAATTGGGGTCAGCTGGGTGGCTCAGTTGTTTAAGTAATTGCCTTCGGCACAGGTCATGATCCAAGAGTCCCTGGATCAGGTCCCACATCAGGTGCCCAGCTCCATGGGGAGTCTGCTTCTCTCTCTGACCTTCTCCAATCAAATAAATAAGTAAAATCTTTTAAAAAATGGAGTTAGAACTCAGTCACGTGCCTGAGATAAAAATGCCTTGTCACTGGCAGGGTGAACACAGAGTTCTGACAGAAACTGAGGAGTTAAGACTGGTGGATTTTTTTATCCTGTGATGGCTCACTGCAGATCTGGGGTGCAAATTTTCAGCTCCTGGATAGAGAGTATGGTGCAGTGATATTCATCTCACCCATTGGTGCTGCAAGCCTTCAGGGAGTAAAACAGCGCCATATACTGGAATTCAGAGCTGCTTACCAGGAGGCCTGTCTCTGCTGCTTAGAAGAGCAGCATTTGCACCAGTTGGAGTCCACTTGAGGATCAGGGCAAAAGATCCCTTCCATAGAAGACCAGCATGAACAATTCACTCCTCTCAACTTTACTGACAGTAGAGGGCTGGAAAGCTTCAGAGCTTAGGGAAAACACTAAGTAACATTCTTTGTATTTTAATTTTGTAGTCTTTTATTTAAATTTTTCAGGTTTTTCTTAATTTTCATCTCTTTTTAAATAATTTTCATTAGAGGGGGAGAGGGTGTTGGGGGGTGTTGGGCAGAGGCAGAGAATCTTCAAGCAGACTCCCAACTGAGCATGGAGTCCAACTATGGGCAGGATCCCAGGGTTCAAAAGAAAAATACCTGAGCTGAAACTCAACAACTGAGCCACTTAGGCTCCCCTCCAAAAGTAGCTTCAAATGAGCAGAAATTAAAATTATATCAATCCTAAATATTAAGAATAAAAAGGAAGAGTAGGAGAAGGAAGAGAAACAGAACGACAAGAGCAGAGGAAGAGTAGTCAAGAAGTAGTATGAATTTTACTGAAGTGTGACATGAGACAAAACTAGAAAGAAATAAATAACTGTATTAGTAGTATCTTTGTGGTATGACCAAATGTGTTTTGTTTTTATTCTACATATTTGAAAAAAATATCTTCTTATTTTTAAGGCATGCATGAATTATTTCAAATTTATCTTTAATATTGAAAGAAAAGATGTTATATAATTTACTTTGTCAAATATCTTAGGACTTCTGGCCGGAATTCTCCTCAACCACCCTGCATCGCCAAAGGTCTTGGAGGTGATCCTCAATTGTGTTCTCAAACATGAACCAATAATAGTAGTCATTTCTGCATCATGTTTTTTCTTTAATTGTCCTTACCACAATAATAAGTACTTATTAATTTAGTTATGTACATATTAAGTGTGTTTTTCTCTCCCACTTATCAATGCCAAAATGGCAGTCACCTATTCTGTTTTATTCAACAATGTGTAATCAATCATTTAGCACAATGACACATTAGGTAGGAACTCAATAAATACCGTGGAATGAATAAGTATGTAAAACAAGAAAGTGAAATTGTTTCAGAGTTTGGAAGTATAACTGAAAATCTATAAATACAAAATAAAAGATGATTCATTGGAGAAAATGGTTGCAAATTTGTCAGCACAAAATGGGCCATTAGTGTCCAGATTTTTTTTTCTTTTTACTACTCTTTCATTACTATTTTTCACTAAAATTTGTTCTTCCCGAAACTGAAAAGTAGCCATATCATCTGAGAAAATAAAAATTAATTGCTTTTGACGTAGTGTAAACAACAGAACCATCACTCAGGTGAGGCAATAATGCATCCAGAGCACACGATGTCAGGAGACATTCACGCCTAGGTTTGCAGAAGCCTCACCCATGAACTTTCATGACCCTACAAATGAGTGGCTCCTTAAATTTTGTACCCTAGGGTCCTCATTTGTCTCATTCTGGTATCTCTATTAATTTATCCATTATTTATTCTTTCTATAAACTTATCCTTGAAAGAGAAATGAGTGCATCTCCAGGCTATCAGAGCTCGCCAACAATAGGTTCATGAATGTTCTTTTCATACACAGATTTCTTTACATCTCTTGACTACCTGTCAGGCCCACATAACAAAACTTCCCGGTTCGTGACCACTATCTACTTCCTTTCCTCCAATCCCATACTCTTAATTGTGACCCAGATGACTGGCTGCTCTAAACATTTTTGTTATCCAGCCTTAGCTGGGCTGTAATGAGACTTGTTATTCTTTTCTTCTTATCACTTTGTGCAGGCCAGAGATCACAAATTTGGTATTGGGTCTCAGTGCATAGACACCTTCGCCTTCAACATACTTAATGTTAACTACTTCATTTAACTGTTTACTTCATTTCTTTAAAGTCTAGTTTCCTGTTTTCAAAATGGAGTTGACAATTGTCCATATTTCCTGACTATCAATGAGGTTTTTAAACAATAATATTGGGAAATATGCAATTCAGTACTCTGCATAAAGTAATCACCTAACAAGTGTGAAATAGTATAAAACACAAAAATGAATCATTATATCTTTATAGAATAAAATGATGTAATATATAATTTTATGTGTTTCCTCAATGCAAGACTTTACTACTTGATCTTTTATTCCTAAAGGAGTCTTTATATTTTGTAGTATATTCTGTGATTTTCTTTCTTTTACCAGATTGCTCTAGGTCATCACCAACCCACTCGATGGGAATATACCATTTTATTTAATCAAAACTAAGCAAGAGTTTTAACGCTCCTTTTGAAAAAGAACCTCTTCTTGCTTGGCAAAGACCTTTCCCATGTTTTAGGGCAATTGCCAGCAGGGTATTTCCTATGTAACACCATTAAACTTTCCCCAGGAAACCAACCATAAATCAGGGAGTGCTTGGTTCATCCCTTCATGCTCCTTGTCTGGGCTGCATGGGCTTCTATACACAGTAAACAAACTGTTTTCTGCTTGGTATTTAACCTTATGTAATATGGGCTATAGCTACTGCATCAGATTTCTGCAAAGAGTAATTATGTCTCATATATTGTAAGACTTGGAAATGGAATGTTGGCTCTTCATTGCCAATGGCAACACTTGAGACTATTGTGAGATTCAAGTATTTTCATCTCCTGCTCTTTTGCTTTGAAATCCATCAGGACATGTGTAATCAGAGAACAAATATGATCACTCAAAGAAATTAGTGGCTTGTAAAAATAGAACTAACCCGTCATACCTGATTCACACAGAGATCGCTTTTCATCTTTCTCTGCGTGACACAGAGCTCACCTACATGAGAAGTACAGATGTTTTCAAAGGCAACTCCCATCACAGCTCAAAACTGTGAAATAATGACAAAAACAAATCCTTTGATATTATCTGTTCCACCCACCTGACTTTTCATTGCACTCAAGATACATTAATAATGTGATTGACTGTTTAATGATCTTTTTTATTAATTGACCAGGGTTGCATCTTTTAGAGAAAGATCTTTGAATATTCATTGCAGATAAATGATAAGCATGTGGAATTAGAAAGGATATTTTAATCAGCATTAATGGAAAATCTACCATATGAAAATTATTATGATAGGTTTTATGGGAATATAAGGAAAATGTCTTAGTCAGCTTGGGCTGCTATAACAAAATACCATAAACTGAGTAGCTCCTAAACAATAGAAATGAGTATCATCCTGGAGGTTTTAGGTCAGATATCAGAATGCCAGCACAGTCAGGTTCTGGTGAGAGCCCTCTTTCACACTACAGATTGCTAACTGCTCATTGTATCCTCATGTGGTGTAAAGAGAGCTAGCTAGCCCTATGACCTCTCCCTATAAGGACAACAATCCTACACATGAGGGCTCATCATTGTGACCTAATTATCTCCAAAGGCCACAACTCCAAATACCATCTTACTGGAATTAGGATTTTAACATGAATTTTTGAGAGGCACAAATATTCGGTCCATAACAATGACTAAAAATAGTTATCTCAAGAAGTTCACTTTAGACTTATAGATCATTAAGGCATACCTCTGGAACCGTAAGCTTCGAGTTGCTTGAGGAAAATCCTACTGTATACATCTGAGCCTGTAGTACTCAGTGTGTCTAGGAAATATGCTATATTGAGTAGAAAATAATCCCTTTTTGCAAATGGTCTTAACGTAGAGAAAAGGTGAGGAGGAAAAAAAAATCAGAAATCAATCATGGAATGGTATGTGCAAATTGAATGTATAGCTAAATGTTTTTATCACTTACAGTTTCTGAGGGGCAGAGATTCATTCAACCCAGTTTTCCTTCTAGAACTGTTGGGCACTCTTGTGTCCCTATTACTCTGCTAAGAATATTCTTGCTGAGGCTCAATTCTTGCCTCTCTGGGACCCATTACTGCCTCCATCCCCTTCATACATTCTTAGCTCAATGCGTACTCTCCTGAGTGCTGCCTTTACATGAAATTTGAATCTTATCTACCGCATACCTTTATTCTCTTGCCTCAGTCTCTTTTTCTGCATTATTGATTTTTTTCTTTCCTTTTCCCTTTGCAGCCCTAGTGTAAAATATAAAGTTCAATACCACATGAAACTTTAGAAAACACCTTTCTAGAACTATTACTCATGACACAACAGTTGGCTTCTAGCCATAGATCATATGCAGAGACTAATATACATAGAAATCAATAAGCTTCGATTTATACAAAAGAAATGAAATAAAACAATATTTGAAAGATCCACAGTATCACAAGGATGTTCCTGGTGCCTGGTATCATTTGCAAATGATTAATTCTGATAGTAACTAGATGTGCCATAAGTTTAGAAAAGAAAGACATGTCTCTGGATTAGTCTAGAACAGTCTCATGGATTGTCAATAACCATTGTTAGATTATGAAGATAGATATGATTTAGAAAGTGAAATATATTGGGAAGGTTTTCTATAGGAAGGTAATCTGTGGTTAACAATGGCTGCATAAATGTATTATAAGTGGAGCTCCACTAAAAATAGTAATGCATATGTAGCTGAGGTCTAATTCCACCTAAATCCAGGTCTGGATCTCATTACTACCCTCCATGCTTTTCTAATGAATGCCTTGGCAGTGTATAGAAAATATGTACGTGTGTGTGTGTTTGTGTGTGTGTGTGTGTGTGTGTGTGTGTGTGTATCTATACACTAACGAGCTTCTCCACATATATAGTGAGATAATGTTTGATTGTGTAACTCTGTCTCAACTACGGAGACTGGATTCAAGTGCAAAGGAATAAAAGTATAGAGACTGTAATATTACCATATTAAAGGATATGCTTTCAAATATGCTCCAAATAAAACTGATAGTGGTTTAAAGAAAATCTCATTTCATTTCCTAACTTTTCTAATGCAGGTCAGGTGTATAACATGTATTCTGAGAAGAAAACAATATGCTGAATAAGACTGAGTGAGAATAGCCAACACTAGGGAGGAAATAATCACCCTTCTCTTCACTCTTTGTGTTTAACAATGATGTGAAGGCTAAGTGTTTAGCCTAAGTAAGGTGTTAACTGAAGTCATTGGCATGGCAATATATACATGAAATGGTATTAGTTATCTCCACAAAAATAACTAGAAATGATAATGTAGGCAAGCATACCATTTCAGGTATATATATATATATATATATATATATATATATATATATATATATATATATATATACACACACACACAATATGGAATGCTGGTGCTATTATTTTTCATGGGGACTTTCAGTATTTTGCATTGATCTATCTGATTTACACCTTTTATGTGTACAGATTTCCATTCTTCCTAATACCTAGGGTTCCAGCTCCATTTCTAGGATAACTTTATTTCCCACTTGCTTTCTCCCTATTCCATTCTATAGTCTCATTTATTCATTGGCTTGTTCATTATTCATTCAATGAAGAAAGTGAGAGAAGTCTTTATTGAGAGACAAAAGAGAATAGATCCAGGAGAAAGAAGGAGGGAAAGAAAGATAAATCTTCCTCTAAACCCTTTCTTCTGGGCTCTAGAAATTTTCATAGCCTCATGCTTTCTGCAGAAGACTTGCAGAAAATAAGTTTGATGAAAGAATAAACTACCAATCGTAACGCAAGAAAAATGTCATTATTATCCTTTTACATAAATAAACAAAATATTTGTAGAGGTCAAGCCTCCAAGATGGCAAGAGAAGCAGAATCAATATCATCAGGGATGACAAGTCCTTTTCGAGAGGGCTTCCATGTCTCACGAAGGGATGCAATCTTCCTGTCTCTATTGCTACTAGTGTAGTGCAATGGGGAAATCAGATTCCATATCTGGAACTTCTTTTCACATGAAGAATTGAAAGCTCACATCATTCTTTCATCTTGTTTTCAATGATCCTTGAAAAAATGAGTGGACATTATAGTTTTCTGCAATAACCATAATATGAGTTCCTCATTGCCTCTGGCTTAGAGGAAGCCCATGTCATGAAAGAAATACGAACCTAGAAGCCATAACAGTCTAGGTTCAAGCCTTATGCTCTTTATTAAGTCTATGACCCTGGAGAGCCACTCATCACCTTTAACTTTAGTTTCCATCCCTGAGAAAGAGAACGATAAACTTATGTTCTAGAATGATGAGAAGCTTAAGTGAAATTGATGTGTATGGACACACTTTTTAAAAGTTTTAGGTGTTGTTATTATAATATCAATACATTAATCATATTAAAAAATTAAAGTTGATATACTTCAAAATTTTTAGAATTGGTGACTCCTTAAAAAATACTTTTGAATAATGAATGCTGTAATTGCAGATCATTTCCATCATTTTAAAAAGTTTGAGTATGTTGCCCAAAACCCGGTAAAGTGATTTTAGTTATCAGTCAATGACATGAGCCAAAACACCTGATAAAATAATTACATGGATCATTCTGCCTCTTAGATAAAAATATGCCAGTAGCCTCAAAGCACTCTATTACAGAAATGACATAATCTTAGCAAGGCTTTTCTTGAGATATAAATAGACACAATGAGTTTCATACTTGATATATAATCTCATTACCACAGTAATGACAACTAATATTTCTAATAAGTCTACCAGACTGAGTTGTGAAGTTACAAAGATAGCACATCACTGTGAAAACAGCAGGAATCTTAGAACCAGACATCCGTGGTTTCCATATGTGAGTTATTTAATATCAGGCATGTTATTGACCTTCCTGTCTGGAGGGGAATGCCATTTCTCACTCTAGGCTTCCAAGAGGAGGTTATCTTCCCTTTGCATATTCTGGCCTTCCTCTACTTCTTCATTCATTCCACCCTAGTAAAAGTGAAGTTTACATAACTAATTGATTACTTGGGGAAGAATAACTACATACTTGAATTAATTTGACTCTTTTCTCTTTTGCTACTAATCTTTTCCTTAAAAAGCACACATTTTCCTCCGGTCCTCTGTATTGCCCATAATTGGGAGGGTAAATCTGCTAAGGTCTGAGGTTCAGGATTAGCAGGAGCATTTGACTCACCTATTGAGAGCCATTCTTGTCAACTAGGTATCTATTATTATTTTAACCCCTATTTTGAGGCCTGGACTATTTTTTTTTTTCCCTCAGCTTCTTCAGATTATACCAGGGTAAGGGAGGGACAATAGTAATTTTGTGATGGCTTTGTTAAAACCCCAACATCAAATATATCAGCCAGAGATACTGAAAAATAAAACCAAAAGAATGGAATTTGGGAGAGCAAGTATGCACATGGAAAGCCTTGGTGGTTTAAGGATAAGTAATTTGGGCCTTGGTGCTCAGACTGTGGTGATTTGTAGAGGGAACATTAGGTTGATATGTGCTTTTAAATTCTATGATTGACTAAATTGAAATATTTTAGCCCAGCCATGTGGTATTTTGGTTGTGGTAGCTGTTGTAGCTTACAGGGTTTTTGTTGTTGTTGTTGTTGTTGTTGTTGTTTGTTTGTTTGTTTGTTTTGGTTTTTTTGTTTATTGTTTGTTAGTTTGCTTGCTTTGTCTGTAATTAAATGGCATTATTTTCCTGCATACAGAAATTTAGATGAAAGTCCCCGGGCCTCAGGAAAGATATTCATGAAGGGATATCAATGAGAAGGGTCCATGAGAGATGGAATCAGAGATAGACAATGGGCATCTCAGCAAACTGGGACAGGGCCTCTCAGATCTCAACAGATGTGCAGAGTTTGGCAAAGACTCAAAGCTCCAGGGCTTACAAAGGGCAGACTTCCAGAATCACGATGCTGCAGCCTCCTCCTCTTTTTTTCTTTTTCTGGCTGAAGCAAATGTTCCACTGCAAGGAAGAGTAGAGAACTTTTAGGTATTAGTGGGAAATACAGTGTTTGCTGCTTCTAAATTGCCAGGTAGTGAAGTTCTGCATGTGTCTCAAAGTACTACTGGGTTTTAGCTTAATCCACTGAGCTACCCAGGTGCCCCAGATACATGTATTCTGACACCTCTGTGCTCCATAGTGTGTTTTTATTTTATTTTAATTTTTTAAAATTTTATTTATCTTTTTAATTTCTTTTCAGTGTTCCAGAATTCATTGTTTATGCGCCACACCCCATGCTCCATGCAATACGTGCCCTCCATTATACCCACCACCTGGCTCACCCAAACTTCGACTCCAACCCTCCAAAACCCTCAGATTGTCTCCTCAGAGTCCACCGTCTCTCATGGTTCATCCCCCTTCTAATTTCCCTCAACTTCCTTCTCGTCTCCATCTCCCCATGTCCTCCATATTATTTCTTATGCTCCACTAATAAGCAAAACCATATGATAATTGAATCTCTCTAATTGACTTATTTCACTCAGCATAATCTCTTCCAACCCCATCTATGTTGATACAAAAGTTGAGTATACATCATTTCCGATGGAGGCATAATACTCCATAGTGTATATGGACTGCATCTTCCTTATCCATTCGTACTTTGTAGGGCATCTTGGTTCTTTCTACAGTTTGGTGACTGTGGACATTGCTGCTATGACCATTAGGTACAGATGGCCCTTCTTTTCACTCCATCTGTATCTTTGGGGTAAATACCCAGTAGTGCAATTGCAGGATCATAGGGAAACTCTATTTTTAATTTCTTATGGAATCTCAAATTTTCCAAAGTGGCTACACCAACTTGCATTCCCACCAACAGTGTAAGAGGGTTCCCCTTTCTCCACATCCTCTCCAACACACGTTGTTTCCTGTCTTGCTAATTTTGGCCATTCTAACTGATGTAAGTTGGTATCTCAATGTCGTTTTGATTTGAATCTCCCTGATGGCTAGTGAGGATGAACATTTTTTCATGTGTCTGATAACCATTTTATGTCTTCATTGGAGAAGTATCTGTTCATGTCTTCTGCCCATTTTTTGACATGATTATCAGTTTTGTGTGTGTTGAGTTTGAGAAGTTCTTTATAGATACTGGATATCAGCCCTTTGTGTCATCATTTGCGAATATCTTCTCCCATTCCGTGGGTTGCCTCATAGTTTTGTTGATTGTTTCCTTTGCTGTGCAGAAGGTTTTGATCTTGATGAAGACCCCAAAATTCATTTTCGCTTTTGTTTCCTTTTCCTTTGGAGACATACCTTGAAAGAATCTGCTGTGGCCAATGTCAAAGAGGTTACTGCCTATTCTGATATATTCCTGCCTCATACTGAGGTCTTTTATTCATTTCGAGTTTAGCTTTGTGTATGGTGTAAGAGAAAGGTCGACTTTCATTTTTCTACACATGGCTGTCCAATTTTCCCAGCATCATTTATTGAAGAGACTGGCCTTTTACCACTGTATATTTTTTTCCAGCTTTGTTGAAGATTATTTTGACCGTAGAGTTGAGGGTCCATATCTAGGCTGTCTACTCTGTTCCCCTGGTTTATGTGTCTGATTTTATGCCAGTACCATGCTGTCTTGGTGGTCACAGCTTTGTAGAAAAGCTTGAAATCAGGCAGCATGATGCCCCAAGTTTTGTTTTTCTTTTTCAACATTTCCTTAGCAATTTGCGATCTCTTCTGATTCCATACAAATTTTAGGATTGTTTGCTCCAGCTCTTTGAAAAGTGCCAGTGGAATTTTGATGAAAATTGCATTGAAAATATAGACTGTTCTAGGCAGTATAGACATTTTAACAATGTTTGTTCTTCCGATCCATGAGCATGGAGTGGTCTTCCATCTTTTTGTGTCTTCTTCAATTTCTTTCATGAGTGTTCTGTAGTTCCTTGAATACATTTCCTTAACTGTTTGGTTTAGTTTATTCCCAGGTATCTTATGGTTCTTGGTGCTATAGTAATTAGAATTGATTCTCTTCTTTCCTTTTCTGTATTTTCATTGTTAGTGTGTAAGAAAGCAACTGGTTTCTGTACATTGATTTTTTATCGTGTCACATTACTGAATTGCTGAATGAGTTCTAGTAGTTTGGGGGTGGAGTCTTTTGGGTTTTCCATATAAAGCATCATGCCATCTGTGAAGAGAGAGAGTTTGACTTCTTCATTGCAATTTGTGCTCCTTTTTAAAAGGTTCTTGACTGGCTCATTCAGCACAGTATCTGTCTATTGATCTCAGAATCTTGAGTTCAAATTTTTGTCATGGAAATTATTAAAACAAAAAAGGTGGAGGTGTTAGTAACATTCTGTCCAGTTTTCATCTAGGTATTTTCTGGGTGTAGCTGTTTTGTTGAGGTGTTTGTCACATGTTGATTCTGTTGTTGTAGATGGGGCTGGAACAGACATTCAGTTGCATTGCTTTACTTGAGGTTGCCCAGCGTTTCCAAAACCACTTAATGTGGAGACAGTAACTTCCCTATTTTTTATTCTTAGAGCTTTTGTTGGAAATGAATTGACTACATATGTCTCAGTTTCTTCCTGGTCTTTGTACTATGTTCCATTCATCTGTGTGTCTGTCCGTATATCGATACTATACCGTTTTTATTTCTACAGCTTTGTAATCCACTTTGAATTCAGAAAGCATGACACCCCCAGTTTTGTTCTTTCTCCTGATGTCTTTGTTATGCAAGGCCTTCCATGGTATTATTCACTTTGTATGATTGTAGTTCTTATTTCTGGAAATGCCATTAAATGTTGATGGGGTTTGAACTGAATGTTTAGATTGCTTGTTGCAGTGTGTATTTTTGGATTACATATGTTCTTGGGATCCATTAGTATGGGATGTCTTTGGACTTCATTCTATCTTCTTGAAATTCCCTCATTAATGATTTATGGTTTTCAGTATACAGGTCTTTCCCTTCTTGATGAAAATAATACATAAGTATTTTATTCTTTTTAAGTGATTATGAATTAAAAATTATTTTCATAATTTCTCTCAGTGATAAGTTGTTATTCATGGATAGAGATAAAACTCATTTTTGTATATTGAATCTGCGTACTTAAGCTTGACTTAATCCATCTGTTGGTTCTACAAGGATTTTTGTAGAATCATTTTGGGTACCATATATCTTATCATGTTGTCCTAATAAGTAAAAAATTAACTGGTAATATAGGTTGATGTTCTCTAACTGGGAAAAAAAAAGGATACAGGTATGCTGAGAGATCATTTACAAATTGTCTAAAATGTTTTGTGGTTAATAAGCAAAGGAGTCCATAAATGTGGCTTGTTTCTATTTACTGTGATTTTTTTTCAACCAGATATACAGAGCTGTGGCTTAGACCAATTATTCCCCCACACATTCCCACCCTACAAGCTGTGCCTCTTGGGAGGCTTCCACCATTCTCTCTGCTTTCTGTCCTTTGACCCAGGGCCTGACTCAGCAGCTCAGAAAATACTTCTCAAAATAGTGCACTTGGAAAGAAGCCTATTTTTTCATATATTTCCTAGAAGACATCCTCCAAAACATTGAATTTTACAGAATTCTTTCTGATCTCTCTGGGATCATTGAAGATGTCCAAGGTTGAATGTGGCTTCTTTTACAGACAGGTCAGGGAGTCCTGTTGTAGTCCTGCAATGTCTCCTGTGGCCACTGGAGGGGTGTGTGTGTGCTCTTATTGAAGACATGGCACCACCTCTGCAGAAGGTAGAAGTTAACTTCCTTTAGGACTTCCTTCAAGATCTTAGACAATTGTTTCAAGGATTATTTGCTGTAAAGATTCTTTGGGATCTATTGACAGTTCACCAAAAGTGAAAACCTAAGGCGGGGAGGAGTCAAGATGGCGGAGAAGTAGCAGGCTGAGACTACTTCGGGTAGCGGGAGATCAGCTAAATAGCTTACCTAAAGATTGCAAACACCTACAAATCCAACGGGAGATTGAAGAGAAGAAGAACAGCAATTCCAGAAACAGAAAATCAACCACTTTCTGCAAGGTAGGACTGGCGGAGAAGTGAATCCAAAGCGACGGGAAGATAGACCGCGGGGGGAGGGGCCGGCTCCCGGCGAGCGGCGGAGCAACAGAGCAAAATCAGGACTTTTAAAAGTCTGTTCCGCTAGGGACATCGCTCCAGAGGCTTAACTGGGGTGAAGCCCAGGCGGGGTCAGCGCGGCCTCAGGTCCCACAGGGTCGCAGAAGGATCGGAGGTGTCTGCGTGTCGCAGAGCTTACCGGTATTAGAATGGGGAAGCCGGCTACAGAGACAGAGCCGAAGAGTGACTCTCAGCTCGGAGTTGCCTTGAACCGGTCGCAGGCTCGGTCAGCTCGGAGCGAGGCCAGAGGCCAGGGTGACGGGAGTCATTGGGCACTGTTCTCTGAGGGCGAACTGAGGAGTGGGGCCCCGGGCTCTTGGCTCCTCCGGGCCGGAGACTGGGAGGCCACCATCTTTATTCCCGTCCTCCGGAACTCTACTGAAAGCGCTCAGGGAACAAAAGCTCCCAAAAAAAACCCGAGCGGATTACTCAGCACGGCCCTGGGTGAGGGCGGTGCAACTCCGCCTGGGGCAAAGACACTTGAGAATCACTACAACAGGCCCCTCCCCCAGAAGATCAATGGGAAACCCAGCCAGGACCAAGTTCACCTGCCAAGGAGAGCGGCGGAATTCCAGAGGAGAAGAAAGCAAAGCACGGCTTTCTCCCCATGATTTTTTAACCTTGCAGTTAATTTAATTTTTTTTCTTTTTCAATTTTTTTTTCTTTTTCTCTTCTACTGCTAATTTTTTTTAACTTTTATCGTTTTCTTTTCTTAACGTTTTTTAAATAGTTTATCAAATATATATATATATATTTTCCTCTTTTTATATTTTTTCTTTATCGGCTTTCTTTTTTTTAATAGTTTCTTTTTTTTTCTTTCTTTCTGAACCCCTTTTTATCCCCTTTCTCCCCCCGCACAATTCGGGATCTCTTCTGATTTGGCTAAAGCATATTTTCCTGGGGTTGTTGCCACCCTTTTAGTATTTTACTTGCTCCTTCATAAATCTTATCGAAACAAAATTACAAGGCGGAAAAATTCACAACAAAAAAAAGAACAAGAGGCAGTACCAAAGGCTAGGGACCTAATCAATACAGACATTGGTAATATGTCAGATATAGAGTTCAGAATGACGATTCTCAAGGTTCTAGCCAGGCTTGAAAAAGGCATGGAAGATATTAAAGCAACCCTCTCGGGAGATATAAAAGCCCTTTCTCGAGAAATAAAAGAACTAAAATCTAAGCAAGTTGAAATCAAAAAAGCTATTAATGAGGTTCAATCAAAAATGGAGGCTCTCACTGCTAGGATAAATGAGGCAGAAGAAAGAATTAGCGATATGGAAGACCAAATGACAGAGAATAAAGAAGCTGAACAAAAGAGGGACAAACAGCTACTGGACCACGAGGGGAGAATTCAAGAGATAAGTGACACCATAAGACGAATCAACATTAGAATAATTGGGATTCCAGAAGAAGAGGAAACAGAGAGGGGAGCAGAAGGGATATTGGAGAGAATTTCCCCAATATGGCAAAGGGAACAAGCATCAAAATTCAGGAGGTTCAGAGAACCCCCCTCAAAATCAATAAGAATAGGTCCACACCCCGTCACCTAATAGTGAAATTTATAAGTCTTAGTGACAAAGAAAAGATCCTGAAAGCAGCCCGGGAAAAGAAGTCTGTAACATACAATGGTAAAAATATTAGATTGGCAGAAGACTTATCCACAGAGACCTGGCAGGCCAGAAAGAGCTGGCATGATATATACAGAGTACTAAATGAGAAAAACATGCAGCCAAGAATACTATATCCAGCTAGGCTATCATTGAAAATAGACGGAGATATTAAAAGCTTCCAGGACAAACAAAAACTGAAAGAATTTGCAAATACCAAACCAGCTCTACAGGAAATATTGAAAGGGGTCCTCTAAGCAAAGAGAGACCCTCAAAGTAGTAGATCAGAAAGAAACAGAGACAATATACAATAACAGTCACCTTACAGGCAATACAATGGCACTAAATTCATATCTCTCAATACTTACCCTGAATGTTAATGGGCTAAATGCCCCAATCAAAAGACACAGGGTATCAGAATGGATAAAAAAACAAAACCCATCTATATGTTGCCTACAAGAAACTCATCTTAAACCCGAAGACACCTCCAGGTTTAAAGTGAGGGGGTGGAAAAGAATTTACCATGCTAATGGACATCAGAAGAAAGCAGGAGTGGCAATCATTATATCAGATCAATTAGATTTTAAGCAAAAGATTATAATAAGAGATGAGGAAGGACACTATATCATACTCAAAGGAACTGTCCAGCAAGAAGATCTAACAATTTTAAATATCTATGCCCCTAACGTGGGAGCAGCCAACTCTATAAACCAATTAATAACAAAATCAAAGAAACACTTCGACAAGAATACAATAATAGTAGGGGATTTTAACACTCCCCTCACTGAAATGGACAGATCATCCAAGCAAAAGATCAACAAGGAAATCAAGGCCTTAAATGACACACTGGACCAGATGGACATCACAGATATATTCAGAACATTTCATCCCAAAGCAACAGAATACACATTCTTCTCTACTGCACATGGAACATTCTCCAGAATAGATCACATTCTTGGTCCTAAATCAAGTCTCAACCGGTATCAAAAGATTGGGATCATTCCCTGCATATTTTCAGACCACAATGCTCTAAAGCTAGAACTCAATAACAAGGGGAAATTTGGAAAGAACCCAAATACATGGAGACTAAACAGCATCCTTCTAAAGAATGAATGGGTCAACCAGGAAATTAAAGAAGAATTGAAAAAAAATTTATGGAAACAAACGATAATGAAAACACAACGGTTCAGAATCTGTGGGACACAACAAAGGCAGTCCTGAGAGGAAAATATATAGCGGTACAAGCCTTTCTCAAGAAACAAGAAAGGTCTCAGGTACACAACCTAACCCTACACCTAAAGGAGCTGGAGAAAGAACAAGAAAGAAACCCTAAACCCAGCAGGAGAAGAGAAATCATAAAGATCAGAGCAGAAATCAATGAAATAGAAACCAAAAAAACAATAGAACAAATCAACGAAACTAGGAGCTGGTTCTTTGAAAGAATTAATAAGATTGATAAACCCCTGGCCAGACTTATCAAAAAGAAAAGAGAGAGGACCCAAATAAATAAAATCATGAATGAAAGAGGAGAGATCACAACGAACACCAAAGAAATACAGACAATTATAAGAACATACTATGAGCAACTCTACGCCAACAAATTTGACAATCTGGAAGAAATGGATGCATTCCTAGAGACATATAAACTACCACAACTGAACCAGGAAGAAATAGAAAGCCTGAACAGACCCATAACCAGTAAGGAGATTGAAACAGTCATCAAAAATCTCCAAACAAACAAAAGCCCAGGGCCAGACGGCTTCCCGGGGGAATTCTACCAAACATTTAAAGAAGAACTAATTCCTATTCTCCTGAAATTGTTCCAAAAAATAGAAATAGAAGGAAAACTTCCAAACTCATTTTATGAGGCCAGCATCACCTTGATCCCAAAACCAGACAAGGATCCCAACAAAAAAGAGAACTACAGACCAATATCCTTGATGAACACAGATGCAAAAATTCTCGCCAAAATACTAGCCAATAGGATTCAACAGTACGTTAAAAGGATTATTCACCACGACCAAGTGGGATTTATTCCAGGGCTGCAAGGCTGGGTCAACATCCGCAAATCAATCAATGTGATACAACACATTAATAAAAGAAAGAACAAGAACCATATGATACTCTCCATAGATGCTGAAAAAGCATTTGACAAAGTACAGCATCCCTTCCTGATCAAAACTCTTCAAAGTGTAGGGATAGACCGCACATACCTCAATATTATCAAAGCCATCTATGAAAAACCCACCGCAAATATCATTCTCAATGAAGAAAAACTGAAAGCTTTTCTGCTAAGGTCAGGAACACGGCAGGGATGTCCGTTATCACCACTGCTATTCAACATAGTACTAGAAGTCCTAGCCTCAGCAATCAGACAACAAAAGGAAATTAAAGGCATCAAAATCAGCAAAGAAGGAGTCAAACTATCACTCTTTGCAGATGATATGATACTCTATGTGGAAAACCCAAAAGACTCCACTCCAAAACTGCTAGAACTTGTACAGGAATTCAGTAAAGTGTCAGGATATAAAATCAATGCACAGAAATCAGTTGCATTTCTCTACACCGACAACAAGACAGAAGAAAGAGAAATTAAGGAGTCCATCCCATTTACAATTGCACCCAAAACTCTATGATACCTAGGAATAAACCTAACCAAAGAGACTAAGAATCTATACTCAGAAAACTGTAAAGTACTCATGAAAGAAATTGAGGAAGACACAAAGAAATGGAAAAATGTTTCATGCTCCTGGATTGGAAGAATAAATATTGTGAAAATGTCTATGCTACCTAAAGCAATCTACACATTTAATGCAATTCCTATCAAAGTACCATCCATTTTTTCAAAGAAATGGAACAAATAATCCTAAAATTTATATGGAACCAGAAAAGACCTCGAATAGCCAAAGGAATATTGAAAAAGAAAGCCAAAGTTGGTGGCATCACAATTCCGGACTTCAAGCTCTATTACAAAGCTGTCATCATCAAGACAGCATGGTACTGGCACAAAAACAGACACATAGATCAATGGAACAGAATAGAGAGCCCAGAAATGGACCCTCAACCCTATGGTCAACTCATCTTCGACAAAGCAGGAAAGAATGTCCAATGGAACAAAGACAGCCTCTTCAATAAATGGTGTTGGGGAAATTGGACAGCCACATGCAGAAAAATGAAATTGGATCATTTCCTTACACCACACACGAAAATAGACTCAAAATGGATGAAGGATCTCAATGTGAGAAAGGAATCCATCAAAATCCTCGAGGAGAACACAGGCAGCAACCTCTTCGACCTCAGCCGCAGCAACATCTTCCTAGGAACATCACCAAAGGCAAGGGAAGCAAGGGCAAAAATGAACTTTTGGGATTTTATCAAGATCAAAAGCTTTTGCACAGCAAAGGAAACAGTGAACAAAACCAAAAGACAACTGACAGAATGGGAGAAGATATTTGCAAATGACATATCAGATAAAGGGCTAGTGTCCAAAATCTATAAAGAACTTACCAAACTCAACACCCAAAGAACAAAGAATCCAATCAAGAAATGGGCAGAGGACATGAACAGACATTTCTGCAAAGAAGACATCCAGATGGCCAACAGACACACGAAAAAGTGCTCCATATCACTCGGCATCAGGGAAATACAAATCAAAACCACCATGAGATATCACCTCACACCAGTCAGAATGGCTAAAATGAACAAGTCAGGAAATGACAGATGCTGGCGAGGATGCGGAGAAAGGGGAACCCTCCCACACTGTTGGTGGGAATGCAAGCTGGTGCAACCACTCTGGAAAACAGCATGGAGGTTCCTCAAAATGTTGAAAATAGAAGTACCCTATGACCCAGCAATTGCACTGCTGGGTATTTACCCTAAAGATACAAACGTAGTGATCCGAAGGGGCACGTGCACCGGAATGTTTATAGCAGCAATGTCTACAATAGCCAAACTATGGAAAGAACCTAGATGTCCATCTATAGACGAATGGATAAAGAAGATGTGGTATATATACACAATGGAATACGATGCAGCCATCAAAAGAAATGAAATCTTGCCATTTGCGACGACGTGGATGGATCTAGAGGGTATCATGCTTAACGAAATAAGTCAATCGGAGAAAGACAACTATCATATGATCTCCCTGATATGAGGGAGAGGAGATGCAACATGGGGGGTCGAGGGGGTAGGAGAAGAGTAAATGAAACAAGATGGGATTGGGAGGGAGACAAACCATCAGTGACTCTTAATCTCACAAAACAAACTGAGGGTTGATGGGGGGAGGGGGTTGGGAGAGGGGGTGGGGTTATGGATATTGGGGAGGGTATGTGCTATGGTGAGTGCTGTGAAGTGTGTAAACCTGGCGATTCGCAGACCTGTACCCCTGGGGTAAAAATATATGTTTATAAAGCTGTAAAAAAAAAAAGAAAAAAGAAAGGATGAATACCCAAGTTTTGTAACAACATGGACGGGACTGGAAGAGATTATGCTGAGTGAAATAAGTCAAGCAGAGAGAGTCAATTATCATATGGTTTCACTTATTTGTGGAGCATAACAAATAGCATGGAGGACAAGGGGAGATGGAGAGGAGAAGGGAGTTGAGGGAAATTGGAAGGGGAGGTGAACCATGAGAAACTATGGACTCTGAAAAACGATCTGAGAATTTTGAAGGGGTGGGGGGTGGGAGGTTGGGGGCACCAGGTGGTGGGTATTGTAGAGGGCACGGATTGCATGGAGCACTGGGTGTGGTGCAAAAATAATGAATACTGTTAGGCTGAAAAAATAAAAAAAAATATATAAAAAAAAAAGTGAAAACCTAAGGTACTGCAGTGAATAAACTGTCTCCATTCTTGCACATGCAGATACATAAAATTATAAATGACTGAATGAAGGTGGACCCTCCCCTCACATGAGACTCAAAATGAATGCAAGGTGTGTCACAGTCCTATATTTAAGAGCAAAAACTATAAACCTCAGACAAGAAAGCCTAAGAAGAAATCTTCCTGACCTTAGATTTAGCATCTGTTTCTTAAGGAAGATGCCAGAATCAACAAGTGGAAGAACAGATACATGGGTAAATTTGTCACCAACACAACTGCCTTTCGTCTGGGCTCCCCACGTGCTCCCAGGCACCAGGTAGGAACTGTAGGAGTCATTATTTCTACATCCTACTTAGCTGTACCCATTACTATCTCTAATTAAGGGATGGGGTCTGTAGCTTCAGAGTCCTGCCTGGGGTCACCCAGCTTCAAAGATGTTGAGTAGTGGCTAGAACTGGTGTCTCTCTGCCATCGGACTCTGTGATCCATTCACACAGCCCCAACCTGGAACTCAGAGGTGTGCAAAGCTCCATATACAAACACCCAGGCCTGAAGACCTCACTGAACTCAGGGGGCAGTGATACCACTCTGATTGGGGCTTGGCCTGGGTCTGTTGTCTGACAATGGCAGGTCTTGGTACTGAGGACTCTCCCAGTTCCAGCCAGCCTTTGTCTGGACAGGATGAGGTTTCTCCCTGGGTACCAGGCACAAAGGTTCATGTAACCTCACAGCTGAGAACTCCCTTCTGAAGCATCTGGAATGCAGCCTTCTTGTCAGGTGGGGACAGCAAGAGTAGACAAGGCCTGGGATTTAATTCAGCCTCTTCCTCACCATGGAGTATGGAGAGCGGCAATTTCTTAAAGCTTTGGTTTCTTTATTTGTCAAACAGAGACAAGATTTCTACCTTCCTCATGGAATTGCTATAGAGGTTGACTGACATGATTTATGTTCTCAAAGAACACGCAGTCATCCCTAGCTCTACCTCCTTAAATTAGCTCACTGTGAGCCCACTGCTGCCATGGGCTCTGGGCCTCTGGCTTACTCTGTGCCTTCTGCCCAGCAAGCCTGGCTCCTCCTAACTCAGTTGTCTTTCCAGAAATCCTTCGTCCCCTCCCGTATGGGTGACTTGTCCCTCAGCTGGGATCCCACAACACTGGTCCTCATCCATCAGACCCATGCCAGACCTGGGTCAGGATCTCACCCAGAGCTTGTGTCCTATAAATGGACAATACTCAGTGTGGAGACTGTCAGTCTGGAGCTTCCTAAATTGTCATCTGTCCTTGGAAAAAATGATGAGGTGCATTGTGATGGAACTCTTTCCCTCCAAAGCAGGCAAACGAGCTGCCCTCACTTCCATCACGACTGTCTCCTATTTCACCCTATCATATAATCATTGGTACATAGCATCTTAGGCTTCCTTGCCTGCCAGGATACCAGAACTTTTTGATGGTCAGAGTTGAAAGGATTTTCTGGAGGTGAATTTGGTTTTTGGTGGACCTGTTGTTATGATGAAGCCTGACTACTCCCTACAAACCTACACAGAGCCTGTGCCCCTGACCAATAGCGCAGTGCCCAAGCCCATAACGGCCCTTCCCCTAGTGCTCAGAGCTCTCCGTTATCACTGAGTCCCTATTCACTCCTGTTTCTCTCTCTTCTTGCAGGGAGAGCCCCAGATGTCCTTTCTATGAAGATGTACCTTCTGTGCTTGATTAGCTCAATCTTGTGGCAGAGAAGACAGGGATTACTACCATGGCTTCTCCAGCAGCTTCAGATCAAATGGATGCCCCATACCCAAAATTGTGGGAGGAGAGTGATCTCCCCCTTATTCTCACATGGTGTCTTGAGCTGGAAGCACAGCCTCCTCTCCCACATAAGCTGAATTTGATGCGTACCAAAGTTGGGGCACGGGTACAGGTCATGGCTAGGGGAACCTAAGGGCTTTGGAGGTGCCATATCCAGTGCCAAAACCCTTGATAGAGTCTCTCTCCATCCTGCAGTCCATGAGCAGCCAATTTGCTTTGTAAAGGCCTCTCTTGTTCACATAGTTTCAAGTGGTTTTTGCCGTTGTCACTAAAATTATATCTGGATGAACACAAGTCTGTAACTCACTGACCTGCACCTCCCTAGAGGTTCTTCCCTCAGAGGATGTGGTCTAGCCAGGATAGACAGGGAGGAACCTGATAGGAGTGGTCTGGTCTGCACTCCTTTGCTGGCGTGGAGCAGTGCATGGTTGCTCAAGTTAGAATCTGAGTTATGGAGCACAAGGGACTGGAGTGGCTGGAGCGTATCACCAGACAGGGCCTGGGTGATGTATGTTCCAGGACACGGACAGGCATAGTTGTGGAGGAGGATACATGAGGGGGTTGTGGGAAAGCTCTTCCCTGCTCTTTGGTCACTCCCACTACCAATGGACTCCCTGCTGGCTTGTACTCATGGTTTCAGGTCTCATCTATAGACACCAGGTCCCTCCTTTCACAAGGAAGGCTGTGCTGAATAAAGAGAGCATAGATAGAGAGGCATGGAGCCTGTCCTCCAAAATTGTGGTTAAAGTGTATTCCAGAAATGGTGTTTATAGGAATCAGACACAATGAATAGAGATTTATGGCACAGATGTACTTATTACCTTAATGATGAGAGTTAAATAATTGGAAATGGCACAGTTGTTCAACAGATGGTGCTTTGAGTGCTGTCACTGAGAATGTCCAAGGGGACAGCAGCGACAGTGCCTATCCACTCTAGGGACATCAGGTAGAACAAGAGCCCAACCCTAAAACTCTCCCTGCTGCCCTTCCCCCGTCTTATGCATACACACAGGCGTGTTCCATGAGCACACACTAAATCCAGAATGAAAAGCATGGAAACGGGACAACATCTCATTAAAGGTGATTATTTCATGGAAGTAGGAACGTGTCTTCTTTTCTTCATATTTAAATCATTATTTTACTACATAAATATATTGTGTCTAAACCTGAAGAACTATTTACCATATTACGTGATCTTTTAAGTAAAAAAATTGGAAGATTTAAGATGTAATTCTAGTTATTTTAAAACATGCCCTCTAGAATAGTTTAAACGTGGCCTATGCAGGAAAATGAAAAAATTTAAAGGTGTCTCATGGACCCAGACATTTCCCTGGCTTCTGTCTTTCAAATTATCCTTATGAAAGGGAACACAATCCCAGGTAATGAAAGTAGCTCATTGTGGGGCTTCCCCTGATCATTGTTGTTTCAGAAACATTCGTTTGTAATAAAATGTTTTTTAATAAAATATTGAAAAAAAAAGATTTTTGTATCTTTCTTATGTTCTGTAGCCAGACAGAGAATGCCATATTGTAGGATTCCAGGCACATGAAAATCTCAGACAGAGTAAAGTACCACAGACAGAAAGAAAAGCAGTGGTTGCTGGGACTGGGGTCAGGGAAGGAGTAGTGAGTGATAAGGAGGGCAGATTTTTCTCTGTGACAGAAATATTCTTTAAGTAAATGGTTGTGCAACACTCTTAAAGTACTTAATGGCACCTCCATATACCATTGAAAAGGATCAAAGTAAAATTTTATGTAAACTCAAATTCTACTTTATTTAATAAACAAAATATATTAAGCCACTATACAGGTGTATACAAAACACAAAAATTACAAAGAGAACAATGACAGAGGAGGGGAAACCATCTTTGGGATTCCAGCCAACACAAGCTGCTACACGGAGGCTGAGGCTAGTTGTTACACTGAGGCAGGTGCTGGCTCAAGTCTTTCACAAACCTCAGTAGCAGGGGCTAGATCCTGCTGGACCTCCCGGTCAGGCAGAGGAGCTGGTAGCTCTTCCATCTCAGGAGAGTGAATTAGAGTCCTGAGCACCAACTGCTCTGGCCCCAACAGGGCAGGTGGTGTTACCACTCTTCTTAACGTGTGAGCTCCAGAACCAGGGATGTTTTGGGCCAGCTTTGTCCTACTCCTTGTCCACCTGTGATCTGGCAATCCTGCCTGAGACAGGCCTGGTTACAGACAACAGGCTGGCAAGAGCCTCAATGAGTGGGAGATCTTGAAGAATGATGGGGCCATTTCTGCCCTACATAATGGATCTGGACGCACTCTGTAATCTATCTCCTTGTGCACTTGCCACTTGAATTCAACTGCATGTACCCAAGGAGCGGTGGTGTCTGGTCTCTTAATTATCCTCACTGCACACGAGAGTGCTCTTTGAAGATCCAACAAAGGAGGGAGCAAATGGACTCTGTCTCTAGCCAGGCATTCCCAGGATCCTCCCAATACTTCAAACGTTACCTCCTGTACCCATGTGCTGCCTCTTTCACTAGGTGCCATGTGTGGGTCTCCTTCTACTGACACTAATGTCCCACAGGGTTTGGAATATCTGGTTCCGATACTCTCACTGGGTCTCCTGAGCACTCTTTGAACACCCAGTGCCCAGGTCCCAACATATTGCTGAGTTTGGTGGTTTCCACAGACTCTGGTCTAGGTCCCAGGATTGGGGTAGAGACAGGAGTGAGAGGGCCTGGTGATGGGTAATGACTTTCTTAGGGGCTAAAGCTGTCATCCATTCCCCTCTGCTCTGCCACAGTACACAAACCCACAGCTTACCTGGGCCCCTTCCTTTTTCCAGAAGAAACTCTCAGACCTTCACCCTTAAAAGGAATCAGAGATATGTGGCATGAGGATCCAAGAGTCCCTCCAGCTCAAGGTACCCTTTCTGCTCTGGTGGAGATGGAAGGCCCTCCTGCATCATTCCCAGCTCACTCATATGTTTCACTGCTCCTGGGCTATGCTGGCTTCATCATAGCTGGAGAAAATGCACCCATATCTAGAGGAGTCCAGGGAGCATCACATGAAATGTCCTGTGGATGCTAAATCTCATTGTGCCCATTATCACTGTATGACTTCTGACCATTCTGAAGACCTGTGCTGCTGTCTGCTCTGTGCAGGGATCACAGTCAAGTCCCAGAGAAGCACCTGCACCTGGTAGGACTTGCTGAATACTTGATGAGTAAAAGGACCCCAACCAGCCCATCACAGATATCTGAGTGGGCCCGGGAATTCCTCTGCAATCCAGGGATCCTTGCTCTGCTTTCACCCAAACACAGACCCCAAATGGACTCTCAGATATCTCTTTCAAATGGCAAAACAGCCCAACTCAAGATCATAGTGACAGTGAGGGATGAGACAGAGGCTTTATCATGACAAGCAGGACAATGATAAATGAGTACAACCACAGGTCCTCTAAAAGAACTTTGCACGGGCCCAGGCACCCAGGTGCACTTTCATATCAAGACCCAATTGAGTCCCTAAAATGACTCTGCCCCAGTCAGAGGAGCAAACTGAGGCTTGGAAAGTTTTGGACATTTCCAAGACTCACAGCAAGTGGTAGCCAAATGCAACTGAGCAGTTAGGTACAGGGTGTTCACCTTTCAAAAAGGAAGCTCAACACTTCTTGGATGGTGGCAGTGGCTTGATATGTGCCCAGGAACGTGTAGGCATAGCTGAGGTCTCTTCCTAGGAAATTAGGCACCAGATGTTGTATCTGCTTCTTTAGCAGGTTGGCCCAGTTTGTCCATAGCACAAAGGACTCACTGCTCTTCATCAGTTTTCCATATTTACCCTGATATGAAACAGAGGAGACATGAGTCATTTCTGTAGCCACCGGGAAGGTTAGGGGTGGGAGCACAGACAGAAACCCCAAGATGCCAGTGACTTATGGCAAGAGGTGGGACAAGAGGTCCCAGAGTCATGAAAAAATAAGGTGACTGAGTGGTTCTTTGGCTTAATCCTAGGTGTCATGGTTTTTGTTCAGGTCATGATCTCAATGTGCTGAGATCAATCACCTTGTAGGGCTGCATAGTTAGGGCAGAACCAGCTTGAGAATACTGTCTCTGCTTCTACTTCTCTCCATTCCCCACCCACCTCTCTCAAATCAGTCAATCAACTAATCAATCCATAAGTCTTTAAGGAAAAATAAAAACCTTTCCTGATAGACATACAATGTATTGAAGTCAGTGATATCTGACCTTGATAGTATCTCAGGTCAGATTGTGAGATGTGTATTGATACCACCTCCCTGCACTAACGGCATCTATCTTGTGGTTTCTGATAACATACTCCATTCTTGAGATGAGAGCACAGAGACATTTTCTTAGGTGAGACAGCTCAGAATATTAGGGCATGTAGGATGTTTCGTGCAGCACTATGAGTTAACAACAGAAGAGAATCACATCAAAGTCCTGCATCACTGAAGGGCTCAATGGCTTTAACAAATGACTGGCCTTCTGGAATGTTGTGTAGCAGAATTAAGCCCCTGACCCTGACCCTGGAGAGGCCTGAAGATTGTGTTCATTCAAAACCAAAAGGCGAAATAAGAGACATAGTACCATTGGCAACATGTCCCTTTGGGTAAATGTCTTCCAACTCACCATGATCATGTGTAAGACTTGCAGAACCTGAGGAAGACTGTCAGGTCAGTGGGGACACCTGGGAACACATGTTAGGAAAATACATAGCACAGTGCAAAAGAATTCGAGATGAATGTCATGAGACATGGTTTAAAGTCTCTTTTCTGATATTATTACATATATGTGGACAATTACTCTACCTCTGGCCAAGGTAGGGACAGGGAAATGAGGGCAAGTTTGAAAAGGAGATGGTGATGCAGATTCATGTGGGTTCAGGACACTAGGAGGGAGCCCACAGGAGTAATAGTCTGGCTTCTGTGATATGGGTACCATTGTGCTTCACTGGGACCCTAAGGGATGGATTTCCCCAGCACCTGCACTCACCCTGAGCCAGTGCTGGACACTGTGGGGCACCATATGTCCTTCAAGGAGGTAGAGCAGTGGATCTCAACATCCAGCTCCTGCCAGATCTTCTGTGTGGAGCTCTGTAAAGACAGTGCCCAGCAACCAGGAAGGAGACCTCAGAGCCCTGTCTGGCTGCCTTTGCTGGTCCTCAGACCCAGGGCACTCCATTCCAGACACAGCAAACCCCAGTATGCACACACCTCCAGCAAGAAGAGAAGTGTGGCACAGCTTCAAGGCCTTCGTTGTGCTCTGAGAGAGTAAGATGCATCTCAGGAATCCTATCCACCCTGTCCACCATGACATTGGTGTGGACATAAAGGGATCACCAGGTATCTGCTATCTTGCAACTTCCTCCATACCAGTGGCAGGAACCCCCACATATCCCTCTTTGACAGAAACTGCAGAGGAGAGGACGAGGCAACCCTGGGATGTCTCAGAGGGGTGGCTTTCTTTGGCATAGGCTATTCTGTATTACATTATGGAACCTCCTGCCAAATGTCCTGAGACTTTAGGCGTGAGGTTTGGGCCAACGTCTGCAGCATGTGAAAAAGCCATTCCCCTTGGGTTTCTGGGTGCCAGAGTCCCGGTATGTAGGCAAACAGCAAGAGAACATATTTCAGTATTGGATATCTCTAGCCATGTAACCCTGGTGCTAGACTACACTAGAATGTGGTAACCTGTTTGCAGGGGTTCCAAATTCTTTTGGGGTCTGCAGTCAAGGAAGTAACTTCACTGCCCAAGATCACCTACCTATGTCCACTCCTGGATTGACACCAAACATACAGCGCTCAGGGTTACCATCTGCTCATCCCCATTCTGCATGTAGGGCACATATGTGCACAGTGAAACCAACACACCCCTCTTCACAGGCCCCTAAGGAAGGTCTGGATGCAGCCAGGGCCACAGCTAAGTGAAACACGTGGCTTCAGGAACTGCTCTCCAATCTTACCTGTTTGTGTTCCTGGATAAGCCATTATCCCTGTCAGGGGTGGTCTGCATCTTGTCTGTACAATACAGATGATTCTAGAATGTACTTCCTCCAGATGTCCATAGGCATATGTGGGATAATATCTGTGAAATTGAAGCAACGGTATAACATGTCATAAATAGCTCCAACCACATTTTCTTCCTCTTCTTACCATTTCTGGGTCTGCTATTGGTCAGATCCCACTCTACACTCCCTACGGGTGTGTGTGTGTGTGTGTGTGTGTGTGTGTGTGTGTGCGCGCACATGCACACTCTCTCATACGTGTATACATGTGTTCATCAGTGCTCAAATACTGGAGTCCCAGAAGATGGCAGCCTTACCTACAGAGGGGTGAATAATAGCTTCCCAAGATTGTATGCTTTCTAATTTTTAAAGAAAGAAGGGATTGGAGTCTTGGCCTCTGAAGGGCAGAGCTCACCATTACCCCTAGAGACTGCATAACCTGTCTGAGAACAATTACCTCCCTTCCAATGGGTGTGATATGGATAGGGATCTACTCAGTGTGTTGTCATGACTTGGGCTGCCCCTCAGACAAGAACTTGCTGGAATGCCTCCTATCTAGGATATCAAGGCTTACACTCACCTTTATACCATCTCCATGTCTGTAGCCACTTCTTTTTTTATTTTTTTTATTTATTTTTTTTTACAGCTTTATAAACATATATTTTTATCCCCAGGGGTACAGGTCTGCGAATCGCCAGATTTACACACTTCACAACACTCACCATAGCACATACCCTCCCCAATATCCATAACCCCACCCCCTCTCCCAACCCCCTCCCCCCATCAACCCTCAGTTTGTTTTGTGAGATTAAGAGTCACTTATGGTTTGTCTCCCTCACAATCCCATCTTGTTTCATTTACTCTTCTCCTACACCCTCGACCCCCCCATGTTGCATATCCTCTCCCTCATATCAGGGAGATCATATGATAGTTGTCTTTCTCCGATTGACTTATTTCGCTAAGCATGATACCCTCTAGTTCCATCCACGTCGTCGCAAATGGCAAGATTTCATTTCTTTTGATGGCTGCATAGTATTCCATTGTGTATATATACCACATCTTCTTTATCCATTCGTCGGTAGATGGACATCTAGGTTCTTTCCATAGTTTGGCTATTGTAGACATTGCTGCTATAAACATGCGGGTGCACGTGCCCCTTCGGATCACTATGTTTGTATCATTAGGGTAAATACCCAGCAGTGCAATTGCAGGGTCATAGGGTAGTTCTATTTTCAACATTTTGAGGAACCTCCATGTTGTTTTCCAGAGTGGTTGCACCAGCTTGCATTCCCACCAACAGTGTGGGAGGGTTCCCCTTTCTCCGCATCCTCGCCAGCATCTGTCATTTCCTGACTTGTTAATTTTAGCCATTCTGACTGGTGTGAGGTGATATCTCATGGTGGTTTTGATTTGTATTTCCCTGATGCCGAGTGATATGGAGCACTTTTTCGTGTGTCTGTTGGCCATCTGGATGTCTTCTTTGCAGAAATGTCTGTTCATGTCCTCTGCCCATTTCTTGATTGGATTATTTGTTCTTTGGGTGTTGAGTTTGCTAAGTTCTTTATAGATTTTGGACACTAGCCCTTTATCTGATATGTCATTTGCAAATATCTTCTCCCATTCTGTCAGTTGTCTTTTGGTTTTGTTCACTGTTTCCTTTGCTGTGCAAAAGCTTTTGATCTTGATAAAATCCCAAAAGTTCATTTTTGCCCTTGCTTCCCTTGCCTTTGGGGATGTTCCTAGGAAGATGTTGCTGCGGCTGAGGTCGAAGAGGTTGCTGCCTGTGTTCTCCTCGAGGATTTTGATGGATTCCTTTCTCACATTGAGATCCTTCATCCATTTTGAGTCTATTTTCGTGTGTGGTGTAAGGAAATGATCCAATTTCATTTTTCTGCATGTGGCTGTCCAATTTCCCCAACACCATTTATTGAAGAGGCTGTCTTTGTTCCATTGGACATTCTTTCCTGCTTTGTCGAAGATGAGTTGACCATAGGGTTGAGGGTCCATTTCTGGGCTCTCTATTCTGTTCCATTGATCTATGTGTCTGTTTTTGTGCCAGTACCATGCTGTCTTGATGATGACAGCTTTGTAATAGAGCTTGAAGTCCGGAATTGTGATGCCACCAACTTTGGCTTTCTTTTTCAATATTCCTTTGGCTATTCGAGGTCTTTTCTGGTTCCATATAAATTTTAGGATTATTTGTTCCATTTCTTTGAAAAAAATGGATGGTACTTTGATAGGAATTGCATTAAATGTGTAGATTGCTTTAGGTAGCATAGACATTTTCACAATATTTATTCTTCCAATCCAGGAGCATGAAACATTTTTCCATTTCTTTGTGTCTTCCTCAATTTCTTTCATGAGTACTTTACAGTTTTCTGAGTATAGATTCTTAGTCTCTTTGGTTAGGTTTATTCCTAGGTATCATAGAGTTTTGGGTGCAATTGTAAATGGGATGGACTCCTTAATTTCTCTTTCTTCTGTCTTGTTGTCGGTGTAGAGAAATGCAACTGATTTCTGTGCGTTGATTTTATATCCTGACATTTTACTGAATTCCTGTACAAGTTCTAGCAGTTTTGGAGTGGAGTCTTTTGGGTTTTCCACATAGAGTATCATATCATCTGCGAAGAGTGATAGTTTGACTCCTTCTTTGCCGATTTGGATGCCTTTAATTTCCTTTTGTTGTCTGATTGCTGAGGCTAGGACTTCTAGTACTATGTTGAATAGCAGTGGTGATAATGGACATCCCTGCCGTGTTCCTGACCTTAGCAGAAAAGCTTTCAGTTTTTCTCCATTGAGAATGATATTTGCGGTGGGTTTTTCATAGATGGCTTTGATAATATTGAGGTATGTGCCGTCTATCCCTACACTTTGAAGAGTTTTGATCAGGAAGGGATGCTGTACTTTGTCAAATGCTTTTTCAGCATCTATGGAGAGTATCATATGGTTCTTGTTCTTTCTTTTATTAATGTGTTGTATCACATTGATTGATTTGCGGATGTTGACCCAGCCTTGCAGCCCTGGAATAAATCCCACTTGGTCGTGGTGAATAATCCTTTTAACGTACTGTTGAATCCTATTGGCTAGTATTTTGGCGAGAATTTTTGCATCTGTGTTCATCAAGGATATTGGTCTGTAGTTCTCTTTTTTGTTGGGATCCTTGTCTGGTTTTGGGATCAAGGTGATGCTGGCCTCATAAAATGAGTTTGGAAGTTTTCCTTCTATTTCTATTTTTTGGAACAGTTTCAGGAGAATAGGAATTAGTTCTTCTTTAAATGTTTGGTAGAATTCCCCCGGGAAGCCGTCTGGCCCTGGGCTTTTGTTTGTTTGGAGATTTTTGATGACTGTTTCAATCTCCTTACTGCTTATGGGTCTGTTCAGGCTTTCTATTTCTTCCTGGTTCAGTTGTGGTAGTTTATATGTCTCTAGGAATGCATCCATTTCTTCCAGATTGTCAAATTTGTTGGCGTAGAGTTGCTCATAGTATGTTCTTATAATTGTCTGTATTTCTTTGGTGTTCGTTGTGATCTCTCCTCTTTCATTCATGATTTTATTTATTTGGGTCCTCTCTCTTTTCTTTTTGATAAGTCTGGCCAGGGGTTTATCAATCTTATTAATTCTTTCAAAGAACCAGCTCCTAGTTTCGTTGATTTGTTCTATTGTTTTTTTGGTTTCTATTTCATTGATTTCTGCTCTGATCTTTATGATTTCTCTTCTCCTGCTGGGTTTAGGGTTTCTTTCTTGTTCTTTCTCCAGCTCCTTTAGGTGTAGGGTTAGGTTGTGTACCTGAGACCTTTCTTGTTTCTTGAGAAAGGCTTGTACCGCTATATATTTTCCTCTCAGGACTGCCTTTGTTGTGTCCCACAGATTCTGAACTGTTGTGTTTTCATTATCGTTTGTTTCCATAAATTTTTTCAATTCTTCTTTGATTTCCTGGTTGACCCATTCATACTTTAGAAGGATGCTGTTTAGTCTCCATGTATTTGGGTTCTTTCCAAATTTCCCCTTGTTATTGAGTTCTAGCTTTAGAGCATTGTGGTCTGAAAATATGCAGGGAATGATCCCAATCTTTTGATACCGGTTGAGACTTGATTTAGGACCAAGAATGTGATCTATTCTGGAGAATGTTCCATGTGCAGTAGAGAAGAATGTGTATTCTGTTGCTTTGGGATGAAATGTTCTGAATATATCTGTGATGTCCATCTGGTCCAGTGTGTCATTTAAGGCCTTGATTTCCTTGTTGATCTTTTGCTTGGATGATCTGTCCATTTCAGTGAGGGGAGTGTTAAAATCCCCTACTATTATTGTATTCTTGTCGAAGTGTTTCTTTGATTTTGTTATTAATTGGTTTATAGAGTTGGCTGCTCCCACGTTAGGGGCATAGATATTTAAAATTGTTAGATCTTCTTGCTGGACAGTTCCTTTGAGTATGATATAGTGTCCTTCCTCATCTCTTATTATAATCTTTTGCTTAAAATCTAATTGATCTGATATAATGATTGCCACTCCTGCTTTCTTCTGATGTCCATTAGCATGGTAAATTCTTTTCCACCCCCTCACTTTAAACCTGGAGGTGTCTTCGGGTTTAAGATGAGTTTCTTGTAGGCAACATATAGATGGGTTTTGTTTTTTTATCCATTCTGATACCCTGTGTCTTTTGATTGGGGCATTTAGCCCATTAACATTCAGGGTAAGTATTGAGAGATATGAATTTAGTGCCATTGTATTGCCTGTAAGGTGACTGTTATTGTATATTGTCTCTGTTTCTTTCTGATCTACTACTTTGAGGGTCTCTCTTTGCTTAGAGGACCCCTTTCAATATTTCCTGTAGAGCTGGTTTGGTATTTGCAAATTCTTTCAGTTTTTGTTTGTCCTGGAAGCTTTTAATCTCTCCGTCTATTTTCAATGATAGCCTAGCTGGATATAGTATTCTTGGCTGCATGTTTTTCTCATTTAGTACTCTGAATATATCATGCCAGCTCTTTCTGGCCTGCCAGGTCTCTGTGGATAAGTCTGCTGCCAATCTAATATTTTTACCATTGTACGTTACAGACTTCTTTTCCCGGGCTGCTTTCAGGATCTTTTCTTTGTCACTAAGACTTGTCAATTTCACTATTAGGTGACGGGGTGTAGACCTATTCTTATTGATTTTGAGGGGGGTTCTCTGAACCTCCTGGATTTTGATGCTTGTTCCCTTTGCCATATTGGGGAAATTCTCTCCAATAATTCTCTCCAATATCCCTTCTGCTCCCCTCTCTGTTTCCTCTTCTTCTGGAATCCCAATTATTCTAATGTTGTTTCGTCTTATGGTGTCACTTATCTCTTGAATTCTCCCCTCGTGGTCCAGTAGCTGTTTGTCCCTCTTTTGCTCAGCTTCTTTATTCTCTGTCATTTGGTCTTCTATATCGCTAATTCTTTCTTCTGCCTCATTTATCCTAGCAGTGAGAGCCTCCATTTTTGATTGAACCTCATTAATAGCTTTTTTGATTTCAACTTGGTTCGATTTTAGTTCTTTTATTTCTCGAGAAAGGGCTTTTCTATCTCCCGAGAGGGTTGCTTTAATATCTTCCATGCCTTTTTCAAGCCCGGCTAGAACCTTGAGAATCATCATTCTGAACTCTATATCTGACATATTACCAATGTCTGTATTGATTAGGTCCCTAGCCTTTGGTACTGCCTCTTGTTCTTTTTTTTGTTGTGAATTTTTCTGCCTTGTCTTTTTGTCCAGATAAGAGTTTATGAAGGAGCAAGTAAAATACTAAAAGGGTGGCAACAACCCCAGGAAAATATGCTTTAGCCAAATCAGAAGAGATCCTGAATTGTGAGGGGGGAGAAAGGGGATAAAAAGGGGTTCAGAAAGAAAGAAAAAAAAACTATTAAAAAAATGCCGATAAAGAAAAAATATAAAAAGAGGAAAAAATATATCTATATTAGATAAACTATTAAAAAACGTTAAAAAAAGAAAACGGTAAAAGTTAAAAAAAATTTAGCAGAAGAAGAGAAAAAGAAAAAAAAATTGAAAAAGAAAAAAAAAATTAAATTTACTGCAAGGGTAAAACATCATGGGGAGAAAGCCATGAGTTCCGTGCTTTGCTTTCTTCTCCTCTGGAATTCCGCCGTTCTCCTTGGTAGGTGAACTTGGTCCTGGCTGGGTTTCCCGTAGATCTTCTGGGGGAGGGGCCCGTTGTACTGATTCTCAAGCGTCTTTGCCCCAGGCGGAGTTGCACCGCCCTTACCCGGGGCCGCGCTGAGTCATCCGCTCGGGTTCGCTTTCGGGAGCTTTTGTTCCCTGAGCGCTTTCCGTAGAGTCCGGAGGACGGGAATAAAGATGGCGGCCTCCTGGTCTCCGGCCCGGAGGAGCCGAGAGCCCGGGGCCCCACTCCTCAGTGCGCCCTCAGAGAACAGCGCCAAATGACTCCCGTCACCCTGGCCTCCGGCCGCGCTCCGAGCTGACCGAGCCTGCGACCGGTTCAAGGCAACCCTGAGCTGAGAGTCACTCCTCAGCTCTGTCTCTGCAGCCGGCTTCCCCGTTCTAATACCGGTAAGCTCTGCGACACTGAGACACCCCCGATCCTTCTGCGACCCTGCGGGAGCTGAGGCCGCGCTGACCCCGCCTGGGCTTCACCCCAGTTAAGCCTCTGGAGCGATGTCCCTCAGCGGAACAGACTTTTAAAAGTCCTGATTTTGCTCCATTGCTCTGCCGCTCGCCGGGAGCCGGCCCCTCCCCCCGCGGTCTATCTTCCCGTCGCTTTGGATTCACTTCTCCGCCAGTCCTACCTTGCAGAAAGTGGTTGATTTTCTGTTTCTGGAATTGCTGTTCTTCTTCTCTTCAATCTCCCGTTGGATTTGTAGGTGTTTGCAATCTTTAGGTAAGCTATTTAGCTGATCTCCCGCTACCCGAAGTAGTCTCAGCCTGCTACTTCTCCGCCATCTTGACTCCTCCTGTAGCCACTTCTTTTAACACAACTTTTTTTCCAGAGCTGTCCAGTGAATGGCTACGCGCATCCAGGTTCCCTACCTTGAGGGCACCCAAAAAGCTGGGTTTATGCCTGGTTCAGCCTCCTTACCATTCTGGGCAAGGCCCTAACCCTGCAGAGGTCTTCACCTTCTCCTCTCAGTTGTTTCCTGAAATCCCATATCCTTTTTACATACCTTTTTTTAACCCTGTCCCCTGGAGTGTGGTCTGGACTTAGTGATTCCTACCATTACACAGAACATGGCTACATGACCCACAAAACCCTTCTGAGATGCATGTATAAAAGCTCATTGCCAAGTCCCATGCTCACTCTGACCTGCAATCTCTCTCAGATCTTCACTCAGGAGTACAAACCCCTATGTTGAATCATGACTCAGACATGTGCATGTTACCTACCAATGAGGGCCACCAACAGACAGAAACCAGACCTTTGAGGTATACTGAATCCTGCCAACAACTCTAAGTGAGCTCAGGTTCTCAGTGAAGCAGGTCCTGCCTTGGTGTTGTCAACAGACCCTAAGTACGGAGAAGCTCTGGCAGGAAACCCCAGCTGAGCACCCATGGATTCCTGATCCTCTGAGACTATGAGACAGTATCTGTTGGTTAAGCCACTGAGTGTGTGGTAATGTGGTCACAAAGAACTAGGAGAGGGGTACTGATACTGTCCACCTGCCCCAGGACTTGGCCCTCCTCCCCTTCCTCCCTGCTACTCTCTTCAGCTTCCTCCATCACCCTGACTTCATTTCTAACCTCCACTGCAGGAATATCATATTCTGTTTCCAATCCTCTGCACCATGGTGCCCTCTTCCAGGCTAAACATACTCTGATTTGTGCAGGGCCGTCTCCTTCTTTTCCTGCCACGGGAATTTTCAATGTCACCTCTGCACTGCCTTCTCACACCCCTCACCTGGTATAGCTCACGATCCAGTTATAATCCCTTGCTCTTTTCTTATGGAGCAAATGCCCTTTTCATTCACCTTTTTGGTTCATGTTTGTCCATCTTCCCTTCTAGACCCTGAGCTCCTAGAGGGAGAAAATGGTTGCCTGAAAACACTGGCACCATCTGAGTTCTCAGGGACCAGTGGTGAATGAACCGGCTAGAGGATCCAGCCCACCATTGACCAGCTCTATTGCTGAAGCCTATTTGATTTTCTTCATGTGTAAATCCTTTCTTTCCCCTCTATGGAAACTCTATGTTCCATGTTGGGCTCAAACTCATGACCCTGAGATCAAGTACCACATGCCCTACTGGTTTAGTAAGCCAGGTGCTTCTTGGTCATTTTTTCATAGGTTCTAGGCTGATAATGATTGAAATTTATTTGTTGATTTCAACATGTTGTAGGTATATTATGTTATGCTGAATTACCAAATAACTCCCCAAACTTTGGTAGCATATTACCATAAATTTCCCCACATGAGAGTGCTGAGTGGATCTTCAGTTTGGAGATGGAGCTCCTCCATATGGTCTTTTTGGAATCTAGAGTCCCTCCACCATAGACCTTCTCAATTCCTGCATTGTCATGCACCTCTGACACCATCAGCACTAGGGAAAGATGACAAATACCCAAAGGAGGTTGTTTCCACTCAGGTTCTGATGGCCTAAATATACACCTTTATTCTCAATCTTTTATTTAAAAAATTTTAGGCTTTATTCATTTATTTATTAGAGAGAAAAGAACTCAAAAAGAGGGGGCAGTTGGAGAGGGAAGAGAACCAGAGAGATGCTGAGGTGAGGAGGAAAAGGGGTGGTTTTTATGGACTGGAGCAGCTTGGATCAAACAGAGCAAGTCTCCACAAACTGTGGTAGGCTGGGAATAATGAGTAAACTCAAATCCCTGTGCCCATGACCTGCCATCTGGAGAAAACTCCCAGGGATTGCTTCATGGGCTCAGACAACATTGAGTGATGGGAAAACTTTCCTTTATTTAGAAGGACAGGAAAATTCAATCATGGTGTGAATACTTTCTCTTCATGAATCTACAGCACTACCAACAGCCCCAGAACAAGATCCTGAACTACTTCAAGAGCTACCTCCAGCCTACTGTGATGCATGCTGAAGCTTTGGAGTTTGACTGGCATGTGTGGGAATAAGTTGTGTGGGTGATATAGGTGTGGATATAGCAGAGGGGAGGAAACTGGGCTAAGGAGGCTATTGCAAAGTTCTTTCAGCAAAGAAGTACACAATTGAAACTTTTAAGAATTTACTACTGTGGGGGATGTCCCCAGATTAAAGGAGTTCATATGGTGAAGCAGGGTGGAATCATTAAGCAGGTGTGGCAGCATGAGGATCCTGGGGGTCACAGGAAGAACAGGTGGGGCCTGAATGTTTCAGATTCCTCAGATATCAATTGGGGAAAGCTGGCTGAGAACTGTGAGGCTAGGTGCTGGCTGCTTTTTGCTCTATGTAGTCCTAAACTTCAAATCACAGAACAGTTGGGCGACCACATTTCTGGGAGGAGTCCACCAAAAACAAAACAAACAGCAAACAAACAAACAAACAAACAAAAAACCAGAAGCATGGCAAGGCCTCCGACCCCCAGGAGGTACAGCATGACTCTGTGCCACAGAAATCCATAGAAATTGGATCTGGAACTCATTCACCTGCCTAAGATAAAAATGCTTTGGCACTGGCCAGGTGAACACAGAATTCTGACAGAAACCAAGGAGATAAGACTGATGGAATGCTTTCCTGTGAGAGCTCACTGAAGAGTTGGGTTGTAAATTTTCAGCTCCTGGGCAGAGAGAAGGGTGAAGCCATATTCATCCCAACAATTTGTGCTATAAGCCCTCAGGGAGTAATAAAGGGCAACATAATGGAATCTGGGGTTGATTGCATGGAGGTCTGCCTCTTCTTAGTAGGGGTGAAATTGTACCAGCTGAAGTACTCCTGAGAATCAGCGTGACAGATCCCTCCTCCAGAAGACCATCACAAATGCCTCACTCCTGTCAAGTTTACTGATCTCAGAGGGCTGTAAAGCTTCAACTTTTAGGGAAAAAATAGGTAGCATTCTTTGTGTTTTATTTTTTAGCCATTTATTTATTTATTTATTTATTTATTTATTTATATTTTTTCAGTATTTTTCTTATTTTTCATCTTTTTTAAATAATTTGTATTCCTTTTTGAATTCATATTATTTAGTTTTATCCCTCTCATTATATTTTCTTTTTTCTTTTCTTTTTTTAAAAGTTTTTATTAACTTATTTGGCAGAGAGAGATCACAAGTAGGAAGAGAGGCAGACAGAGAGAGAGGGGGAAGCAGGCTCTCCGCCAAGCAGAGGGCCCAATGTGGGGCTCAATCCCAGGACCCTGAGATTATGACCTGTGCTGAAGGCAGATGCTTAACCCACTGAGCCACCCAGGTGCCCCTTTCTTTTCTTTTCTTAACACAATTATGAGATGGAGAAATTCACCGGAAAAGAAAGAGCTGGAGGTAATATTCATTACCAGAGATTGAATCACTATGGATATAAGTCAAATATCTGAACTAGAATTTAAAACAATGATTCAAAAGATACTAGACAGGCTAATAAAAGCATAGAAGACACTAAAGAATCCCTCACTGTAGAAATAAAAGAACAAAAATCTAGACAGACACAAATTAAAAAAGTTATTACAGAGATTCAGTCCTAAATGAAGACTATGAGAAAGACAGTGAATGAGGCAGAAACCCTATTTATATTAAAATCACAGAAGGATTTGTCCCAGAGTTGCAAAGTCCCCTCTTCAGTGATGATAAAATGGCCCCAGTCCTTATTTTGATGATCACTCTCATTTTGGATCCAGAGCTTAACATCAGACAATGACAGGGCAGTCACCTCTACACTCCATGATCTTCACAAGCTGAGCACATTGTACGCTTCTTCTCTGTACATTGTATATTTGTACATTGTAATGTAAAAAATCTGTACGTTACATATTGTTTGAAGATCCAACTGCCACAGGGACTTAAACTAAGCTTCTGTTGCCTCTCCTTTTCCATGGGTGATAATAAAATTGCTGTCCCAGGCATACTGCATTAAATGGGTAATATCCATGACATAGTCACCAGAGTGCTTGGTACAGAGGAAAGGCTTCATCTGTGTAAGGATCCATACATCCTCAGAAAGCAGGTGGTCAGCTGGCTACCTTTATATTCCTCCTTCCCAGTCAAGACTTTTGGGACACATGCCTGTTGCCTAGTTCCCACGTGGCTCCCTTTACTAGCTGGGCCCTCACCACCATACCAGAATACACAGTACAAAATTTCCATTTCCCTGTGAAAACTTTTTTCATGTTGAGATTCAAGGTTTGGATTTTGTTGTTGTTGTTGTTTGTTTGTTTTATTTTGTTTACAATAAGATAAGTCTTGTTGCCTTAGCCACCACTGTTTACATCAGGAGTTGACTACTCTTGCTGCTGTCAGCACTGTTAACACTACTGAGGAGATAATCAGCCCAAGTCTCCAGCCCCTACCCAACCTGGTCTCAGAGAGGGGATGGTCCTGAAGGCTCAGCATGGCACCTTGCCTGTCACAGCAGCTCACTGCCTAATGGGCTTCCAGAGCAGAACTCAGAGACTTCACTGTTGTTTCTCACAGCCCAGAGAAGGGTATGAAGATCTGTATCTTCTTTCCTTACCCATCTTATGTCTTAATGCAACTATTCCAGGACTTGGAGTAAAGATACCTTCAAATACAAAACCTGATAAGACTCAACTTCCTTGGAGCCTGATCTCCATTTCCTTGGAAATTAATCTTCAGTGTATTGATGAGAGAAGGAGACTCTCACACCAGATGTGTCAGTGGGAAATGACCCAGAGACACCCTGTTAGGTAAGGACACACATCACCCACATCTGAGGGTCGAGAGGAGCATCTAAAAACCTCCAGAAAAAACTGCATTGCATGCACAGTTGTTCCTTCTCATTAAGGGGCATGTAAACATCCTTGGTCTCAAAATCTTTGGAAGTCATGACATTAATTAACTTACTTCTACAGGTTACAGAATGATGGTATAATATTTATTATATGTTAAATATGTATATACTTTTGTTTATAGATGATTACATTTTAAGCATATGTACATTTCTACTTTTAATATTTTAAATTTCAATGATTTTCTTTAAAAACTATAGGCTTCTGTTTTTTATCAGTTTGGCCTTACACATCATCCCCTTGGGAAACAACAGTAAGAGACATTTTATTTATAGTCTCTTTTGATTGTATATTTATTTCTAAATCATGTCCCGTATTTTCAATGTTTTTAAACGGTTATGAGAGAGAGCAAAAGAACAGTAACAGAAAAGAAATCAACAATGCTACAGCCGAGAAGCTGCAGCAACAGACACTCAACTGGACTGTGAATAATTTTGGGGAGGGGAATGTTGTACCTGAGTTTTCGCGTCCAAGAGACCATCAAGGAGCCAACACCGATACAATCACATGAGGGTTTATTTAACAAGCTTATGCTTGGGCCCAAGTATACCCGACACAGCGGAGTAAGGACTTGGACCCCGAGCTTAGTTAAGGCAGGGGTATTTATGGGTTCCTGTTACTAAAGCAGGTTGGGGATTTCTGGAACCAAAGCAGGGTGGGGTTTACTAAATCAGGGTGGGGGTCTCTGGAACTAAAGCAAAGTAGGAGAAAGTTCAGCCTTTGGTGTGAGATGGCTGCCAGAGCTAAGATGGCTGCACTTATGCTATGGCTAAACCTGAGGTGGGATGACCTTAATTTTTCTCAGCCTCCACAGGAATGGAAGCATGGCTGGCTGGCAGCCCCAGGATTCAAGTCCCTACTTCAGGGCTCTCCAAAGTCATAAGTCGCGTTATCCCCCAATTAACTTAGTGGTCATCACTGGCCTCCCAGGTTAGGATCTGAGAACAAACTGGAATAGATTAAGAATAAAATGAAATCCCAGCAGATTTAAACCACATTTTATCATCCTTTCATGATGATATACTATAAAGTGAAATATATATCCTAGTGAGGTGCTCTTTTACTGTGAAAACAAGTTTTACTCCTTGATTAGTACAATATTTCATTTGCTCAGGTCTAGAGGAGTGTGATTTAAGTATATTCAAAACAGCTATTACGAACCAAGTTAAAAGCAAATCCTTGCTTGGCTTACTGCTCACTCTCTGGCTCCAGACCCCATGTCTCTGGAAGAGGCTGGGACCTGTCCCTGGGAGTGGGGTAGGGACAAATTGTTGGGAGGGAGTTCTTTAGTCATCCCACCTGTAGGTGGTCCCCACCCTGAAGGCCTGTTTTTAATCCCTGCCCAGGAAATCACAGCCTGACATTAACTTATGAAAGGAAGGTAGAGAGAAAATGCTACTGGCAAGGGCCAGGGTTTCTCCTTGGAACCTTAAGCTGGTTCCTGACCCTCCAGTACCCCTGGCCGTTTGTTTTTAATCCTTAAATTAACAAGTAGTGAGGCCTTACCCAATCAAACACACTTGGCAGGGAGTTCAATTTTATTGCCTCCCCAGGCAATCTCATAACGTCCTTTGGTGGTAGTCTAATGCAAAGGGCAAGGAGGCCAGCAGATGCTAACAGCCAGGCCTCTTGCCTATAAGGGCACCCCCATGGCTGTGCTGCTGCAGGAATGGTAGCACCTGTGTGCTGGACCGGTTCTGCATATGCCCTGCTTACTTCACCAGTCTATATTTCGAGCAGAACCAGTGGCAGAGGTGGGAGTGAGGAGGAGCAGGATTCCAGTTGGCTGGGGGCATGGGATCAGTCATGGGGAGAAGGATCGCTTGACCTTGCATAGGGGAATTGGGGTGGTGGGGTCCCCAGAGTAGGGTGGGAAGCAGACAGCTAGGCTGGGGAGGACAGGCGGGCTAGGCATGGATGAGTGATGGCAATGCAGGTGCCTGTGGGGCTGAACCTGCCTCTCTGCTCAGTGAATGAAGCAAAATCCTGCTTGGTTCCTGGACCTTCCAATGCTGCTGCCTATGCAGGTGTGTCTTTAAAGCCCTGCATTGTCTCCTCCAGCAGATACCAGCATCTAAGGTAAGTGGATTGGCATCCTGTGCACATAGTCCATGCTCACAGGCATTGCTCCTTTGTGCCTACCAATGCATAGAGATATAGCTGTGCCAGGAGACAGAGAAAGAGAACCTGGGTTGATTGATTACTTAGAAAAGTCACATTCATTGTGATTCGCATGGCTTATTATATTTATTTTATAATTATTTTGTGGATATTATATGATGGCATATATTATATTTACAATGATTATATGTTGGTCATTAATATTGTCATTATTTTTTTTAAATGATTCCTAAGTTCACTATGCCCAGATGGCTGGGTTTAAATATGTTTTTCCAAACAGTGCCCTTTAGTGTCCTTTCAGTGAGCACACTATGGGGAGTAGACAAGCTGATAAGCAGAGCCAAGCCTGGCAGGGAGGTTAAAGACTAAATCTCCAGTGATTTTCCTATACCATGCCGCACCCTCTCCTCAGCTGTAAAATGAGGACAACACTGGACCAGCACAGGAACAGTCATGTATGGCCAGGCAGCACTCTTTAGAACCAACCAGGCAGCGCTCCCAGAGAGGGAAGGTGGCTTGTGAGCACAACTCAGGCCTCCCTCACATATTAAAAGCCAGGCGGGTGTGGAGAACACACAGGGTGGACAGTCATTTGTGAGACATCTGAGCAGTTTTTTTATTTACTTTATTTATTTTTTTAAAGACTTTATTCATTTATTTGATAGAGAGACAGAGATCACAAGCAGGCAGAGAGGCAAGCAGAGAGCGAGAGAGGGGGAAGCAGGCTCCACACTGAGCAGACAGCCCGATGTGGGGCCCAATCCCAGGACCCTGAGATCACGACCTAGCTGAAGGCAGAGGCTTAACCCACTGAGCCACACAGGCGCCCCATCTGAGCAGTTTATACACAAGCTATGTTCAAACGTGATTATTTTATCTGCAACTAATAATTAGAAACAAATTCATGCTTAACTTCAGATATAATCAGGGTCATAAAGAAGCCACAACCTTCTATGAATCTGTAAGTATTAAGTATGAGAATTTAGAGAATAAGCATATGTATTCAGTAGGTGTCTAGCATATTCAATTGTCACTTAGAGTTTAAACACCTGAATCTATTCCCCTTCTCCCTATGACTCAACATAGCACTTTGTTTTTCTCAGCAGTTTCACTGAACCCCTCTCAGTAATTTAATAATTATGGGAATTCCAACAATGGTTCCAGAAGCCTGGGTGATTCCTTTCTGTAGAAAGCAAATATAAACAAGTGTAGGAAACATCTTTATTATGTAGCTTTTAGGGTAAAATGATTAAGGAAAAGAAAAAGTCAGCCATTTAGAGGCATTGGATACTGAATACAAGCGTATAACAAATTAAGAAGTGTTTACTTAAAAAATGACAAAAGCTCCAAATGAGAATGGTGGAAGACAATGATTTCCTTGCCTAGAACTTCTTCTTTTTCTATTTCCCCTGAACACACAACCAGATCAATCTGGAAGAACTGTAATTTTACCTCAAAAAGAATACACACTTCTGCCGGGAGAGTCAACCACAGTTCTGGATGGATAATGAAAACCTGCAGCTTGCTCACCTTAACTGGAAGACTTGGCTTAAAATCACAGAGAAAATCTGCAAGCATGTTAACCCAAGTTTACATTCTGCTTAGTGGCAATCAGCAAGCTAGAAATTTATGAGGGAAAACATACACACACAAAAAAAAAAAAAAAAGCAGAAAAGGAGTGAAATAACCTCTCATTCCTGAGCTTTGTCCTCATAAACAGACTCTGGAAATCTGTCAAAATGCAAAAGGCAAGGGACTTTTCAAAGCACAGTATTTTCAAAGACTACAACTTTGAATGCATCTCTCAATCCATATACTGCTCCATTGGAAGAGACTGGAAGCCTTCTAAATTTGAGGTGCTTGAGCACAACTTTTGTGTATCAAATCAAAGTGCTAAGGCAAAGGCAAAGGAAATATGACTTAAGCTAAAAGTGTAAAACAACCCATCACACATGGGAACACGTTATCATGATTCCCTTTTAGAAACAAGGAAGGTCAAGAAGGCAATAGGATGATATGTTCAAAGAGCTGAAATAAAATATTTGTCTATTGAGATTCTATTTCAGCAAGACAATCCCTCAAAAATGGCAAAATACACTGTCAGATAAGCAAAAACACATGTTTTACTAGCATTCACTACCAAACAAAAAACAAAACCTTAGGGTAAAAAGAAAATCGTAAATTGCAATTATAGCAAAAAGTTGATACATTCTAAATATACAATATGAAGCAGATTGGATCAATGAAGCTGATATGATTCAAAGTTAATTGATTTTACCAGAATTAAATCACTATTAACCAGAGCTAGATTGTGATGTTAAGGATGGATATTATAATTAAAGCAACCACTATGAAAAGTGGTTGGTAAAAATGTATTGGTAAAAAACAGTACAATAATTACAGTGTGATAAAAATACTTGTTTACAACAGAAAGAGGAGATAAAGAAGCTTCATAGGGACATAAAATTATGAGACATAAAAATCAAATACTAAAATGGCAGATGTAAACTGGATTTATCACTAATTACATTAAATCTGAGTGAACTAAACACTCTAATCAGAAGTCAGAGATCATCAGGGTGCCAGGGTGGCTTAGCTGGTTCACGGTCTGACTCTTGATTTTGGCATTGGTCATGATTGCAGAGTCATGGGATTGAGTCCCACATCATGCTCTGACCTCAGCGTGGAGTCTGCTTGTCCCTCTCTCCCCCCCCACTCACACATGCTCTATATCTATCTCTAAAATACATACATACACACATACATACATACATAAAATCTAAAGAAAAATAGATTGTTATATTGAACTAGAAAGCAAAAACCAAAATACAAGATCTCACTACATGCTTTTTTTAATTAATAATTTTTTCTACTTTATCAAAGCCATTCTTTATTTTTTTAAGTCAGCTTTACACACAATGTGGGGTTTGAACTTACAACCCCAAGAAAAATGTCTCAGGTTCTACCAACTGAGACAGCCAGGTACCCCTATATGCTTTCTTATACAAACTTACAGTGCTAGATAGTAAGGAAGTGCTCAAAAACAAACATAAAAATGAAAATCACAATGATAGTCATATGTCAAAGGGATTCAGAAAGAAACTGGAAGAGTTCCTAAAAGCCAAAACTTCAGCAATTTGAGCAATAAAATAAAATAGTAATGGATTATAACTCCAAAATATAAGACAATATTCATGAATCCATACTAATATAAACAAATAATTCACTAAATTAATATATATGAGGGAGGGAGTAGAAATATCTACTATGTAGTAAAGTTCCAAATAACTTAACTTGATATAGGCATAACTTGTAGATACTCTGTCTTTTTTCTAGATCACTGCAATAAAGCAAACCAAATTTTTCAGTTTCCAATGCATAAAATAGGTACTGTATTTGTGTTGAGACTGTACTATATTACATTAAGAGTATAATAACATTATGTCTAAAAGACAATGAACATACCTTAATTAAAAATACTTTATCAAAAAAATTAAAAATACTTTATTGCTAAAAGTGCTAACCATCATCTGATCTTTCAGCAAATCATAATCACTGATCACAGATAACCATAAACAAATAATAATTTAAAAGTTTTAAATATAGTGTCCCAAAATGTGACATAGAAATATGAAGTGATCAAATACTGTTGGAAAAATGGTGTCCAGTAGACTTGCTCAACTCAGGGTTCCCAAAAACCAATTTGTTAAAAAATGCAGTACCTGCAAATCTCTATAAAGTGAAATGCAATAAAATGAGGTATGCCTATATGCCATGTCTATTTTTTTTAAAGATTTTTAGAATTTATTAGACAGAGGAAGAGATTACAAGTAGGCAGAGAGTAGGAAGAAAGAAGGGAAACAGGCTCCTTGATGAGCAGAGAGACTGATGCTGGGCTGGATCCCAGGACCCTGAGATCATAACCTGAGCTAAAGGCAGAGGCTTAATCCACTGAGCCACCCAGGTGCCCCTGTATGCTACTGCTTAAATGTAATCTGTCTATAGTAACTTCCTTCCAAAGAGTACAGGACCCAAGGTCTGAGAAAGGGAGATTGTAAATTTAAAATAAAGAAATCTAACAAACAGTACCTTGGCTAGGTCATCACGGTTAAAATGGATAGACATATCTGGCTGATAGTATGCATCTTTAGTATGACATGACAAAAACAGCACTTCACCCTAGTGGTCTTATTCCCCAAAACCCATGCCCCAGAGGAAAAAAGTCAGACAAATCACAGTTTGGGGGCATTTTACATATTTAGAAAATTCCTGAGTATTCCTCAAAACTGTCAAGGCCATCAACAAGGGAAATCTAAGAAGCCACCACAGCAAGAGATGCCTAAGCAGACAACTAAATGTACATAATGTGGTACCTGGATGACATCCAGAATGGAAAAAAGACTTGAGGGTAAAGCTGAAGAAATCCAAATGAAGTATGGACTTCCACTTACAATATGTCAATCGTGGTTCATAATTGTGACAAACATGCCATAATAATGTTAGATGTTAATAACAGGAAAACTGAGTCTGAGGTACAAGGGAATGTTCTGTTTTCTCCTTGTAATTTTTCCAGAAACCCAACACTATTCTAAAGTTTGAAATATAATTTAAAAATTGTTAACTGACCTGAAAATTTAAATGGTAATGAACCCAGAAGAGCCAAAACAATTTGAAAAAGTAGAACAAAATTGAAGCACTTAACCTTCCTGATTTCAAAACATTCTTTAAAGCTATATTAGTTAAACCAATGTGGTGTTGACATAAAGACAGACATAGAGATCAATGAAACAGAGCTGAATTTTGTTGTGAATGCATTGTAGGAGAGTCTTTTCAGCAGTTAGTGCTAGAAAAGTTGGATATCAATATATCATTATGGAAAAACAAAGAGAAAATGATACATCACACCATATAAATATACAAAATAAATAATATTGAAGTGGATCAAGGATCTAAATTGAACAGGTAAATCTATACGAGTATTGAAAGAGTTTCTAGAGGTAATTTTTATTATTTTGGGTTAGGGACAGAGTAGGGTATAGGGAAGTTCGGGAATAAGAGATGTTTTCTGTTTAATAGTTCTTTGTTAATCCGAACTAGATCACTCCACTAGCCACTGGTCCTATTCAGAATATGTCAAGAGGGATCCAACATGACCACCAGCTGATTGGATTGGATGTTAATGTTTGATCCTAGCAGAATATCATTTTAGCCACCATCTCAAACAATGGCTCCTATGTCTATTCCAGTGTTCATAATTCTGGAAGGAGTATGCATTTCCATACCCTTTCAGTCACTTGTTGAATAAAGAACAGGAGTGTGAGAAAAGGAAGAGAACCATATATTTGACCAGTCTTCAAATGCTGACTGAAACCAAAAGCAAGGGTTTGGGAGAGAATGTGAGGCTTAGGGGAGATGCAGAAGATACAAAAACACCTCATTTATTCTGCCAAAGTATGAATTAAATTCATGCAATGTATCTTACGTGCGTTTAGACAACATTTCATTTTTTCATTCATCCACATGCTGATGATCTATGTAAAGAGGAGGGGAAAAATAAATGTGAGCAAATACAATTAATGAAAAGTGGCAAGAAATCAGAATTCTCATTCTGTCCCTTGACATGTCGACTTTTATCCCTTTGCTGCCATCCTTCAGCTTTTGGATCCTCTCCCATCTCCTGGACCTTTATTCAGATTTTTTTTTACCTGTATAGTTAATTTCAAACACTGGATTATTTATGATAGCCATACTTCATTTTGGCATTGGTTATCATTGTTTGTACATTATGACCACATCCTTAAGTGGACCATTCTTCCCAATGTTGTGTCTAATAACCCTGATATAATACGGTGATTATCCCTGTTACCCTCATCTAGGGTTGACTGTCCTCTGGCTGGGGACTGGAATAGCGTGGATTAACTGACATGACTGATGACATTTACTTTCTAGGAAATCCCAATGCTGCAGATTAGAAGACGGATGCCAATTTTCTCTTCTACTTCTATCATAACTCTCTTCTCATCTTCATCTAACTCCTTCTCAACATGTAAGTTTAACAGGCATTATCAATGTTAGCCTGCTGCTGTACAGAAATGCAACAGACTCTTGGAGCAGTTGAGTAAATTTAATATTCTACACTCAGTGAAGACAACTATTTTTTTTTATTTAATGAGATTTTAAAAGTAATGGTGGCTGTGTTTAAGAAAAAAAGACACTTTTTTATCTTGTTAAGAAGCAGGTGGGTGATAAAGAGTTGAAACCAAGCAAATAGATTTATTTCTTATTATTTCATTTTTGATAAATTAAAAATTACTGAAAGTGGAAAGATTGTGATGTCTGTCCAATCTCATTTTTCAATACTTTATCTTGTGTTTGCTTTGCAGCTTCAACTTATGCTTGGTACATCATTCTATCAATCTTCAGTATCCAAATAACTAAATAACCAAAGTTTCTGTCATATATAAGTTCTGGATATTATATTTCAAATGAGTTTTTCATAGGAGAAGTTTAATTTGAAAGTTGTTAAGTGTGACTTAGTTGAAAAAAATTCAATATTTTGAACATTCTTTTTTTAAAATTTGAATAGTTACTGTTGTGAGTCAATGGCAAATCTTCTTTTAGTAGATATCCAAATTCTTTAGGTACAAAACTCTCTTTATTTTTCTAGAAAGAAAATTACTGAGAAAGTATTAGATGCATGCCTTAGTGGAGAGCCCTTGATATCAGGGACACTCCTAATGGGTGCCTTTATTTATTCTTTTTTTATTATTAATAAATCATGTATTATTTGTTTCAGGGGTACAGATACGTGATTCATCAGTCTTACACAACACACAGCACTCACCACGAAATATATCTTCCCCAACATCCATCACACAGCCAGTCTTTCCCCCCTTTCCCTCTAGCAACCCTCAGTTTGTTTCTAGAGATTAGAAGTCTCATATGGTTTGTCTTCCTCTCTGGTTTCATCTTGTGTCATTTTTTTTCTCTCTTCCTCTATGAACTTCTGTCTTTTTTCTTAAATTCCCCTTATCAGTGAGATTGTATGATAATTGTCTTTCAATGATGGACTCATTTTGCTTAGCATAATACCCTCTAGTTCCATCCATGTCTTTGTAAATGGCAAGACTTTGGTTTTTTTTGATGGATGGTTAGTATTCCATTGAATACACATGCCACATCTTCTTTATCCATTCATCTGTCAGTGGACATCTGTACTCTCTCCATACTTTGGGTATTGTGGACATTGCTGTTACAAATAGAAATAAAAGACATTTGAATCAGAAAAGAAGAAGTCAAACTCTCACTCTTTGCAGATGATAGGATACTTTATTTGAAAAACCCAAAGGGCTTCACCCCAAAAGGGCTAGAACTCATACAGGAGTTCAGTAAAGTGTCAGGATATAAAATTAATTCACAGAAATCAGTTGCCTTTCCATACAGCAACAATGAGACAGAAGAAAGAGAAATTAAGGTATGGCTCCCATTTACAGTAACACCGAAAACCATAAGATACCTAGGAATAAACCTAACCAAAGAGGCAAAGGATCTATACTCAGAAAACTATAGAATACTCATGAAAGAAATTGAGGAAGACACAAAGAAATGGAAACACGTTCCATGCTCATGTACTAGAGGAAAAAATATTGTGAAAATGTCTATGCCACCTAGAGCAATATACACAATCAATGCAGTTCTTATCAAAATACTATCAACTGTTATCACAGAACTGGAATAAATGATCCTAAAATTTCTATGGAACCAGAAAAGACTACAAATAGCCAAAAGAATGTGGAAAATAAAACCAAAGATGGTGGCATCATGATTCTGTACTTCAAGCTCTATTATAAAGCTTTAATCATCAAGACAGTATGGTACCGGCACAAAAGCAGACATATGTCAATGGAACAGAATAAGAAACTCAGAAATAGACCCTCAGTTCTATGGTCAACTAATCTTTGACAAATCAGGAAAGAGTATTCACTGGAAAAAAAAGTTTCTGCAACAAATGGTGTTGGGAAAATTGGATAGCCACATGAAATGGGACCATTTCCTTACACCAGTCACAAAAGTAGATTCAAAATGGATGAAATACCTCAATGTGGGAAAAGAAACCATCAAAATCCTTCAGGAGAAGACAGGCATCAATCTCGTTGACTTTGGCCCCAGCAACTTCTTGCTAGACATATTTCCAAAAGCAAGGGCAGAAATGAACTATTGGGACATCATCAGGATAAAAGGCTTTTGTACATCAAAGGAAACATTCAACAAAACCAAAAGACAACTGACAGAATGGGAGAAGATATTTGCAAGTGACATATCAGATACAGGGTTAGTATCCAAAATCTAAAAAGAACTTATAAAACTCAACACCTAAAAGAACAGATAATCCAATCAAGAAATGAGCAGAAGACATGAACAGACATTTCTGCAAAGAAGACATACAAATATCTAACAGACACATGGAAAAGTTCCCATCATCATTCAGCATCAGGGAAATCCAAATCAAAACCACAGTGAGATACCACTGCACATCACTCAGATTGGCTAAAATTAACCAGTCAGGAAAAAACAGGCATTTACAATGATGCAGAGAAAGAAGAACCCTCCTACACTACTGGTGGGAATGCGAACCGATGAAGCCACTCTGGGAAACAGTATGCAGTTCCTCAAAAAGTTGAAAATAGAGCTACTCTACAGCCCAGCAATTCCACTACTGATAAGGTACACACATAGTGATTTGTAGGGGCACGTGCACCTGAATGCATATAGAAGCAATGTCCACAATAGCCAAACTATGGAAAGACCTTAGATGTCCATCAACAGAGGAATAAATAAAGAATATGTGGTGTATATATACTATGGAATATATACCATATAAAAACCATGAACTCTTGCAAATGCAATGATATGAATGGAACTAGAGGGTATTTTGCTAAGCAAAATAAGTCAATCAGAGAAAGACAATTATCATATGTTCTCACTGATATGAGGAATTAGAGAAACAAGATAGAGGATCATAGGAGAAGGGAAGGAAAAATATAACAAGACAAACCCAGAGACAGAGACAAACCATAAGAAACAATCTCAGGAAACAAACTGAGCGTTGTGAGAATGAATGGAGGGTGCACAGGATGGGTTCACTGGGTCATGGACATTGCAAAGGGTATGTTCTATGTTGAGGGTTGTTAATTGTTTAGGATTGATGAGTCACAGACCTGTACCGCTGAAACAAGTAATATGTTATTGTTAACTAAAAAAAAAAAAAAAAAGAAAGTAATCAAATACCATGATCTGTGGAGAAAAAGACACCAATGTCATCATTCTATTAGGCAATTCCATTGGAAAACAGGAAAAGATAAGCTTAAATTCAATCATAAAAGACAATGATGGGATTTTAAGATATTGGAGGCTCTAAATATCTTTATTTCATTTGCAATTCCATGTTTCATCTACTTCTCATTTTTTTAAAGAGTTTATTTATTTATTTATTTGAGAGAGAGAATGCATATGAATATGTGAAGGAGCAGAGGGAGAGGGACAAGCAGACTCCATGCTGAGCTCACAACATGATATGGGGCTCACTCTGACACCCCAAGATCATGACCTGAGCTGAAATTAAGAGTCTGTAGCTTAATTCACTAAGGCACCTAGACACCCCTTCATTTTTTACTGTACTAAATGTACTACATCAAATGTGCTAAACTAAATGTACCAAACTAAAATCAGACTCTTTAGCTATTGTATTTTAAAATTTAAGATACTTTGTATCATACTACCCCTTCAATAAAAATATAATTATTTTAGCAATGGACCATGTGACTAAATTTGCTTAAAAGGGAAATATCAATTTCAATGGACTATTTCCCAGTTACATCATGATCTTGCATCTATAATTTCAGAACTCAATTTACATGCAATTACATTATATTTAGAGATTGGTCTCTTCCAAACTATTGCCTCTGGAAGATATTGTCTTCTTTCGTTACACATATATATATATAAAACGTAAAATAATCTCTCTTTTACATGAACATTCTCTTGTGAATATTAAAACTATTCTTAGCAGTAAATAGCACAAAAGTTACTTGCTTTCAAAATTAAAATAGTCAACTAACTGTAGATGATTAATGTATCTTAACAATTAAGATGAAAGACAATGTCTTGCTGACAGAGGAAACTTTATATAAGGCATAGAGAGAGAAGAGGAAGTTTGAACTGATATTGATACACCAAAGGGAAAGAGTAAGCAGAAAATAGAAATGCAGAGAGAAAATAGCCTGTTAAGTTTTGGTGATTTAGAAGAAATCTTGTGACAGCATTTTAAATTCAGATGGGTAAGGACCAATGTGAGCCACAGGGTAGGCTGTTCTTCGGGATTTTTCTGTACGGAAAAGAACAGCTTCCAGGCCTATTAAGAAGAGAAATTAGAAAAAAAGAAAAAAATAAGGTTCCTATTTGTGCTCAGAAATAAAATCTGAGGACTGGGGGAATTGTTATACCGTACACTTCCTTCTATTCTGTCAGACAAGAGCAATTTAAACAATCTAGTTCAAGGAAGGAAAGGATTAAAAGTATACCAATTATTCTTTCTACATCATCATGAAAGTAGTCTCCTCTTTCTGGATTTTGTTTTGGACATTTCTTTCTAATACTGAAGCACTTATTGCATATTTTGACAGGTCATCAATAATCTGAATGAAGAAAATCATAACTACATTTTATTTATTTTATTTTAATTTGTAAAATTTATTTTCAGCATAACAGTATTCCTTGTTTTTGCACCACACCCAATGCTCCAAGCAATCCGTGCCCTCTCCAATACCCACCACCTGGTTTCCCCAACCTCCCACGCCCCGCCCCTTCAAACCCCTCAGATTGTTTTTCAGAGTCCATTGTCTTTCATGGTTCACCTCCCCTTCCAAATTCCCCCAACTCCCTTCTCTCTAACTCCCCTTGTCCTCCATGATATTTGTTATGCTCCACAAATAAGTGAAACCATATGATAATTGACTCTCTCTGCTTGACTTATTTCACTCAGCATAATCTCTTCCAGTCCCGTCCATGTTGCTACGAAAGTGGGGTATTCATCCTTTCTGATGGAGGCATAATACTCCATAGTGTATATGGACCACATCTTCCTTATCCATTCGTCCGTTGAAGGGCATCATGGTTCTTTCCACAGTTTGGCTACCGTGGCCATTGCTGTATAAACATTGGGGTACAGATGGCCCTTCTTTTCACTACATCTGTATCGTTGGGGTAAATACCCAGTAGTGCAATTGCAGGGTCATAGGAAAGCTCTATTTTTAATTTCTTGAGGAATCTCCACACTGTTCTCCAAAGTGGCTGCACCAACTTGCATTACCACCAACAGTGTAAGAGGGTTCCCCTTTCTCCACATCCCCTCCAACACATGTTGTTTCCTGTCTGTCTTGCTTATTTTGGCCATTCTAAGTGGTGTAAGGTGGTATTTCAATGTGATTTTAATTTGAATCTCCCTGACGGCTAGTGATGATGAACATTTTTTCATGTGTCTGATAGTCATTTGTATGTCTTCATTGGAGAAGTGTCTGTTCATATCTTTTGCCCAATTTTTATATGATTGTCTGTTATGTGTGTGTTGAATTTGAGGAGTTCTTTATAGATCCTGGTATTTCAATTAAAAAATAAATGCTTAGGCATTTATTTTTTAATTGAAATTATAAAGTCCCTTACTTGTCAATTCTTCTCAAACTCCCTTCCTTCCCCAGAAGTTCAACTCTACTGCAATTCTATGAGAATGATATTAACATGTACTCATTAATTTTGGAACAACTGACATATTAATGGGGTTAACACTTCTTATTCAAGACTATGATATGGTTTTAATTGGTTCATTGTGTTTTATGTTTTTCAATGTGATATTTTACATGTAGATCCTGTGCTTTTACTATTATATGCATTCGCTTAGATTTTACATTTTTTGTTGTTAATATAAATAGGAGATGTTTTCTCTAGGGGCGCCTGGGTGGCTCAGTGGGTTAAGCCGCTGCCTTCGGCTCAGGTCATGATCTCAGAGTCCTGGGATCGAGCCCCGCATCGGGCTCTCTGCTCAGCAGGGAGTCTGCTTCCTCCTCTCTCTGCCTGCCTCTCTGCCTGCTTATAATCTCTCTGTCAAATAAATAAATAAAATCTTAAAAAAAAAAAGATAGAACTTTTAAAGAAACAATTAGATTAAATTAAATAATAATTGAATAGGTTAAATTAAATCATAATTAAATCCTAATCCAATCATATTCAATAAGTAAGGTGTCCTTATAATATTGGGAAGAGACACCAAGGATGGACATGCATGGGAAAGACCATGTGAGGACACAGCTAGATGATCCTGTCTCCAAGCCAAGAAAAGAAGCTTCAGAAGAAACCAAACCTTCTGATACCTTAATTTTGGGCTTCCATCTTCCAGAATTCTGAAAAAATAAACGTCTTGTGTTAAGCCACCCAGCCTTGTGGCTGGCATATTTTTAACACAGCCCTAGCAACCTAGTGGAGATTTTGGAATTAAAAATGAGGGAGCTGCTGTAATAAATACCTATAAATATGGAAGTGACTTTGTGGAAGTGGGATGGAGAAAGGCTGGAAGAGTTGCAAGGTGCATGTTAGAAAAGCCTACATTGACCTGAAGAGACTGTCAGTACAAGTATGAACCTTTAAAGATGATGCTCATGTGGTCTCCAATGGAAATGAAGAATGTTATTAGAAACTGGAGGCAAGGTAATCTTTGTTATAAAAAGGTAAAGCACTTGGCTGAATTGTCCTTAGTATTTTCTGGAAAACAGAACTTACCCGTGATGAACTGAAATCACCTTGGTCAGAATTGGTGCCCAAAAGGCATCCAAAGGGCGGGGCCCATACTCCTTGGTAGCTAGGGAGACAGTATGTGCCCGCACTGATTGGATACCGCCATCTGGCCTGACCCTCCCTTGTATTTGGTTTTTGTTACCTGGGACTGTTTTCCGGGACTTGTTTTTTTTTTTTTTTTTTTTTTTTTTTTTTTTTTTTTTTTTTTTTTTTTTTTTTTTTTTTTTTTTTTTTCCGGGACTTGTTTTTAAGTAAGTTCCCTGAGGGGGCGGGCAGGGTCAGTTTAAGTTTTACTGCATAAACAACAAAATCACTGTTTAACCAGATGGAGCTGCCCTGGCTAAAAATGTCCTTACAATACAAGTATGGTAATTTCTCCATCCTCCTGTGGAACAGATTTTAAAAGACAAGACATGTGAAGTTTAAGAGGAGTGACAATACTATAAAAATGATAGTACCATACGATTTCAGTTATATGTGGAATTTGAAAAACAAACAAAAACCAAACAGACTCTTCAATAAAGAGAACAAACTGGTAGTTGCCAAAGAAAAAATTGGTAGGAGAATGGGTAAAATAGACGAAGGGGATGAAGTGGTATTTTTTTTTTTCAGTTACAAAATAAAGAAGTTACAGAAATGTAAAGTACAGCATAAGGAATATGGTCAATAATACTGTAACAATGCCGTGTGGTGACAGATGGTGACTATGTTTATCATGGTAAGCATTAAGTCATGTACATAATTATCAAGTCACTCTATTGTACACCTTAAACTAGTATAACATAGTATGTTAATCACATTACAGTATTTTTTTCTAAAAAAATTAAAAATGAAATAAAAAGAACAATCCCAGTGCTTAGGGTGATTGGAATGTGAAAGTGACATTTCTTAGCCTGAGGAGTTTGTGTCTATAAACATAATGTGGAAAGGTTTGGGATCCTGTGTTTTCTGGGGTGAGTTGAACATTAACTTACCTTTGCTAGAAAGGGTGTCTCTCCATCCCACTGTCAATAGAGTTTTCATATATGAGGGCTGGGTATCATTGGAAAATTTGGATGTCTGAAATTAATTGAAAACTGAGAAGAAATATTTTCTGTGGTAAGCTCAGTGGCAGCTTCTAAGAAAGGCATTTATTTCAACTGAATGTTAAGAAAGCTCCAGCTGTCTCAAGCCATGTGTTAAAAGACACTTGTCAGATTTTCTTTTCTTTTCTTTTCTTTTTTAATGTGTTTTATGGGGCACCTGGATGACTCAGTTGATTAAGCATCCAACTTGTTTTGACTCAGGTCAAGATCTCAGGGTTCTGAGATCAAGTCTTATGTGGGGCTCTGTGCTCAGCATGGGGTCTATTTATGTTTCTGTTCCTCAACCTTTGCCTCTGCCCCTCCTACAACTTCTTCACATACACATCCTCTCTCTCGTTCTCTAAAATAAATAAAAGAAAATCTTTTTAAAATGTGGTTTTTTTTATTTTTGAGATTTTGAACATCTGGATTTTCATGTAAAATTGACAATTTTAAGTGTTGGGAAGTAGTTAACATTAAGTATGTTGAAGTCAAAGAAAGGTGTCTATGCACTGAGACCCAGCACCTCATTTGTAATCTCTGGCCTGCACAAAGTGATAAAGAATAAAAGAATAACAAGTCTCATTACAGACCAGCTAAGGCTGAATAACAAAATTGTTTAATGCAGCCAGTCAGCTTGGTCACAATTAGCAGTATGGGATTGGAGGAAAGGAAATACATAGTTGTCAACAACCTCAAAGTTTTGTTATGTGGGTCTGGCAGGCAGTCAAGAGATGGAAAGAAATCTGTATGTGAAAAGGACATTCATGAACCTATTGTTGGCAAGTTGAGATTTCTCTTTCAAGGATAAGTTTATAGAAAGAATAAATAAGGGGCGCCTGGGTGGCTCAGTGGGTTAAAGCCTCTGCCTTCGGCTCAGGTCATGGTCCCAGGGTCCTGGGATCGAGCCCCATATTGGGCTCTCTGCTCAGTGGGGAGCCTGCTTCCTCCTCTCTCTCTGCCTGCCACTCTGCCTACTTGTGATCTCTGTCTGTCAAAAAAATAAAATCTTTTAAAAAAAAGAAAGAATAAATAATAGATCAATTAACAGAGATATCAGAATGAGACAAGTGAGGCCCCTAGAGTACAAAATTTAAGGGGCCGCTCACTTGTAGAGTCATGAAGTTTCATGGGTGAGGCTTGTGCAAACATAGGCATGCATGTCTCTTGACAGCCTGTGCTCTGGATGCATCAATTGCCTCAACTTAGTGATGCTTCTGGTGTTTACTCACGTCGAAAACAGTTATTTATTCTTTTCTCAGACGATATGGCTATTTTTCCCTTTGGGGAATAGCAAATCTTAGTGAAAAATAGTAATGAAAGAGTAGTAAAAAGAAAAGAATCTGGACACTAATGGCCCATTTTGTGACAACAAATTTGCAACAGTTTGCTCCAATGAATCAATCTTTATTTCATATTTATAGATTTTCAATTATACTTCTAAACTCTGATACAGTTTCACTTTCTTGGTTTACATATTTATTCATTCCAAGGTATTTATTGAGTTACTACGTAATGTGTCATTGTGCTAGGCAATTGATTCTATATTGGTGAATAAAACAGAAAAGTTGACTGCCCTCTTGGAGTTGATAAGTGATAGAGAAAAGATACTTAATATGTACATAACTAAATTAATTAGTATGTATCATTGCAGTAAGGACAATAAAAGAAACAAACACGATGCAGGGATGTCTACTATTATTGTTTCATATTCAATAACACAGTCGAGGATCACCTCCAAGACCTTTGGCGATGCAGTGTGGTTGAGGAGAATTCCTGCAGAAGTCCTAAGATGTTTGAGAAAGTAAATTATATAACATCTTTTCTTTCAATATTAAAGATAAAATTAAAATAATTCATGCATAGTTTAAAAAATAAGAAGGCATATTTTCAAGCATGTAGAATAAATACAAAACACATTTGGTCATACCACAAAGATACTACTAATAAAGTTCTTTCTTTCTTTCTAGTTTTGTCTCATGCCACAGTTTAGTAAAATTCATATTACTCCTTCACTATTCTTCCTTGTTATTCGTGCGTATTTATGATTGATGCTATTTTAATTTCTTCTCAATTAAAGCTACTCTTGTAGGGGAACCTGGGTGGCTCAGTTGTTGAGTTCCAGCTCAGATTGACCTGAAATCAACCTGAGATCATGCCCAGAGTTGGACTCTGTGCTCAGCAGAAGGTCTGCTTCAAGATTCTCTGCCTCTGCCCAACTGCCCCCACTCTCTCTCTCTCTCTAATAAAAATTATTTAAAAAGAGACGAAAAATATGAAAAACCTGAAAAAATTTTTAAAAAGCCTACAAAATAAAAATACAAAGAATGCTACTTACTGTTTTCCCTAAGCTCTGAAGCTTTGCAGCCCTCTATTATCAGCAAACTTAAGAGGAGTGAGTCATTCATGATGGTCTTCAAGGGGAGGGACCTCTTGCTCTGATCCTCAAGTGGACTTCAACTAGTGCAAAAGCAGCTCTCCTAAGCAGCAGAGACAGGCTTCTGTGTTAACAGCTCTGTATTCCAGTATGTGGTGTTTTACTCCCTGAAGGCTTGCAGCACCAATGGGTGAGATGAATATCACTGCACCCTGCCCTCTACCTAGGAGCTGAAAATTTGCACCCCAGCTCTTCAGTGAACCCTCATAGAAAAAAACAATCCACCAGTCTAAACTCCTCGGTTTCTGTCAGAACTCTGTGTTCACCCTGCCAGGGAAAATGCATTTTTATCTCAGGCACGCAACTGAGTTCCAACTCCAATACTTTTCTTTTGTTTTTAAATATTTTATTTATTTATTTGAGAGACACAGAGAGAGAGAGAGAGAGAATGAGAGGGGAGAAGGTCAGAGGGAGAAGCATGCTCCCCCATGGAGCTGGGAGCTCGATATGGGACTCACTCCCGGGACTCTGGGATCATGACCTGAGCTGAAGGCAATTGCTTAATGAACTGAGCCACCCCGGTGTCACCAACTCCAATTTCTATGGATTCCTGTGGCACAGACCCACACCATACCTGCGGGGTGTTGGAGGTCTTGCCATGTTTCTGTTTTTTGCTGGACCCCTCCAAGGAAAGTGAATGCCAAACCACGCTTTGATTCAGGGATTAGGGCTACACAGAGCAGAAAGCCAGGAGCTAGCTTCGTGGTTTTCAGTCATTTTTCCCTAACTGATGTCTGGGAACTCTGAAGCATTTGGGCCCATCCTGTTCTTCTTCTGATGCCTGGGATTCTGAGATCATGCTATCACACCTGGGATTCCAACCTGCTTCACCACTTGAACATGAATGTCCCCCACAGTAGTAGACTCCTAAGTGTTTCAATCATGCACTTCATTGTCAATAAAATGTTTGCAGTAGGCACATTCCCTCTGCTGTATCCATAGCCCTATCACCTTACAACTTATTCCCACTCACACCACTTGAGCTCTGAAGCTGCCACAGGTACCACAGTGGGAGCTAGTGGAGCTCTTGAAGTGTTTCAGAATCTTCTTCTGTGGCTGGTGCTCTTGGTCCAAAAAGAGAAAGTATCATCACCATAATTGACTTCTCATGTCCCTCCTAAATAAGGAAAAATTTCCCACCATTCAATGTTCTCTGAGTCCAAGAAGCAATCCCTGGAAGGTCTCACCTGATGGAAGGTCATGGGCACAGGGATCTGAGAGCGTACTGATTACTCATGGCTTACCAGTTGATGGAGACTTGGTCTGTGTGGCCTAAGCTGTTCCCTCCACTGGTCTATATCAGCCAAACCCTGTCCTCCTCACCTCAGTTTCTCTCTGGTTCTCCTCCCTCTGCCTCTCCCCTCCTTCCTGTGCTCTTTTCCCTCTAATAAAGAAATAAATACTTAAAAATAAATAAAATATTGAGCATAAAAGTGTGCATTTGGGCCTTCAACACCAGGCTGGAAACACCATCCTGTGTGTATTTCTTTGTCATCTTTCCTCTTGTGCTGATGGCGTCAGAGGCACATGACAACCCAGGAAGTGAGAAGGCTGAAAGTGGAGGGAAACCACGTTCCTAAAAGACCACATAGAAAGGATTTCAGTCTCCTAATTTGATGAGCCACTCAGCACTGTCATTGGGGAAATCTACAGTGCCAGGCTACCAAAATTTGGGGGATTATTTGTTAATTTAGCATAATGTAATATACCTACAACATATTGAAATCACCAAGTTAACTGCAATAGTTATCAGCCTAAGGCCTTTAAAAATGGCCAAAGAGGCACCTGGCTTCCTCAGACAGTAGGATACTTGATCTCAGGGTTTGATCTTGATACTTGATCTCAGGTGAGTTTGAGCTCCACGTCAGGCATAGTTGGCTTAAAAAACAAAACAAAATAAAACAAAAGGACTTACACATGAACAAAATCAATGGGGCTCAAACAATGGAGCTGGTTGGTGTTGGGATGGATCCTGTCTCCTGTTCATTCAGCCACTGGGCACTGCACATTCAGATGGTACCAGTGCTTATCAGCCAACCATGTTCTCCCTCTAAGAGCTCAGGGTCTAGAGGAGAAGATGGACAAACAAGAAATAAAAGTGTGAATAAAAAGAGCAATTGCTCCATAGGAGAAGAGCAAGGGACTATTAGTAAGTCTTGAGCTCCACCAGGTGAGGAGTATGACAAGGCTATGCTGAGATGACATTGCGAATTCCTGTGGCAGGAAAAGAAGGAGACAGCCCTGCACAAATCTGAGTGTATTCAGCCTGTCAGAGGGCACCATGGAACAGAGTATTGGTGGCAGACTTTGATGTTCCTGGATTGAAGGCTAGAAAGGAGGTTAGGGTGGCCAGAGGAAGCTGAGGAAGAGAGCAGAGAGGGAGGGTAGGAGGACCAGGGCCCGGGGCAGTTCCTCAGTATAAGTGCCCTTCTCCCAGTGCTGTGTGACCACATTTCCCCATACTCAGTGGCTGAACCCACAAACACTGTCTCTCGGTCTGAGGGGATCAGGAATCCAGCAGTTCCCACCTGGGGGCTCCTTCCAGAGTCTCTCTTTAAGTTGGGGCTGTTGTCAACACCAAGGGAGGACCTGCCTCCCTGAGAACCTGAGCTCAATTAGGGACATTGGCTAGATATGGTCCATCTCAAAGACCTGAGTTATTCTGTCTATTGTTGACCAACAGTGTTAGGCTACATGCATATGTCTGTGTCATGGTTCAACCTAAGGGCTTGTACTCCAGTCTGAAGATCTGAAAGAGTAGCTGGGTCAGAGTCAACATGGGGGTGAGCAATGAGCTTTTATAACTAAATCTCAGCAGGGCCTTTTGTTCATGTTTCCATGTTCTGTGGAATGACTGTGAATCACTAAATCCATATCACACTCAGCGGAGGGGGTTACACAAGGATGTTTACAGAGGATTTGGTGAAACAACGGTACCTCTGAGGGGAGAAAGTGATGATCCCTGCAGGGTCCATGCCTTACCCAAGAGCAGACTGGTAGGAAGGCTTACCAGGCATGAACCCAGCTCTTTGAGTGTCCTCAAAGGTGGGGACCTGGATACACCTAGCCATTCACTGGTGGCTCAGGAAAAGGTTGTCTAGAAGGAAGTGGCTATAGACATGGAAATGGTAATGGAATGAGAGTGATCGTTGATATCCTAGATAGGAGACATCTCCCCATGTTGTTGTCTGAGGAGGACCCCAGGTCATGGCAATGCACTGAATGGACATCACACCATTCGGAAAGAAGGTAATGGCTTACATCACAGGACAGGCAGTCTCTATGGGTAAGGGTGGATTCTGACCATCAAGGGACAAGGATCCAATCACTTCCTTAGGGTTTGCATTGAAAATTAGAAGCCTGGGGCACCTGGGTGCCTCAGTGGGTTAAGCCTCTGCCTTCAGCTCAGGTCATGATCTCAGGGTCCTGGGATCGAGCTCCACATTGGGCTCTCTGCTCAGTGGGGAGCCTGCTTTCCCCTCTCTCTCTGCCTACTGCACTTCTTACTTGTGACTTCTCTCTCTGTCAAATAAATAAATGAAATTTTAAAAAAAAGAAGAAAATTAGAAGCCTAAGATCTTGTGAAGCCATTCCCCAAGCTTTTACCCTGTTCTTCTGGGACTCCAGAATGTGAGTACTGATGAACGCATCTGTGCACAGAGGAGCGAGTGTGCATGTACACACAAAAACACACAAACCAGTAGGGACTGTGCTCTGGGATATGACTAGTAACAGATTCAAAGAAGTTGATAAGAGGAAGGAAATTTGGTTGGAGGTATTTTCTACATGTGACACCACTCCTCTAACATCATAGATATTATCCAACCTATGCCTATGGATATCTGGTAGAAGGACAAGCTAGAATCATCTATATTTTACAGAGAAGACTGTCCCTGTCAGGCACAATGTTTTAGTTAGGGTCAAAAACAGGTAAGAATAGAGAGTTGTTTCTGAAACCAGGTGTGTTTCCAAGCTGGGGCCCTGGCTGCACCCAGATCTTCCCTGGGGGCCTGTGGAGAGGGGCTTGTTGGTTTCACTGTGTACAGATATGGCCTTTCATGAAGAAAGGGGATAAGGAGGCGGCAGACCAGAGCACTGTTTGTGTAGGTGTCCAACCAGGAGTGGACTGTGGTAGGGGATCCCAGGCAGTGATGTCACTTCCTTGACCGCAGACCGCAACAGAACTTGGAACCCCTGCAACCAGGCACCCAGCTTCTAGTGTAGTCCAATATCAGGGTTACTTGACTGGAGACATCTTATAAGGAAAGATGTTCTCTTATAGATTGCCTATTTCCTGGGGCTCTGGCTTCCAGAGACACCAGCAGAATGGCTTTTTCACATGCTACAGACATTGGCTCAAACCTCGCCCTCAAAGCCTCAGTGTATTTGGCAAGAGGTGCCATAAGGTACATAATACTGAGCAGACTAGGTGAGGCCCACCCCTATGAACTATCCAAGGGCAGCCCCATCCCTTCCTCTTGAGTTTTAGGGAAAGAGGAATATGTGGATGTTCACGCCCATGGGCTGGAGGAAGTTGAGCACAGTGGATACCCTGGTGATTCCTTCTTGTTCACACCACCGTCATTGTGGGCAGGGTGAAAAGAGGATTCCTGAGGTGCCTCTTATCTGTGCCGGAGCACATCCACGGCCCTGAAAAGGAGGGCCTTCCACCTCCACCAGGGTAGCGAGGCACTGTAAATTAGAGGGGCTTCTAGACTTTCAACCACATAACTGTTATTCCTGCTTTAGGGTAAAGGTCTGAGAGCTTCTCCTGAAAAATAGGAAGATGTCCTGGGGAGATATGGTTGGTGTGTGAGCACTGTGGGAGAGCATAGGGGGATGGAGGACAGCTTCAACCCCTAAGAGGTTCATTCTCCATGCCTGTCCCTTCCCAGCCCTATCTCTACCTCAATACTGGGACCCAGGACTGAGGATTTAGAAACAATAACACAAAAGTCTGTTGGAACCTGGACACTGGATGCTCATAGGGTGCTCAGGAGACCCAGTGAGAGCTCAGGGACCAGACATCCCATACATGTGAGAGATTAGTGTCAGTGGAAGGAGACCCGATAATGGCATCTAGTGAATAAGGCAGCACATGGGCACAGGAGGTAAGCTTTGAGCTATTGGGAGGGTCCTGGGTAGTCCTGGCTTGAGACAAAGTCCCTTAGTTCTCTCCTTGGTTGGATCTTCACAGAGCAGTGGCATGTGCAGTGAGAGTAATTAGGAGGCCAGACACCACACCTTCTTGGGCACATGCAATTGAATTCAAATGGCAAGTGGGCAAGGACACAGGCTGAGGAGTGAGTCCAGCTACCCTGAGGAGGACAGGAATGCTCACACCATTGATCAAGGACCCACATTCATAGTGAATTTCTGCTACCCTTCCATCTGCGACAACGTCTGTCTCAGGCAGGACTGCCAAATTGCAGGTGAACAAGGAGTAGGAATGGTCTCTGACAGGAGCTGGAAGCCCAGGACCCAGGTTCACACTGGGTTCCCTGGGATATTCATTTGGGATGGTGCCCTGTCCTCTGACCTCTCTGCCTACCTCTCTGTCCCTAGGAACATCTATTCCATCTTGAGCATATTGCTGGAACAATATCCCAGGGATTTTTTCCATCCCCCAGAATTTCTCAGCCTGAATAGACAGCTGGCATACCTGGGTCTCAATATGCCAGGCTCAGACCTGAAGTGCTGTCCCCAGCTTCTGCTCTCATAGCTGCAAAACATCAAGCCCACGGAGCCAGAGGCTAGGGGAGAGAAGGACTGGGGGTGACTGATGTGGGCCTGAGGTGGCTACAGAGTGAGCCACACTGAGTAAGCCTCCATAGGCCAAGAGGAATGAGTAGTCTCAGATCTCTGTCCCCATGGGCTTCAGATGGGAAGAACTTCCAGGGATTGGGTCTTGAACACAGACCACATTGAGTGGTGGGAAGTTTCTTTAATGTATGAGGCAAAAGGGAATTCAGTCGTGCTGATGATACTTTCTCTTCTTGCAGCTATAGCACCAGTCCCAGAGCAACATCCTGATCCACCTCAGGAACTCATCCCAGCACCCATTCTGGCTCCTGCTGCATCTTTGGAGCCTGAGCTGGCCCACCCAATCCCTGCTTCTGTGGCCCACCTGTCAGTATGACCAGTGACACCACCTGCCCTGTTGATACCAGGGCAGGTGGTAGTCAGGGCTCTAATCCACTCTCCTGAGATGGAAGAGCCATCCGTCCCTGTATCTGACCTGGAGGTCCAGCAGGGTCCTGCCCCTGATCCTCAATGTCTGAATGGCCCGAACCACCAGCTGCATCAGTATAGCAACCTGCCTCAGCCCCTGTGCAGCAGCTGGTGCAGGCTGCAACCCCCCAAAATTTCTTCCCCTTCCCTGTCATTGACTTCTTTGTAATATCTGTGTTTTGTATACACCTGTATAATGCCTTAATAGATCTTGTTCATTAAGTGAGGTAGAAATTCAGTTTACATAAAATTTTACTCACATCCTTTTCAATGGTATACTGAGGTCTCATTAGGTACATTCAGAGTTTGGCACAACCATTTACTTCTACAACATTTCTATCTCAGAGACATCAGTGATACTAATCACTAATTCTTCATTTCCTCATTCCAGTCCCTGCAACCACTGCTTTTATCTCTGTCTCTGGTACTTTACCTCGTCTTGGAATTTCATGGGCCTGGAATCCTGTTATGGCCTTCTGTGTCTGTCTAAGAACATAAGAGTTATTCACATTTTTAAATTGTTTTATACAAATAACGTTGTATTAAAAGGTATGCTCCTGAAAGAACAAAGATCATAGGAAGCTCCAAAATGAAGTATTTCCATTATCTGTGATAGGTTTTCCTTTTATAAGGATGCCTTGAAAAGCAGAAACCACAAGAGAAATGTCTGGCTCCATGAGACACCTTTAATTTTTCATTTTTCTGGGTAGTCTACATTTAAACTATTCCAATATGCATATTATAAAATATTAAAATCATATCTTAATATTCTCATCTATTTCTAACAAGTTAGGTAATAAAGTAAATATTTCTTTAGGTTTTATCCAGGCTATGTAGTAAATAATGATTTAAATATGAATAAAAAGATGGCAGATTCCTTCTACCGAGAAATAATCGCCCATAACACATGGTGTCCTTCTCCCCTGCCTTTCCCTCTAAGTGTAGTGTGTGTGTGTGTGTGTGTGTGTGTGTGTGTGTGTGTGTGACAGAGTGGGGCCCTGAAGGTTCCAGGCCTGCACTTATGTTCAACCTGATGTACCCACAGTGGACAGGCACTATGTCTACTGTCCCTTTGGGCATTCTCAGTGACAATACTCAGCAGCACCATCTGATAAACAACAGCCATTTCCATTTATTTGATTCTAATAATGTAAGTGATAATCATGTCTGTGCCATGAATCTCTGTTTCTCTACAAATGATTCCTATAAACACCAATACTAGAACATAATTTAACCACATTTTGGGGGCACTTGCTGCTGGTTCCTCTATGCTTTCTTTATTAAGGAGAAGCATTGTTTGGAAAGGAGGGATCCTGGACTCTATAGATGAGACCTGAAATCATGAGGAGGACAAGCCAGCAGTGATGTCATCAGGGTCTTGGGAGTGACCATAGAGCATGGAAGAGCCTGCCCACAAACCCCCTCATAGGTCCTCTCCCACAAGCTTCCTTGCCTTGTGTCCTGGAACACACCCATGCCCTGTCCGGTTACATGCTCAAGCCACTTCAGCCCCTCGTGCTCCTTAACTCAGATGCTAACTAGAGCAACCAGACCTCATTCCAGGCCAGCAGAGGGGTGCAGGCCAGGCCGCTTCTCTCAGCTTTCTCCCTTGAGGAAGAACCTCTAAGGACAGTGCAGGTCATTGGGTTACAGAAAAGTGTTCATCCAGATGTAGTTTTAGTGGCAACAGAAAGAACCACTTGAACTTGTGTGAGCAAGAGGGTCCTTTACAAAACACATTGGCTGCTCATGGAAGTTCCAGGATGGACTCAACTGGGGGCTTTGACACTGGACATAGGTCATCCATACACCTCAGGATGCTCTAGCAGTGACCCCCTGACACTGCCAACCCAAACCATGGTATCGTTCCAGTTAAGCTTGTCTGAGAGAGGGAGTTGCGCTTCCTGCTGAGACCCTTGTCCTCCCCCAAAAACGGGTAAGAGGAGTCCACTTTATCTGATGCTTTCATAGAGGTCATTGCCAGTAATTCTGGTCTTCTCTGCCATAACATGGAGATAACCAGGCACAGAAGATATCCTCAAAGAGAGGACATTTGGGGCTCTCCCTGCAGGAAGAGCGAGAAGCACCAGTGAGTAGGACTCAGTGAGAAAGGAGAGCTCTGAGCACTAAGGGAAGGGCTGCCATGGGCCAGGTGCTGCCATATTGGTCAGTGGCACAGGCTTTGTGTTGGCTTATAGGGAGTGGCCAGGCTTCCTCCTACCAATAGGTCCATCAAAAAACAAATGGCATCCATAAAATACTTTCAACTCCAACCACGAAAAGGCAGTGGGACCCAGGCATCTAAGGAGGCCTAAGATTCTTTGTACCAAAGATTAAACAGTGGGGAAAAAGTGGGACAGGATAATGGAACAGTGAACAGCTAATTTCCCTGATTTGGGGAGAAAGAGCACCATCAAAAGGCACCCTGATATTTGTTCCAAAAGCAGGTGAAAGTTCAGGGGGCTCCAGGCTGCCAGTCTCTACAGTGAGGATTGTCCATTGTCCATGTCCATGTCCAGAAGCTCCAGGTGACATCCTGTCCCAGGGTTGGCCTGGGTCTGATGGACTTGTCCTAGTGTTGTGGGATCCCATACTGGAGGGGGATGAAGGATTTCTGGAAAGAAAACTGAGTCAGGAGAGCCTGGATTGGCAGGCTGAAGGAACACGTAAGGCAAAGGCCCAGATCCCATGAAAGCAATGTGCTTACTGTGGGCTAATTTTAGCAGGTAAAGCTAAAGATTACTGAGTATATTTTTAGAGCATCAATCATGTCAGTCAATCCCACTAACAATTCCATGTGGAAGGTAGAAATGTTGCCTCTGTTTGAAGAAGAAGGAAATCAAGGCTTTAAGAAACTGCACCTTTCCATGATCCACATTGAGTAACAGGCAGGATTTGAACCCAGGGCTTGCCAGCGTTGTGGGACCAACCTCACAAGAAGGTTGCATCCAGATGCTTCAGAAAAGACTTCTCAACTCTGAGGTTACATGAGCCTTCGTAACCAGGGAGAAACCACCTCCTACCCAGACAAAGGCTGGCTGTTAGTTGGAGAGTCCTCAAAGCCAAGGCAGAGAATCATCAGACAGCAGACCCAAGAAAAGCCCCAGTCAGAGGTGGCACCATTCCCCCTTGAATTCAGTGAGGTCTCCAGGCCTCGGGGTTGGATGTGGAGCTTTCTGCACCTCTGAGTTCCAGCAGTGTGCCGTGGCCATGTGGATGGAACACAGAGTCCAATGGCAGAGAGATAGCAGTTCTATCGTGCTCAGCCTCTTTGTGGCTTGGTGATCCCAAGAAGGGCTCTGAAGCTACAGACCTGATCCTTAAATTGGAGAATGTAATGGGTACTGCTAAGTGGGATGTAGGAATAAATGACTCATACAGTTCCTGCCTGGTGCCTGGGAGCACGTGTGGAGTCCAGAGGAAAGGCATTCATGTCAGTGACCAATTTACCCATGTACCTGTTCTTCCACTTGTTGATTCTGGTGTTGTCCTTAAGAAACAGATGCCAAAGCTAAGGTCAGGGAAGATTTCTTCTTAGGCTTTCTTCTCTGAGGCTTATAGTTTTGGCTCTTGAATTTAGATCTGTGACCCATTTGAGGTTCATTTTCTGTCTTTCTGAAGGGAGGGTCCACGGACCGTCATTCAATCATTTATAATTTTATGTATTGGTAGTTGTAAGAATGTATAGGGAGTTGTCAATAGATCTGCAAGAATCTGTAGAATAATATGTATTCTCTCCTTGGAGAAATTCACTGAGATTTTGAAGGATGTCCAAAAGGAGGTTAACTTGTATCTTCTGTGGAGGTGGAGCAGTGTCCTTGTCCTTGTTAAGAGCACAAACACCCCTCTGGTGGCCACAGGAGACATTGCAGGAATTCCCTTATCTGCAAAACAAGCCACAGTAAATGTTGGGCATTTTCAAAGATTCACAGAGATCAAAAGAGTTCCATGAAATTTAACTTTTTGGAGTGTGTCTTCTAGGAAATCTGTGGAACATGGACTTTTTCCCAAAAGCATTATTTCGAGAAATGTTTTCTGAGTCGCTGAGTCAGGCCCTGCATTCCAGGATAGAAAGTAGGGAGAATGGTGGATGTTTCCCAAGAGGCACAGGGTGTATGGTGGGATAGTGTGGGAAATAACTGGTCCACACCACAGCTCTGTATATAGGGTTGAAAGAAAGCAGTAAAAGAAAACAAGTCATATTTATGGATTCCTTTGCTTACACTAACTATAAAACATTTTAGACAATTTGAAAATTATCACTCAGCATATATGTATCTTCTTTTCCCAGTTAGAAGACATCAACTTATATTCCCAGCTTATTTTTTACTTATTAAGAGAAGATGGTGTCATATATTGATCCCTTAATGACTCTATAAAAATCCTTGTAGAACTAACACATGGATTATGTCCTAAACTTAAGGACACAGATTCTATATACAAAAATGAGTTTCATCTCTATACATTTATAACATGCTATCAAAGACAGAAATTAAGAAAATAGTTTTTAATTGATAATCACTCAAAAAGAATAAAATTCATAAGAATTATTTTCACCCGGTGGTGAAAGACCTGCATACTGAAAACTTAAATCGTTACTGAAAGAATTTGAAGAAGACAGAATTAAGTCTGGAGACATCCCATGCTAATGGAGCTCTAGAATATATGTAATGTAAAGGTTCACACTACATAAAGCAATCTAAATATTCAGTGCAAACCCCATTAAGATCTAATGGCATTTTTTAGAAATAAAACCAATAATCTTACAAAGTGAATAATACCACAGAAGACTCTGAATAGCTGAAGCCATCTGGAGAAAAAACAAACCTGGAGACATCATGCTTTCTGAATTCAAAATGTATTACAAAGTTGTAGAAATGGAAATCATATGGTATCGACCTACAGACAGACACGCAGATAAATGGAACAGAGCAGAAAACTCGGGGGGGGGGCACACATATATGTAGTCAATTGATTTAGAACAAAAGCTCCAGGAGTATAAAATAAGGAAGCAAAAGTTTCCACAATAAGTGCTTTGGAAACACTGGGCAACATCAAGGAAAGCAGTGCAACTAAATGTCTATCCCAACTGATCCACAACAATGAAGTCAAGGACCTCAATGTGGCAAGGACCTCAACAAAACAGCTACAATAAAATACCTAGCTGGAAATTGGGCAGAATGTTATTAACACCTTGCCTTTTTATAATAATCTCCATGACCAAAATTTGAAATCTACATTCTGAGATCTTGAGTCAGATGCTGTGCTGACTGAGCCAGTCAAGAACCTATTAAAACTATGTGGCACAGAGGTGTCAGAAGATATCTATTCATTCATCCCTTTAACACATTTTTTGGAAGAAAGTTTCTTGATATCCTTCCTGACACTGAGTTTTAAATTTGATATCACAAGCAAAGGCTACAATGAAAAATAAACAACTGGGACTGCATCAAACTAAAAGCCTTCTGTACATCAAAGGAAATCTCCAGTCATCAACACATTGAAAAGACAACATAGTGAAAAGGGGAAAATATTTGCAAACTACCTAACTGATAAATGTCTCATACCCAAAATATTGAATAACTCATACAACTCAGTCACACAAAAACAGAGAGCAGTTACAAGATCAGCAGAGTTCAGATTAGATATTTTTTCAAAGAAAACACACAGATGGCCAACAAATACATGAAGAGATGTTCACCACCACTTACCACCAGGGAAATGCAAATCAGAGCCCAAAATGATGTCACCTGTCACCTGTCACTTGTCAGAATGACTAGTATCCAGAAGACCAAACAAGAATTTTGGCCAAAATGTGGAGGAAAGGGAACTGTGCTCTATTGGTGGGAATGTCAATGGGCTCTGTTGGTAGGACTGTAAATGGGTGCAGCTGCTATGGAAAACAGTGTCAAGTTTTCTCAAAAAATTCAACATAGGGGCACCTGACTAACACAATCAGAAGAGTGAGTGACTCTTGATCTTGGGGTCATGAGGTTGAGCCCCACATTGGGGGTAAAAGAGTATTAAAAAATGGATATAGAACAGGGGCGCCTGGATGGCTCAGTGGGTTAAGCCTCTGCCTTTGGCTTGGGTCATGATCTCAGGGTTCTGGGATCAAGCCCCGCATCAGGCTCTCTGCTCAATGGGGAGCCTACTTCCCCTTCTCTCTCTGCCTGCCTCTCTGCCCATTTGTGATCTCTCTCTCTCTCTCTCTCTGTCAAATAAATAAATAAATAAAATCTTAAAAAATGGATATAGAACAACCATATCATCCAACAATCCTCCTCTTATATATTAGAATGAAGCCAAGTCTTCTCTGTTCTACAGTGAATGTGTATAGGGGTGCCTGGGTGGCTCAGTCATTAACCCTCTGCCTTTGGCTCAGGTCATGATCCCAGAGTCCTGGGATTGAGCACTACATTGGGCTCCCTGCTCAGTGGAGAGTGTGCTTCGTCCTCTCCCAGTTCCCTACTTGTGCTCTCTCTCTGTGTGTCCTCTATGTCTAATAAGTACAATCTAAAAAAAAAAAAAATAACTAAAATAAAATGAAGGCATATAGTTTGATGTGCCCCGCTGTTTCATTCCAGCAGTGAGAGTCTCTGCTTCTTTGAAGTAGATTGTGAAGGGTCCTGGCCATCAATCTATGGTTTAAAGTCTCAGGTTAACTGCCCTCCAGAGCTCTACTCAAATCCTGAGAGGTTAGCTCTCAGTCCATTCCCCTTGTACACACAGCTCTGTCTTCCCCAATCTGTCCAGACCCAGCCCACCATCACCTAGGATCTTCCCATAGCTTGTGGTTTGGCTGACCCAGGGATTGCTGAGTCAGCACTGGGACCAGAGCTATGTCCTGAGCTGCCCCCTACAAACATGCCTGGGTCAAAGGAACCTATTAACTACTTAGCAGAATGCTCGCAGAAGCACAGGCCCCCAACCTGTATAATTGCTGATCAGGGAGCATCTCCCAGCCATTGCAGTCCCACTGTATCCAACAAGCCATGAGGTGTTCTGTGAAAATTCCTTCCACTCTTGTCCCTCAAACAGTTGAGACTCTCAGCAGCAGGTGATAACAGGTTAAGTCACATGCACATGATCACCAAAATCTTTCTGGCTATAAGTCTCCTGCTACTAATGCAGATATTTCCTTCCCAGCTCAGCAGTAAGTGGAAGTGAGGATACTCTACTGAGTCTTCTGATCTTAAAACCTTAGACCTTTCATCTATCCCATCGTCTAATGTGCCTTGTGTCTTCTTTCTTCCCTCAGAATATTTTCTTCATAAGATCCAACCCTCGGCCCCAAGTGCTGCATTCACCCATGGAATCCACCAGGTAACTCTCTTGATCCTTAGAGTGTCCCTGTTGATGACATGGGGACAATCTGGAGTTTATGGATTTTTTAGGAGTTTCTGGTGTAAATAAGTGACATATATCAGTCCAGCTGTCTCAGATTTTGTTTTGTGGAGGGAAACATTGTCACTGACAGGGCAAACAAAACCCATTCAAATGCAACATATTTCATATATATACATGATCAAAAAGAAAACGTCAATCCATACTTTGTCTCGTGTTATATTTATATTTATCCAAAATGATGACTTAAGTTTGTTTCCTTCAGAGGTCCACATAACACAGCAAGAGGCTATTTTAAGTGGTCACTTTGAATAAAAACCTAAGCGGTGTTTTTCCTTTCCCATAACTGAGCTTTTCTTCCTCCAACATGGAACACATAACCTATTCTTTATACATCTTTGGAAGAATGCCAGATGCACATCTTAATGCTCAATCACTGAAGAACATCTTTTATGTTTTTTTTCTTTTTTACTTTCTGTCTTTGTTTTTTTGTTTTTTTTTTTTGCTTCTTTGTTTCTTTTTGATTTTTGTTTGCTTGCTTGATTTTTGGATAATGTATTCTGGTAATCATACAGAAACCATGTCCCATGTGAAGAAGACAGATTATCCTCAAGGGAACTGAATTTTTACTTTTCATAACATTATCTGAGGTGAAATGTTAGATCCCAATAGTGGAAGTTTGGAGTGAATTTTCCTCAACTCCTTCCAGAGGTAGGTGTAATGTGACTGTACCAGGGCCTGACTGCCACAGCAAGGATCACTTCTCCAGAACTTCAGACTTTGAAGACTTTGGGAGGATTAACTCTGAAACTGCTTGTAATCAAAGGAGTTTCAGAATGAGGGAAGGAGAAACAGTGAAGCATCAGTGTGGGAAATACCCATTGGATGCTGAAAGTACATAAATGTTGAGCAAGGAATGGGCCTGATGTCTTGAACCTGACATGTGTCCCCCAAAGGGGGTTCCAGAGCAAGGTCTAAAGCCACAGTTGATGCCAAACTCAGAGTAGAAATTTACAGTCCCTTCCAGGCAGTAGATGTGAGGGAGAGGGCGTGGACATTGAAAGTAAGACACCAAAACTTCAGTGCCCCATTTCTCATATGCTGGCCATGTGCCTGTGTAGTCTTCAAGTCTCTGTTCCCTCACATAGCACACAAAGTCAATGTTGGTGCCTTTTCTTTCCTTATGCTTCATCAAATGCCATGAGAGAAATCTAAAACTTGCTCAGAGGTGAGGTTTATTGTTAGATGAACTTATTATTGACTCAGTAACAGAGATTCTAAAGTATGTTTTTTTTGTTGACATACAACCCTGTGAACATGTTTTTCAGTGGTGCTGACATTTCTCCCCAGGCTTATTGAGGTACCACTTAGTGTACAACAATCTCCTGAGTCCCAAGCAGCAGAAGGCTTCCCTCAAGAGAAGGCACAGTGTCCAAGTGGATGCTCATTACTAACAATCCTTGTCTTGACCTCTGGGCATTACATTTAGGACGGGCTTTTGGAGAAGTACAGTTATCATGAGTTGAAAATTTGCCATACTAGCATTTGTAGGAACTTTCACAGTGATGGCCCCTTGCCAATGCTTAAGGGGTTCTTTAGATAAAAAGAAAACAGAAGGAAAATGAATAGAAAAAGAGATAAATAGAAAGAGAATGAAAACTTCCAGTCTCTATGAAGCCAGGATTACCTTCGTCCTCAAACAGGGAAAGATCCCATCAAAAAGAAGAATTTCAAACCAATATCCCTGACGACTATGGACACCAAGATCTCAACAAGATCATAGCTAAGAGGATCCAACAGTACATTAAAAAGATTATCCTCCATGACCCAGTAGGATTGATCTCTGGGAGGCAAGGGTGGTTCAATATTTACAAGTCAATCAATGTGGTAGAACAAATCAATAAGAGAAGTGAGAACCACATGGTCCTCTCAACTGATGCAGAAAAAGTATTTATAAAAATATAGCATCTGTTCCTGTTTAAAACGCTTCAAAGTAAAGGGATAGAGGGAACATTCCTAAACTTCATAAAATCTATCTATGAAAAACCCACAGTGAATATGATTCTCAATGACGAAAAGCCTTCCCCTTGAGATCAGGAACATGAGAAGGATGCCCAGTCTTGGCACTGTTCTTCAACATAGTACTAGAAATCCTAGAAACAGCAATCATACAATGAAAAGAAATAAAATGTACTCAATTTGGGAAAGAAGAAGTCAAACTCTCTCTCTTCACAGACGACATGATACTTTATATGGAAAACCCAAAAGACCCCCCTAAAAACTACTAGAACTTATATAACAATTCAGTAATGTGGCAGGATACAAAATCAATGCTCAGAAACCATTAAAATATAGAAAGGGAAATTAAAGAATTGATTCCATTTACTATAGCACCAAGAACCACAAAATACCTTGGAAAAAACCTAACCAAAGAGGTAAAGGATCTATACTTAAGGAACTAAAGAACACTTATGAAAGAAATTGAAAAAGACACAAAAAATGGAAAAGCATTCCACGCTCATGGATCAGAAGAATAAACATTGTTAAAATATCTGTACTGCACAGAGCAGTCTATACTTCAATTCTACCCTGGTCAAAATTCCACTAGCACTTTTCAAAGGGCTGGAACAAACAATTCTAAAATTTGTAAGTAACTAGAAAAGACCACAAATTGATAAGGCAATTTTCAAAAAGAAAAACAAAACTGGGGGCATAATGTTGCCTGATTTCAAGCTTTACTACAAAGCTGTGATCAGCAATACAGCATGTTACTGGCCCAAAAAGAGACACATATACAAGTGGATGAGAGGAGAGAGTCGAGATACGGACCCAAACCTCTATAGTCAAATAATCTTTGACAAAATAGAGAAAAAAATATCCGTGGGGAAAAAAAAAAGACAGTCTCTTCAAAAAGTGGTGCTGGGAAAATTGGACAGCTATATATAGAAGAATGAAGCTTGACCCTCCTCTTACACCATAAACAAAGCTAAACTCAAAATGGATAAAAAACCTCAACTTGAGGCGGGAATCCATCAGAATCCTAGAGGAGAACGTAGGTAGTAACCTTTACAACATCGACCACAGCAGCATCTTTCAAGATGTGCCTCCAAGGGCCAAGGAAACAAAAGTGAAAGTGAACTTTTAGGCCTTTATCAAGAACAAAATCTTCTGCACAGCAAAGGAAACAGTCAACAAATCAAAGAGGCAAACCACGGAATGGAAGAAGTCATTCAGAAATGATATTATAGACAAGGGGCTGTTGTCCAAGATCTATAAATAACTCCTCAAACTCAACACCGAAAAAAACAGATGATCTTGTCAAAAAATGGGCAGAACACATGAACAGACACTTCTCCACAGAAGACTTACAAATGGCTAACAGACACATGAAAAAATGTTCATCATCGTTACCATCAGGTAGATTCAAATCAAAACCACATTGAGATACCAACTTACACCAGCTAGAGTGGCCAAAATTAACAGGACAGGAAACAAAATGTGTTGCAGAGGATATGGAGAAAGGGGAATCCTTTTACACTGTTGGTGGGAATGCAAGTTGGTGCAGCCACTTAGGAAAACTGTGTGGAGATGTCTTAAGAAAGTAAAAACAGAGCTTCCTTATGACCCTGCAATTGCACTACTGGGTATTTACCCCAAAGATACAGATGTAGTGAACAAAAGGGCCATCTGTACACCAATGTTCACAGAAGCAATGGCCACAGTCACCAAACTGGAAGGAGCCAAGAAGCCCTTTAACAGACAATGGATAAAGAAGATATGGTCCATATATACAATGGGATATTATGCAGCTATCAGAAGGGATGAATACCTAACTTTTGTATCAACATGGAGGACTAAAGGAGATTGTGCTGAGGGAAATACGTCAAGCAGAGAAAGACAATTATTATATGGTTTCAATTACTTGTGGTGCATAGGAATTTGCATGGAGGACATTAGTAGAAGGAAAGGAAAAGTTAACTGGGGAAAATTGTAAGAGAAGATGAAGCATGAGAGACTGGCTTTGACAAACAAACTAAGGGTTTTGGAGGGGAGGGGATGGGGGAATAGGTGAGTCTGGTGGTGGGTATTAAGGAGGGAATGTATTAGATGGAACACTGGGTATGGTGTGTAAGTAATTAACCTTGGAACTCAGAAAAATTTAATTTAATTTAAAAAATAATCATTTATTTACTTATAGGAATCTTAATAAAATATGAAGTGTGAATAAATACATTTTATTTAAAATGTAATAATGATGCTATTTTATATCTTTCTGAGATTTAAATCAAAACATCCATGACATACATTCTCCTATTAAAAAAATTACATCATTTATTACCTTTATAAAAATAAACTTCCTAGATTTCTACTCTACTGAAAAATTACTTCAGATTTTATTCAGCAGAATAGGGGTGTATTTACAAGAACAGCAGTAGAATATTTATGAGAAGACTTTCCATGGTAGCTTTTTTTTTCTATATTGCCCTTTTACCACAGAGGATCTAGGAGACAAGACACTGAGAACCAAGAGTGATTCTAATCGGTTCTCAAATATTAGACAAAATGAAATCTTAAATATCCTCTTTCAGAGCATAGGGAGGTCACTCACTTCATAAAACATACGTGGATATTATAACTTTAAAATATTTTTTAAGGACACCTGAGTGGCTCAGTAATTAAATGTCTGCCTTTGGTTCAGGTCATGATCCCAGGGTCCTGGAATCAAGCCCCACATCTGGCTCCCTACTCAGTGGGAAGCCTGTTTCTCCCTCTCCCACTCCTACTTGTATTTCCTCTATGGTTATCTCCCTGACAAATAAATAAATTATGCACATATCTATATAGATATAGGTAAAAATACATTTTAATTTTGCAACTTGACACTGTTCCAAAAAATTTTCAGGGATGAGTCAAATTTAAAACAATGTCAAATAGAGCTTCCCTATGACCCTATGACCCTATGCAATTGCACTACTGAGTATTTATGCCAAAGATACAGGTGTAGTGAAAAGAAGAGCCACCTATATCCCAATGTTCATAGAAACAATGGTCATAGTACCAAACTGTGGTAAGAGCCAAAATGCCCTTCAATGGATGAATGGATAAGGAAGATGTGGTCCATATACATTATGGAGTATTATGCCTCCATCAGAAAGGATGGATACCCAACCAACATGGATGGGATGGAAGAGATTATGCTGAGAGTAATAAGTGAAGCAGAGAAAGTCAATTATCATATGGTTTCACTTATTTGTGAAGCATAAGAAATAACATGTAGGACATGGGGAGATGGAGAGGGGAAGAGAGATGGGGGAAATTGGAGAGGGAGATGAAACATGAGAGACTGGGGACTCTGAATATCAATCTGAAGGTTTTGGAGGGGCGGGGGTGGGATATTGGGTGAGGCTGGTGGTGGGTATTATGGAGGGCATCTATTGCATGGAGTATGGGTTTTATGCATATACCATGAATTCTGGAACACTGAAAAGTAATTTTAAAAGTTTTTAAAGAGGAGATATGAGACTCTATCTGAGGACTGTGCCTGAGCAAAACCAGAGGAGGGATCCTTGGGGGTGAGCAGGGGCTCCAGGCCCACTCAGATATATGTAATGGGCTGGGTTGAGCCCTTTCATTCAGGAAGCATTCAGGAAGTCTCAGTCATCACAAGCAATCCTATAGGAGCTGACTGTGAACCAAGCACAGAGCAGACAGCACCCCAGGGCTCCAGACTAGTTAGGAGACAAACAGTGACAATGGATACGATGAGAGGTAGCTTCCACAGGACATTTTATGTGATGACCCTTGGCATCCACTAGATATGGGTGTATTTTCTTCAGCTATGATGAGATTGGCAGAGCCTATTAGCAGTGGAATATGTGAGTGAGATTTGGATGATACGTGAGGGCCTTCTCTCACCACCAGAGAAGCCAGGGAACTGTGAGTTGGAGGGACACTTGGACCCTCTTCCCACACATCTGTGATTCCTGCTTAAGGGTGAAGGTCTGAGAGTTCCTTCTCGAGAAATGAAGGGGCCCGGGGGAACTGTGGATGTGGGCACCTTTGCAGAGCAGAGGGGGCTGGAGGACAGCTTTAGTCCCTAAGGGAGTAATTCCCCACTCAGCGCCCTCACAGCCCTGACCCCCCGCCAATCTAGGGATGCAGAACAGAGGCCGTAGGAACCATCACACTTAGCAATCTGTTGGAACCTGGACACTTGGTGCTTAGAAGACCAGTGAGAGCTCAGGGACCAGACATTCCACACCCTGTGGGAGAATAGTGTCAGTGGAAGGAGACACCCTCATGGAAACTAGTGAAAGGCAGCACAAGGGCAGAGGAGGTAGCATTTGAGGTACTGGGAGGGTCCTGGAAAGGCCTTGCTAGAGACAGAGTCCCTTACTTCCCCCGTTGGTTGGATCTTCACAACACAGTGGCATTTGCAGCGAGGGTAATTAAGAGGTCATACACAAACCCTCTCTGGGAACATGCAGTTGAATTCTGTGCAAGTGGACAAGGAGAAAGACTGAGGAGTGTGTCCACTCCCCAGGAAGGACAGAAATTCTCACAGGATTGATCAGGACTCACACTCATAGTGCCTTTTTGCACCCTGTTGTCTAAGATGAGACCTGTCTCAGGCCAGACTGCCAGATGACAGGTGGACAAAGACGAGAACTGGTCTCTGACAGGAGCTGGAAGCCCAGGGACCCAGGTTCCCACTGAGGTTCCCTGGGATATTGGTTTGGGAGGGAGCTGTCTTCTGAATCCTCTGCCTAACCGTCTCTTCCCAGGGCTATCTTTTCCATCTTGAACACATGGCTAGAACAATAGCCCAAGGATTTTGTCCAGCCCTCAGAATTTCCCAGCCTGAATATGTTGCTGGCATACTTGGGGATCAATATGCCAGGCTCAGATTTGGAGCACCATGCCCAGCTTCTGCTCTCACACCGGCAACAGCTTGTGCCCACGTAGACAGATTCTGGGAGTGAGAAGGGCTGGGTTGACTGATGTGGGCCTGTGGAGGGGGCTCAGAGGGCCACACTAACCAAGCCAAGAGTCCACTTGAGCTGAGGGAAGTGAGTAGTCTCAGATCCCTTGTCCCCATGGTCTTTAGTCAGGGAGATCTCCCAGGTATTGGTTCTTGGACACAGAAGACATTGAGTGGTGGGAAAAGTTTCCTTTATTTCTAAGAGACATGGGAAGTTAATCATGCTGACGACACTTTCTCTTCAAGTACCTACGGCACTAGGCCCACAGAAAGATCCTGAACCACCTCAGGAAGTCGCCCAACTCCCACTGTGGCACCCACTGTATCTTTGGACACAAAGCTGGCCCACCCCATCCCTGGTTCTGGAGCTCAGCCTTCAGCAAGAGCAGTGGTACCACCTAAACTGTTGAGGCCAGTGCAGGTGCTAGTCAGGGTTCTAATTCACTCTCCTGAGATGGAAGGACTCTCAGCCCATTCACCTTACCCGAAGGTCCAGCAGGGTTCTGCCCACGCTCCTCTTTGGTTCCTGAGGGGCTCGAGTCAGCACTTGTCTCAGTGGAATAACCAGACTCAGCCTCCAAGCTGCAGCTCATGCTGGCTGGAACCCCAAGGACAGGGTTCCTTGCCTTCTTTGTAATTTCTGTGTTTTGTATACACTTGTAAAATGGCTGAATAGATTTGATTCATTAAATAAAGTATTATTAGAGTTTACTTAAAAGTTTACTCTGATCCTCTTCTATGGTATATTGACATGCCTTTAAGTGCATTAAGAGTGTTGCACAACTAATTACTTGTAAAACATTTCCATCACAGAGAAACCTGGGCTACTTATCACTCACTGCTCATTACCATGCCCCATTCCTTGCAACCACTGCTCTTCGCTCTGTCTCTGGTACTATACCTCGTCTGGGATTTTCATGTGTCTTGAGTCCTATAATATGACCTTCTCTGTCTGGCTACAGAATATAAGAAATACATATTTTTTTCATTGTTTTATAAAGTAACATTTTATTACAAATGAATGTTCTTGAAAGAACTATCATCATGGGATGCCCAAAAATAAGCTACTCTCATTACCTGTGGTACGTTCCCTTTCATAAAGATATCTTGAATGGCAGAAACGGGGGGGGGGAAAGTTGGGTCCATGAGACACCTTTAAATTCTTTCATTATCCTGCAAAGGCCATGTTTAAATTATTCTAGTGGGCAATTTATAAAAAAAATATTAAAATCATGTCTTAAATCTTCCCATTTATTACTAACAAGTCAGGTAATAGAGTAAATAGTTCTTTAGTTTTAAGCCAGAAGGGGTTTATGTAGTAAAATAATGACTTAAATATAACAAAAAGAAGACAAGTTCCTTCTCCAAGAAATAATCGCCCATAATGGATTTTGTTCCAATTTGTTCCAATTTTCCCTCTGGGTTGTGTGTGAATGTGTTTGTGTGTGTGTGTGTGTGTGTGTGTGTGTGTGTGTTACGCTGTGGGAAGAAAGTAATGAGTTTTCGGGATGGGCTTTTCTTCTACCTGATGTCCCCACAGTGGACAGGCACTGTCGCTGCTGTCCTCTTGGGTGTTCACAGTGACAGCCCTCAAAGACCCATCATTGAACAACTGAGCCATTTCCAATTATTTAACTCTCATCATTCAATTGCTAAATACATCTGTGCCACAAATCTGTTTCTTTCTGTCTGACTCCTTCAAGTTTCACCACTTGAATACTTTAATTCAAGGACATTCCCTTGTACTGATGGAGTCAGAAGTGCTTGACAATCAAAGGAGTGATGAGGCCATTGGTGGAGGGACTCTGGGTTCCTGAAAGGCCACATGAAGGAGTTCAGTCTCCAATATGAAGATCCACTGAGCACTGTCATGTGACAAAATCTATGGCAAAATGCCACCATATTTAGGGGAATTATTTGGTAATTCAGCATAAAGGAATATAACTAGAACATGTTGAAATCAGCAAACTAATGTCCATAGTTATCAGCCTAGAACCTAGAGAAAATGAGCAAAGAAGCACCTGGCTTCCTCAGTCAGTAGGGCAGGAGATACTTGATCTCAGGGTCATGAGTTTGAGCCCCACATGGAACACAGAGTTGATGTAGGAAACAAAAGAAAACAACAGGACTTGACCTAAATCAATTGGGCTTGGACAATAGAGCTGGTCGGTGGTGGGCTGGATCCTCCCTCTGTTCATTCAGCCACTGGGTCCTGAGCACTCAGGTTGTACTGGTCCTTATCAGGCAAACAGTTCCTCCCTCTAGGAGCTCAGGGTTTAGAGGGGCAGATGTATAAACATGAACTGAAAAGGTGAATGATAGGAGCATTTGCTCCATGGGACAAGTGTAAGGGAATAAACTGGGTCCTGAAATCCACCAGGGAAGGGATCCGACAAGGCTATGCTGAGATGAAATTGAGAATTCCTGTGGCAGGAAAGGAAGAAGGCAGCCCTGCACGAATCCCACTGTATTTATCCCGGAGGAGGGTAGCATGGTGCAGAGGATTGGAAGCAGAATATGTTCCTGTTGTGGGGGTTAGAAAGGAGCCAGGGTGCTAGAAAGGAGGATGCTGAAGCGGGGAGCAGAGGAAAGGGAGGAGGACCATGGCCTGGGGCAACTGGACACTATCAGTACCCTGCTCCTAGTGCCGTGTGACCACATTACCCCACACTCAGTGCCTTACCAACAAACACTATCTCACATTCTCTGAGGAGTCTTTAAGTACAGGAATCTAGGAGTGCTTACCTAGGGGCTTCTGCCAGAGCACCACAGTACTTTGGGGCTGTTGAAAACATCAGTGCAGGACCTCCTTCACTAAGAATCTGAGTTCACGTAGGGGTGTTAGCAGGATTCCGTCCATCTCAAAAGGCCTGAGTTCTTCCGTCTGTTTTTGGTCATCCTTGCTAGGACCTGGGCCCATGTGTGTGTGTCAAGGTTCAGCATAGGGGCTTGTACTCCAGGGTGAGGATATGAGAGGGAACACGGGTCAGAGGCAGTACGTGGATGGGCAATGAGTTTTTAGAGTTAAATCTCAGATTGGGCTTTTGGGTCATTTGGCCATGTTCTGTGAAATGGAAGGAATCATTCAGTACAAACCACACTCAAGGGACAGTTTACACAAAGATAATTAAACAGGATATGAGATTTCAGGGAAGTACTGGGAGGATAAGGTGAAGACCACTGTATGGTTAGTACCTTGCCCAGAATCACAGACTGTTAAGAAGGCTGAAACCAGGCATCAACTCAACTCTTTGTCAGTGTCCTCAAATTTGGGGCCTTTGATGCACCTAGGACCCACTGGAGGACTCTGGAAAAAGTTGGGTTGAAGGCAGGGTCTACAGACATGGAGATGGTTTCAGGTTGAGGGAGAGCATTGATTCTGTAGACAGGAGGTATTCCAGCAAGTTCTTGTCTGAGGGGGAGCCCAGGTCATGGCAACCCACTGCGTGGACCTCTGTCCACATCACACCCATTGGAAAGGATAAATCCTCTCAGCACAGGATATAAAGTCTCTAGTGGTGAGGCTGGATTCTGACCATCAAGTGCCAAAGCTCCAATCCCTTCTTTAGGGTTTGCTTTCAGAATTTGAATGCCTAAGGTCTTGGAAAAATATGGCTCACCCCTCTGTAGATGGGGCTGTCACCTTCTCGGATGCCAGAATATGAGCACTGATGAACAGATGTGTGCCCACAGTAGCGACTGTGCATGCACACACACACACACACACACACACACACACACACACACACACAGAATTAGGGACTGTAGGGTGAGATCTGACGAGTAGCAGACTCATAGAAATTGAGAAGAGGAGGAAACTGTGCTTGGAGGTATTTCCTGCATGTGACACCACTCCTCCAATATAATAGACATTATTCCACATATGCTGCTGGACATGTGGAGGAAGTCCATGCTACAATTATCTGTATTGTACAGACAAGATGCAGCCCACCCCTGACAGGCATAATGGCTTATCCAGGGTCACAAACAGGTAAGAGTGGAGACTTGTGTCTGAAGCCAGGTGGGACCCTGGCTGCAATCAGCCTTTCCTTGGGGGCCTCTGATGTGTGTGTTGGTGTCACTGTGTACAGATGTGGTCTCACATGCAGAAAGGAGAAGAGCAGACAGCAGCCCTGAGCACTGTTTGTGTAGGTGATAATCCAGGGCAGAATTGGGTAGGTGATCTCAGGCAATGTAGTCCCTTCCTTGACCGCAGACCCCAATAGAATTTGGAAAACTGCAACCAGGTACCCACATTCTACTGTAGTCCACTACCAGAGTTACTTGGTTGGAGACATCTGATACAGAAAGATGTACTCTTGCTGTTTGCCAGCATTAAGGGTCACTGGCTTCCAGAATCCCCAGGGGAATGGCTTTTTCACATGCTGCAAATATTGCCTCCACCTCACCCCCAGTGCCTCAGGGCATTTGGTAGGTGGTTCCCTTAGGCTTTATGAGAGCAGGGCTCCGTATGGATGCCTAAAAATTAACCTAGGGTTAAGAATAGGGCCTAGGGGCATGGCATATCCGATGTGCTGACTCCACGACCAGTTGTCATGGTGGCTGATTGGAGGACGGGACTCAGGTTGTGTCAAACTGTGCATTAAAGTCAAGGTTTGTGTACAAAAGTGGGGCAGCATTGGGGGCAGTGCACATTTCTCCTAATCTGGAGCTTTTGTGCAGCTCATAGGGCATGGTTTCCTTCTGGAGGGCAGGGAGAGGCCTGCAGTGTAAGTCCTGAGTCCCCAACCTGGAAGGCTTGGGGGCCAGAACTCTGGGAAAAGAGGTCTGAAATCCAAGTTAGGGTTTGGCCTAGGGCCTATCTTCAGATGCTGAGGCAACCTTCCCAGTATCTGAAGTTAAGACGAGTGTCAGGATTTTGCTCAGACTAGAATTTATGACCATTAGGGCTGCTGTATGTGGAGGTGGCCTCCTGAGAACATGGAGGTTTCTCCTGCTCAGGGGATTTTGTGCAGTTCCAAATAGCAAGATTTCATTATGCGGGACTGGTGGAGTCAGGTTGTGAGTCTCAGGGTCCCCAAAATGGAGGGATTAATGAGCAGGGCTCTGGGAATGGATGCCTGAAACCAAACCTAGGGTTATCATTAGGGACTAGGGGCATGGCAGTTCTGATTTGCTGACTCTCAGACAAGGTACATGGGTAGCTGACTGGAGGTCAGGGTGTAAGGGACTACTTAGCTAAAGGGAGCCATTTTGTTCTTTATGCAGTAAACTTAGATTGACCCTGCCCCTCCCAGAGGAACTTACTTAAAAGTCAGCAAAGCCTTTGGGGCACCTGGGTGGCTCAGCGGGTTAAGCCGCTGCCTTCGGCTCAGGTCATGATCTCAGGGTCCTGGGTTCGAGTCCTGCATTGGGCTCTCTGCTCAGCAGGGAGCCTGCTTCCCTATGTCTCTCTTCCTGCCTCTCTGTCTTCTTGTGATTTCTCTCTGTCAAATAAATAAATAAAATCTTAAAAAAAAAAAAGTTAGGAAAGCCCAGATACAAGATCGGGTCAGGCCAGGTGGAGACATCCAAACCGTGGGGCATGCATACTGTCTCCCTAGCTACCAAGGAGGGTGGGCCCCATCTTTTGGGCACCAATTCTAACCAAGGTGATAGGCGAGTTCAAATATCTACTAGGGTAAATTGAAATTCAATTGGCCACTGGCATGTGACCTAGCATGACTGTGCAGTTTTCTTTATGTGTGTTGCAATCTCATTGGCCACCTGTGTGTGGCCAGGCTCATCCACCTCTATAAAAGTTAGTCTGTGAGGCTGGGAGGGGTCGCCTCTTTGTAAGAGATGGCCACGATCGGTCGGTTTGATTCTTGATGCTTGGTGTGAAATAAAGCTTTGCTTGACTTTTGCTTTGTGTCAGTCTCGCTCCTTTGATTAGGGACGCTAACAGGGGCTCAGGCTGAGGGACAGAATGTGTATTAGTATCCAGGGACAGGTTCCTTAAATGGGGGTGACCTCGTTGGTCTTGCAGGTTTCTCCTAATCTAGGGATTTTGTGCAGCTCCATAGAGCATGGTTTCCTTCTGGAGGGCAGGCAGAATCCTATTGTGTGGTTCCGGAGTTCTCTCTCTGGAGGGCTTCTGGGCCAGCACTCTTGGGATAGAAGTCTGAATACCCAGGCTAACATTAGGTATGGGCCTAGGTGCATGGCATATCCAATCAGCTGTCTCTTGGGGAGCTACCTGGGAGACTCATTTGTAAATGGAGGACAGGCTGAGGGTCACAATGCAAGTTTGTGTCCAGTGAATCCTCAGAAAGAGGACGTGGCCTCAGCCATGCTGGTGTCTCCTACTCTCTGGGTTTTACACAGCTCCGAACAGCTAAAACCTTTCTGGAGGGCAGGAGGAGTTCTGATTTCTGGCTCAGGGATATCCCATATGGAGGGATTTGAGACCAGGCCACTGGGGAAAGATGGCTGAAAACACAAACTAGGGTGAGAATGAGGGCCTAGGCACATGGCAGGTCTGATCTGCTGGCTCTTGGGCTAGCTACGTGGGTGGCAGAGTGGAGGCCGGGGCTCAGGATGAATGACAGAATGTGTATTAGTGTCCAAGACTGGCTTTTGTAAATGGGAGTGGCCTCAGGCCTAAGCATGTTTCTCCTAATCAGGGGGTTTTGTGCAGCTCCATAGGGCAAGGTTTCCTTCTGAAGGGCAGGTAGAGTCCTATGGTTATGGCTCCTGAGTCCCCAGTCTGGAAGCCTCATGGGCCAGGGCTCTGGGGAAAGAAGTCTGAAAACCCAAGTTAGGGTTAGGGTTAGGGTTAGGGTTAGGGTCTATATCCCGAAATGACAATGCTGAAACAAGCACCCCAGGATGTGAAGTTAGGGTGAGTGTCAGTCATTCCTTCAGACTACGATTTGTGACCACTAGGATCACCGTATGTTGAGGTGGCCTGAGGACATGCAGGTTTCTGCCACTCTGGGGGTTTTGCACAGTTCCAAATAGCAAGGTTTCATCTGGAGGACAATTGTACTCCTGCTGTTTGGCTTTAGGTCCCACATATGGAGGGAATTGAGAGCAGGCCTCTTGGTATGGATGCCTGAAAACTAAACCTAGGGTTAGGATTAGGTCCTAGGGTCATGGCAGGCCCAATATGCTGCCTTGGTGCCAGCTACGTGGGTATCTGTCTGGAGGTAGGACTCAGGTTGAAGGACAGAATTGTATTAGTGTCCACCAATGGCTTTTGTAAATGGGGGTGGCTTGGGGTCTCTTGCAGCTGTCTCATGATCTGGGGGTTTCATGCAGCTCCATAGGGCACATTTTCCTTCTGGAGAGTAGGCGGAGTTCTGTGGTGTGACTCCAGTGTTTCCAATCGGAGGGCTTGCCGACCAGGTCTCTGAGGACAGAAGTATGCAATCCCATTCTAAGGCTATGGTTAGGGCCTAGGGAATGGCAGGCCCTATCTACAGATGCTGAAATGAGCTCCCCAGGATCTGAGGTTCAGGCAAATATGAAGGGGTCACTCAAGCTGGAGCTTGTGTCCATGAGAAACATTGATTTTGAAGGTGGTCTCCTGGGGCCATGGAGTTTTCCAAAGCTCTGGGATTTTTTTGTTGTTGTTTTGTTGTTGTTTTTTTTTTTTTTTTTTTTTTTTTTGTTGTTGTTCGTTTGTTTGTTTTGTTTTGTTTTGTTTTTGCAGCTCCAAATATTTTGGTTTATTCTGAGGTATAGGTGGTGTCCTGTTTTATGGCGCTGGGTCCCCCATATAGATGGATACAAGAGCAAGGACTGGGTATGGATTCCTGAAAACCCAACCTAGGGTTTGGGTTAGGGACTAGGGTCATTTCAGGTCTGATCTGCTTATTCTGGGGCCAGCTATGTGGGTGGCTGACTAGAGGTCTGGGTTCAGGCTGAGGGACAGAATGTGTATTAGTGTCCTGACCCAGGTCCCGCAGTTGGGGGTGTCCTCTTTGGCTGTGAAGGTTTTTCATAATCTGGGAGAGTTTGCAGCTCCCTATAGCACAGTTTCTGATGATGGGCAGGAAGAATACTGTGCTGACATTCTAGAGTTCTCTATCTGGAGGGCTTGTGGGCCAGAACTCTTGGGATTAAAGTCTAAAAACCAAAGCTAGTGTTAGGGTTAGGGTTAGCTCCTAGGGCATGGCCGGCCAGATGTGCAAATGCTGAGGCAAGCTCCCTGGGATGTAAATTTAGGGTGTGTGCCAGGCGTTGTATCAGGCTGAAATTTGTGTCCATGCATTCTGCCAATTATGGGGGAAGCCTCATGTGGCCATGGAGGTTACTACTGCCCTGCTGGTTTTGTGCAGTTCCAATTAGCAAGATTTATTTTCCCAGACAGGAGGAGTCCAGTTTTATGGCTCAGGTGCCCACCATAAGAAGGGATTCACAAACAGGGTTCTGGGTATGGGTGCCTGACAACCCAACCTAGGTTTAAAATCAGGGCCTAGGGGCTTGGTAGGACTGATATTCTGGCTCTGGGGTCAGCTGTCCCAGTGGCTGATTGGAAAACGGGACTCAGGTTGTGTCAGATTGCGAATTAGTTTCCACAGTGGGGTACTAAATTGGGGTGGCATTAGGGGCTGTGCATATTTCTGTAATTTTGGGGTTTTATGCAGCTCCATAGGCCACAATTTCCTTCTGGATGGCAGGCTGAGTCATATTGTGTGGTTCCTGAGTTCTGTATCTGGAGTACTTCTGGGCCAGGACTCTTGAGACAGACGTCTGAAAACCCAAGATAGGGTTAGGGCTAAGGCCTAGGGCATGGTTGACTCGACCTGCAGACGCTGAGGCAGGTTCCATGGATTGTGAATTTGGGGTGAATGTCAGGTGTTCACTCAAGCTGGACTTTGTGTCCATGATTTCTGCCAAATATGGGGGTGGCCTCATGTGCCCATGGAGGTTACTATAGCCATGGTGATTTTGTGCAAGGTTTTATTAGCAAGGTTTTATTCTGTGGGACCCAAGGAGTCCTGTATTATGTCTCAGAGGTCAACCATATGGAGGGATTCGAGCCAAGGCTCTGGGGATGAATTCCTAAAAACACAATCTAGGGTTAGGATTAGGGCCTAGGGTCATATCATTCCCGATCAGCTGTCTCTGGGAGGAGCTACCTTGGTGACTGAGTTGTAAACGCAGCTCAGGCTGAGGTTCACAAATCGGCTTGTGTCCAGTGAGTCATCTGAAATTGGGGGAGGCCTGGGCCATGCAGATGTCTCTTACTCTAAGAATTTTACACAGCTCCAAACCACAGAAATTCCTTTAGGAGGGCAGGAGAAGTCCTGTTTTCTGGTTCAAGTATCTGTTCTATGGAGGGATTTGAAAGTTGACCCCTGGGGACAGATACCTGAAAACACAGCTAGGGTTAGAATTAGGGATTGGGGCAGGTAGGTCTGATCTGCTGGCTCTTGGGCTAGCTACGTGGATGGCAGAGTGGAGGTTTGTCTCAGGATGAGTGAGAATATGTATTAGCATCCAGGGAGAGCTTCTTAAATTGGTGTGGCCTCAGAGGCCATGCATGTTTCTCCTAATCTGGGGGGTTTTGTACAGCGCCATAGGGCATGGCTTCCTTCTGGAGGACAGGGAGAGTCCTGTGGTATGGCTTCTGAGTTCCCAGTCTGGAAGGCATGTGATCCAGGACTCTGGGGAAAGAAGTCTGAAAACCCAAGCGAGTGTTGGGAAAGGTCCTAGGGCATGGCAGGCCTGATCTGTAGATGCTTTGTTGAGCTCCTCAAGATCTGAGCTTGAGACAAGTGTCAGGTATTCGCTCAGACTACAATTTGTGACCACTAGGTCTACCTAATTTGAGATGGCCTCCTTTGGACATGTAGGTTTCTCCTGCATTGGGGTTTCTGCACAATGCTTAAGAGCAAGGTTTCATTCTGGGAGATGGGTGGAGTCTTCTTCTATGGCTCTAGGGTTCCCCATTTGGAGGGATTCACAAGCAGGTCTCTGTGTACGGATGCCTAAAAACACAACATAGGGTTAGATATAGGGCCTAGGGTCACATCAGGTACAACCTGCCAACTCTGACTTGTGGACAAGGCCTCTGAGGACAGAAGTCTGAAAACCCTAGCTAGGTCTGTTGTTTGGGCCTAGGGCATGGCAGGCCCAATGTACAGACCCTGAGGCAAGCTTCCTGAGAATCAAAGTTAAGGCAAGGCTCAGGCAGTCGCTCAGGCTGGAGTTTGTTTCCATGCCATCCGCTGAATATGAGGTGGCCTCATGCAGCCTGGAGGATTCTCCCGCTCTGGGGTTTGTGCGCAGTTCCGAACAGAGTGTTCTATCCTGGGGATAGGTGGTGTCCAGTTTTATTGCTCAGGGTTCATCCACATGGAGGGATTTGTGAGCAGTGTTCCACGTATGGATGCCTGAAAACCCAAGCTACAATGAGGGTTAGGTCCTAGTAGCATGTCAGTTCTTATATCCTGGCTCTGGAGTGAGCTACCCATTGGGCTTTTTTGAAAATGGGGCTCAGGCTAAGGGTCACAATGGGCGTTTGTGCCCCTGGCAGCCTGCAAAAGTGGGCGTGGCCTTAGGGTCAATGCAGTTTTCTTCCACCTCTGAGGGTTTTACATAGCTCCAAAAAGCATGGTTTCCTTCTGGGGGACAGGGGGAGTTCTATTTTGTTGCTCGGCATTCCCCCATATGGAGGGATTCAAGAGGAAGGTGCTGGTTGTGGATGCCTGAAAACCCAGCCTAGGGTTAGGAATAGGGCCTAGCGACATGACAGGTCTAATGTGCTGGCTCTGGGGCCAGCTGTCCTGGTGGCTGATTAGAGTACGGGACACAGATTGTGTCAGACTTCATACTGTCATCCACGGTAGTGTACGAAACTGGGGTGGCATTGTGGGCCGTGCATGTTTCCCCCGATCTAGGGATTTTGTGCAGCTCCATAGGGCACGGTTTCCTTCTGGAGAGCATGGAGAGCCCTGTGGTATGGCCCTGGAGTCCCCAGTATGGAGTCCTTACACTCCAGGACTCAAGGAATCGAATTCTAAAAATCCAAGATTGGTGTATCTTTAGGGTCTAGGCATGAATCCATGACCTGCAGATTCTGAGGCAAGCTCCCGAGACTTAAGTTAGGGCGAGTGTCAGGCATTCGCTCAGACCAGACTAGAATTTGGGTCCACTAGGGCTGTCGAATGTGTGGGTGGCCTCCTGGGGCCATGGAAGTTTCTCCTGCTCTGGGAGTTTTGTGCGGATTCAAATAGCATGGTTTCACTCTTGGGGAGAGGTGGATTCCTGTTGTATGGCTCAGGGATCCCCGTATGGAAGAATTTTAGAGCAGGGCTCTGGGTATGGATGCCTGAAAACCCAACCTAGGGTTAGCATTGGACACTGGGGCATGTCAAGCCTATCTGCCAACTCTGGGGCCAGCTACATGAGTGGTTGACTGGAGGTCAGGGCTAAGGCTGAGGGACAGAATGTGTTTTAGGGTCGGATTCCATCAAAGGTTGTGGTCTTTTAGCCATGGAGGTTTCTCCACGTCTGGGGGTTTGTGCAGCTCCATTGAGCATGCATCCTTCTGGAGGTAGGCAGAGTTCCATGGTATGGCTCTGGAGTTCTCTGTATGGAGGGCTTGTGAGGCAGGACTCTAGGGATGGAAGTCTGAAGAGCCATACTAGGGTTAAGGATAGGGCCTAGGGCATGGCAGGCCCAATCTACAGATGCTGAGGCGAGCACCAATGGATTTCATAAAGCAAGTGTCAGCAGGTTGCTCAGGCTGGAGTTTGTGTCCATGTGATCCACAAAATATGGGTGTGGACTCATGGGGCCATGGAGTTTTGTTCCCCTCTGGGGTTTTTGCACAGTTATAAATAATTTGATCTATTCTGGGGCATGGGTGGTGTCCTGTTTTATATCCCAGGGGCCCTTCATATGAAGGGATTTGAGAGCAGGGTTGCGGGTATGGATGCCTGAAAACTAATCTACGATAAGGGTTAGGTCCTGATGGCATGGCATTCTTATGTCCTGGCTCTGGGGTGAGCTACCCATGGGGCTGTTGAAAATGGGGCTCAGAAGAAGGAACACCATGGATATTTGTGTCCAGGGTGGCCTTCAGAGTGGACATGGCCTCAGGGCCTACACATTTTTTTCCACCTCTGAGGGTTTTACATAGCTCAAAAAGACAAGGTTTACTTTTGGGGGTCAGTAGGAGTTCTGTTTTGTGGCTCACAATGGAGGGATTTTAGTGGAGGGCTCTGGCTATGGATGCCTGAAATGCCAGCCTAGGGTTAGGATTAGGGCCTATGGGCATGGCAGTTCTGAACTGCTGGCTCTGGGGCCAGCTGTCCCGGTGGCTTGTTGTAGGATGGGACTCAGGTTGTGTCAGGCTGCATAATATTTTCCAGGGTGGAGTATGAATGTGGGATGGCATTGGGGGTTGTTCACATTTCCCCTGAACTAGGGGTTTTGTGGAGCTCCATAGGGCACAGTTTCCTTCTCGAGGGCAGGGGGAGTCCTATGGTGTGGATCTAGACTCTCTAATCTGGAGGATTGCGTTCCAGGACTCAAGGGATAGAATTCTGAAAACCAAAGCTCAGCGTATGGTTAGTGTGTATGGCATGGATCACCAATCTGCAGAATCTGAGGAGAGCTCCCCAGATTCTGAAGTTAGGGCGAGTTCCAGGCATTTGCTCAAACCTTACAAGAATTTGTGTCCACCTGGGTTGCCAAATGTGTGGGTGGCCTCTTGGATTTGGAAGTTTCTCCTGCTTGGGTTGTTGCACAGGCTCCAAAAGTATGGTTTCACTCTAGGGGAGATGTGGAGTCCTGTTGCATGGCTCATCTGTTCCCATATGGGAGTATTTGAGAGCAGGTCTCTGGGTATGGATTCCCCAAAACCCAAAATAGGGTTAGCGTTATGGACTAGGTGCATGGAAGATCTGATCTTCTGACTCTGGGGCCAGCTACATGGGAGGCTGATTGGACATCGGGGCTCAGGCTGAGGAACAAAATGTGTATTAGTGTCCTGGGTTGGGTTCTGTAAATCAGGGAGGCCTTGTTGGCCATGCAGGTTTCTCCTAAACTTGGGGTTTTGTGCAGCTCCAAATAGTGTGGATTCATTCTTGGGGAGAGGGGGAGAACTGCTGTATGAGTCAGGGGTCCCTGTATGGAGGGATTTGAGAGCAGGGTTTTGGGAATGGATTCCTGAAAACCGAGCCTAGGTTTAGCATTAGGGACTAGGGACATGGGAGGTCTGATCTGTTGACACTGCAGCCAGGTACGTGGATGGCTGACTGGAGGTCGGTCTCAAGTTGAGGGGCAGAATGTGTATTAATGTCCTGGGTCGAGTTCTGAAAACCATAGAGGCCTCATTTGCTGTGCACGTTTCTCCTAATCTGAGGGTTTTGTGCAGCTCCAGTGAACACAGTTTCCTTCTGGAGGGTAGGCAGAGACCCAAAGTGTGGCTCTGGAGTATTCTATCTGGAGAGCATGTGGGCCAGGTCTCATGGGACGGAAGTCTGAATACCGAAGCTAGGGTTAGGGTTAGGTCGCAGGACATGACAGACCCAATCTACAGATGCTGAGGCGAACTTCTGGGTATCTGAGGTGAAGGCGAGTGCCACGAGGTCGCTCAGCCTGGAGTTTGTGTCCATGAGGTCTGCCTAATGTGTGGGTGGGCTCATGTAGCTATGCCGTTTTGTCTCGCTCTGGGATTTTTGCACAGTTCCAAAATACTTTGATCTATTCTGAGGGATAGGTAGTGTCCCGTTTTATGGCTCAGGGGTCCCCCATATGGAGGGATTTGAGAGCAGGGCTCCAGGTATGGATGCTTGAAGACTCAAGCTACTATAAGGGTTAGGTCCTAGAGACATGGTAGTCCTTATATCATGCCTCTGGGGTGAGCTAGTCAGAGTGCTGTGTTGAAAATGGGGCTCAGGCTAAGGATTACAATGGGTATTTTTGTCCAGGACTGCCTGCAAAAGTGGGCATGGCCTTAGGGGCTACTCAGTTTTCTTCCAACTCTGGGGGTTTTACATAGCTCAAAAAGGCAAGGTTTCCTTCCGGGGGGGGGGGGGGCAGGAGCGGTTCTGTTTTGTGGCTCAGGCCTCCCCCATGTGTAGTGATTCAAGTGAGGGCTCTGGGTATGGATGTGTTAAACCCAAACCAAGGGTTTGGATTAGGGTCTAGGGGCATGGTGGATACGATTTGCTGGCTCTATGCCAGCTGTCCCAGTACCTGATTGGAAGACGGGACTCAAGTTGTGTCAGACTGTGTATTAGTGTCTAGGGAGGGGTACAAAAGTGGGGTGGCATCAGGGGATGTGCAGGTTTCCCCTGATCTAGGGGTTTTGTGCAGCTTCATAGGGCGGGGTTTCCTTCTGGAAGGCAGGGAGAGTCTTTCCGTGTAGCTCCAGATTCCCTAATCTGGAGAGCTTGCATTCCAGATCTCAAAGGATGGAATTCTGAAAATCTAAGTTCCCTTTATGATTAGGGTGTAGGGCATGGATCCCTGATCTGCAGAAGCTGAGGCGAGCGCCCCAGATTCTGAAATTAGGCTGAGTGTCAACCATTTGCTCAGACCAGACAAGAATTTGTGTCCACTAGGGCTGCTGAAAGAGTTGGTGGCCTCCTGGGGTCAAGGAGTTTTCTCCCGCTCTGGGGGATTTGTGCAGCCCCACAAAGTATGACTTCATTCTGGGAGAGATGTGGAGTCCTGTTATATGGCACAGATGTCCCCATATGGAGAGATTAGAGAGCAGGACTCTAGGTATGGATGCCTGAAAAGCCAACCTAGGGTTAGCATTAGGGACTAGGGGCATGGCAGGTCAAATCTGCCAACTCTGCGGCCAGCTACGTGGGTGGCTGACTGGGGTTCAGGGCTCAGGCTGAGGACAAAATGTGTATTAGGATCCAGTGCTGTGTTCCATAAATGGGGGTGGCCTTGTTAGTCATGCTGGTTTCTCCAAATCTGGGGCTTTGGTGCAGCTACAATGAGCACAGTTTCCTTCTGTAGTTTATGCAGAGTCGATGGTGTTGGTTCTAGAGTTCTCAATCTGGAGTGCTTGTGCGCCTGGGCTCTCGGGATGGAAGACTGAAAACCGAAGCTAGGGTTAGGGTTAGAGCCTAGGTCATTGCAGTCCCAATCTACAGGCTCTGGGCAAGCTCCTACGGATCTGAGATGAAGGAGAGTGTCAGGAGGTCGCTCAGGCTGGAGTTTGTGTCCATGCAATCCCCCGAATGTGTGGGTGGCCTCAAGGGGCCATGGAGTTTGCTCCCACTCTGAGGTTTTTGCACAGTTCCAAATATTTTGGCCTATTCTGGGGAATAGGTGGGATCCTGTTTTATGGCTCATGGGTCCCCCATATGGAGAGATTTGAGAGCAGGTTTCAGGGTGTGGATGTCAGAAGACTCAACCTATGTTTAGGGTTAGGTCCTAGTGTTATGGCAGACCTTATATCCTGGCTCTGCAAAGAGCTACCCATGGGGCTCTGTTGACATTGGGGCTCAGGCTAAGCAACACAATGAGTGTTTGTGTCCTGCATGTAAATTTGTGTGTGGCCTCAGGAGCAACGCAACATTCTTCCACCTCTGAGGGTTATACATAGCTACAAAAAGCAAGGATTCCTTCTGGGGGGGGGGCAGGAGAATTTCTGTTCTGTTTCTCAGGGGTCCCCTATGTGGTGTGACTCAAGAGGAGGGCTCTGGGTATGGATGCCTGAAACCCCAACCTAGGGTTAGGATTAGGCCCTAGGGCATGGCAGGTCTGATCTGCACACTCTGGGGCTAGCTAACCCTGTGACTGATTGGAGGACAGGACTCAAGTTGTGGCAGACTGCATATTAGTGTCCATGGTGGAGAACGAAATTGAGGTCGCATCAGGGGCCATGCAAGTTTGCATTAATTGAGGAGTTTTGTGCAGCTCCATAGGGACAGGTTTCCCTCTGGAGGGGAGGGAGAGTCCTGTGGGCTGGCTCTGGAGTCCTCAGCCTGGAGCGTTTGCATTCCAGGATTCAAGGGATGGCATCCTGAAAGCCCAAGCTCAGTTTATGGTTAGGGTATAGGGCATGGATCCCCTCTCTGCAAATGCTGAGGTGAGCTCTCCAGATTCAGTTAGGGTGAGTGTGAGGCACTCGCTCAGAACAGACTAGAATTTTTGTCCACTAAGGTTGCAGAATGTGTGGGTGTCCTCCTGTGGCCAGGGAGGTATTTCCTGCTGGGGTTTTTTTTGCAGCTCCAAATAGTAAGATTTCATTCTCGGTGAGAAGTGGAGTCCTATTATATGGCACAGGGGTCCCCATATGGAGGGATCAAAAGCAGGGCTCTGGGTATGGATGCCTAAAATCCCAACCTAGGGTTTGCATTAGGGATAAGGGGCACGTCAGAACCATCTGCTGACTCTGACGCCAGCTATGTAGGTGGCTGATTGGAGGACGGGGCTCACGTTGTGGGAAAGAATGTGTATTAGAGTCCAGTGTTGGGTTCGTAAATGGGTGGGGCCTCGTTAGTTGTGACGGTTTCTCCAAATCTGGGGGTTTTATGCAGCTCCAATGAGCATGGTTTCCTTCTGGAGGGTAGGCAGAGTCCCATGGTGTGGTTCTGGATTTCTCTCTCTGGAGTGCTTTTGGGCCAGGGCTCTTAGAACAGAAGTCTGAAAACCAAAGCTAGGGTTATGGTTAGGGTTTAGGTCATGGAAGACCTAATCTTCAGATACTGGGCAAGTTCCCGGGGATATTAATTTAAGGCGAGTGTCAGGAGGTAGCTCAGGCTCGATTTTGTGTCCAGGCCATCTGCCAAATGTGGGGTGGCCTCAGGGGGACATGGAGTTCGCTCCAGCTCTGGGATTTTTGTGTAGTTCCAAATAGTTTGGTCTACTCTGGGGGAAAGGTGGCTCCTGTTTTATGCCTCATGGATCTCCCATACAGAGGGATTTGAGAGCAGAATTCCAGGTATGCATGCCAGAAGGGCCAATGTATGTTTAGGGTTAGAACTTAGTGATATGGCAGGCCTTATATCTTGGGTCTGCGAAGAGCTACCCAGGGGGCTGTGTTGAAATTGGGGCTCAGGGTAAGGGTCACAATAGGTGTTTGTGTCCTGGCCAGATGTAAAATTGGGTGTTACCTCAGGGTCAACGCAGCATTCTTCCACCTCTGAGGGTTATACATAGCTGCAAAAAGCAAGCGTTCCTTCTGGGGGGACAGGAGAAGTTCTGTTCTGTTTCTCAGGGGTCCCCTATGTGGTGGGATACAAGAGGAGGACTCTGGGTATGGATGCCTGAAACCCCAACCTAGGGCTAGGATTAGGAACTAAGGGCATGGCAGGTCCGAACTGCTGGATCTGGGGCTAGCTATCCCAGTGGCTGATTGGAGGACCGGATTCAGGTTAAATCAGACTGTGTATTAGTGTCTAGGGTGGAGAACAAAAGTGGGTGGCATCGAGGGCCGTGCACGTTTTCCTTGATCTACGGGTATTTGTGGGCTCCATAGGGCACAGTTTCCTTCTGCAGGGAAGGGCGAGTCCTGTGGGGTGGCTCTGAAGTCCCCAATCTGGAGGGATTGCACTCCAGGACTCAAGGAATGGAATTCTGAAAGCCTAAGTTCAGTGTACGGTTATGGTGTAGGGCATGGATACCTGATCTGCAGATACTGAGGCGAGATCCCCAGAATATGAAGTTAGGGCACCTGTCTGGCATTCATTCAGACCAGACTAGAATTTGTGTCCACTAGGGCTGCTGAATGTGTGTGTGGCGCCTGCTGGGACCATAGAGGTTTCTCCTGCTCTGGAGGATTTGCGGAGCTCAAATAGTATGATTTCATTGTGGGGAAGGTGTGGAGTCCTGTTGTATGGCACAGATGTCCCCAAAAGGAGGGATTCGAGAGCAGAACTCTGTGTATGGATGCCAGAAAACTTAACCTAGGGTTAGCATTAGGGACTAGGGGCATGGCAGGTCCAATCTGCCTACTCTGGGGCCAGCTACATTGGTGGCTGACTGGAGGTCGCTGCTCAGGCTGAGAGACAGAATGTGCATTAGTGTCCAGGGTCGGGTTCCTTCAATGGCTGTGGCCTCGTAGGCCGTGCATGTTTCTCCTAATTTCGGAGTTTTGTGAATCTCCATTGAGAACGGTTTCCTTCTGTACATTAGGCAGAGTCCCATGGTGTGGATACTCAGTTCTCTATCTGGAGACCTTGTGGGCCAGGACCTTTGTGACAGAAGACTGAAAACCTATGCCAAGGTTAGAGTTAGGGCCTAGGTCATGGCAGGTCCAATCTACAGTTTCTGAGGTGAAATCCCGGGGATCTGAGGTTAAGGAGACAGTCAGGAGTTGCTCAGGCTGGAGTTTGTGTCCATTCGATCTGCCGAATGTGTGGGTGTTCTCATGGGGCCATGGTGTTTTCTAGGGCCATGGCCCAGACCTCCTGTCAGCCTCCAAGATAGCTAGCAACATATCCAGCAGATTGGACATGCCATGGCCCTAGGCCATCAGCTCTACCCAAACTGGGTTTGCAGGCATCTGTCCCCAGATCTTATCTCAAATCCCTGAATATGGCACAACCTGAAGCACAAAACAGTACTCCTCCTTCCCCATGAGTGGAAACCTTGCCTTTGGGGTGAGGGTAAAAACTCTCACAGTAGGAGGAACCTGCATGGACCATGAGGCCACGCCCACACTTGAGGGCGGCTTGGGCACAAACATGCATTGAGATCCTCAGGCTGAGCCATGTTTTCATATAAGGCCCAAAAGTAGCTGGACTAGGATTCTGCAATTCAGGCTTGCCATGTCCCTAGGGCCAATTTTTAACCAAAGGGGAGGTTTTCCAGGAGCCCATACCCAGAGCCCTGATCTGGAATCTCTCTTTTTGGGGGAACCCTGAGACAAAAAATAACAGGACTCCTCCCTTCCCAAAGCATGACACCAAACTATTGTGAGCCGGGCAAATCTCCACAGAAGGAGAATCTTCATGGCCCCATGAGGCCACACCTACATGTTGCAGCCATCCTAGACACCAAATCCAGAAAAAAAAGCCAGAGCTACTGTCTCACACTCGCCCTAATTTCAGATTCCAAGGAACTCCCCTCAGGGTCTGCAGATCGGGCATGCCATACCCTAGGCCCTAAACCTAAACCGAGTTTGTGTTTTCAGACTTCTGTCCCCAGAGCCCTGGCCCACACACCATCCAGGCTGGTGCCTCCTGAGCCACACCACAGGAGTGAACTTCCCCCTGAAGGAAAATGTGCCGTTTACAGTTGCCAAACCCTACAGATTAGGAGAAACCTGCAAAATCCTCCAGGCCACCCCAATTTTGTAAGGCGACCTGGAAATAATGCACACTCTGACACATCCTGAGCACCTACATCCAGTCAGATATCCAGGTAGATGGCCTAGAGACAGGATATTGAAACTAACATGGCCCTAGTACCTAATCTGAACCCTAGCATTGGTTTTCAGGCATTTGTCCCCAGAGACCTGGTCTGAATACCAACATAACGGGGTCCCTGGGGCACAAAACAGAACACCTCCTGTCCCAGAAGGGAAGCTTGCTATATGGAGCTGTGTCAAAGACTCAGGGGAGAAGAATCCTGCATGGTCCCTGAGCCATGGCCAAAATACAAGGTCTCCCTGGACACCCACCCGCATTGTGACCCATCAGCATAAGACTCCATTTCAACTCAGCCCCCAGGGTAGTTCGTCCCAGAGCCGGCAGATCGAACCTGCCATGTTCCTAGCCTGCGATGGTAATGTGGGGTGGGGTTTCCAGGCATCCATGTGTGGAGCTCTGCTATCGAATCATTCCATATGGGGGACACTGGAGCCATCAAACAGGACTCCCCCTCTCTCACAGAAGGAAACCTTGCTGTTTGGAGCAGCTCACAACATCCAGACTGGGAATACCTCCCTGGGCTCATGAGGCCACCCCTCCCTCCATCATGGACAAAAACTCCAGCCTGAGCGAACGTCTGACCCTAGCCCTTACCTCAGATGCTGGAGATCTTGATTCAGCCTCTGCATATTGGGCCTCCCATACCGTAGTCCCTAACCCTAACCCTAGCTTGTGTTTTCAGTCTTCTGTCCCAAGAGTCCTGGTGTACAAGCCCTCCAGATTGGGAATTCTGGAGTCACAACGCAGCACACAGACTGCTTTTCAGAAGGCAAAAGTGGCCTCTGGGACTGCACAAAAACCGCAAAAGAGGATTAACCTGCATGGCCCTTGAGGGCAAAGAAATTTCATAGGCCACTGGTGCACTAATGATTTGTCTGCCACAGTTAAGCCCTGACCTCCGTCAGCCACCTATGTAGCTGTGCGAAACCCCCAAAGAGGGAGAATCTTCCATGGCCTCCTTCGATGGAAGTTTTCCTATCTGGGGTTTAGGTGCAGCTCCAAACAGCAAGGTTTCCTTCTGCGGACAGGAGGTGTTGTGTTCTGTGGCTTGAGGATCCCCCAAATGTTTGAATTTGAGACAAGGCCTCTGGGGAAAGATGCCTGAAAACCTAAGCTATGGTTCAGATAAGGGCCTAGGGGGCCTGTCAGGGTCAACCTTCTGTCTCTGGGGCCATCTGCCTGGGTGTCTGACAGGATGTAGCTGCTCAGCTTGTGTCAGACTGTGCATTTTTGTCCAGAGCATCCTACGAAATTGGGGTGACCTCAGGGGCCTTCTAGGTTTTTCCTCACCTGAGGTTTCTTGAAGCTCTAACGTGCCCAGCTTCCTTCTGGAGGGCAGGGCCAGTCCTGTGGTGTGGCTATGGAATATCCAGGCTGGAGTGTTTGTGGTGCAGGACTCTGGGAACAGAAATCTGAAAACACCAGCTAGGGTTAGGATAATGGCTGAATGTATGGCAGGCCCATTCTGCAGACCCTGAGTCCAGCTCCTCGGGATCTGAAACTCGGGTGAGTGTGAGGCAGAAAATCAGGCTTTGCCTCTGGTTTTTATGTGTAAGAAGGGCGTGTAATGTAGAGGAGACCTCATGGGGCTATGGAAGATTCTCCCTCGTTGGGGGGTTTTTCGCAGCTCCAAATAGCATGCTGTCATTGTGGGGGAAAGGAGGGATCTTGTTCTCTGATTCAGGGATCCCCATGAGGAGGAATTCCTAAGCAGGGCTCTGTGTATACATGCCTAGAAACCCCACAATGGGTTAGGATTTGGGCCTAGGGTCACCATAAGCCTCATATGCTGCCTCAAGTTTGTGATACCAATGGGGCTTAGTTGAAAACGTGGCTCAGGCTGAGGGTCACAATGCAGGATTGTGCCCAGGGCAGCCTTCAACAGTGTGCGGTACCTCATGGGCCATGCAAGTTTCTCCTACTCTTAGGGTTTTACACACATCTCAATAGCAAGGTTTCCTGCTGCGGGTCAGGACTTCCATTTTGTGGATCATGTTCCCCCATATGCAGGGATTTGAGACCAGTTCTCTGGAGACAGTTGTCTATAAACCCAATTAGGTAGAGATGAGCGCCTAGGGGCATGGCAGGTCTGTTCTGCTAGATAGGGTGCTATCTACTTGGCTGGCTGACAGGAGTCAGGGACCTGGCTTTGACTAACAGAATATTAGTGCTCAGTGCGGTTTATGAAATTGCGGTACCCTCGAGGGCCATGCAGGTGGGGTACTCCTCTGGGGTATTTTGTGCAGTCCCAATGGCCACTTATGCCTTCTGAAAGGCAGGCAGAGTGTTGCGTTGGGGCTCCAGAATTCCCAATCTGGAGGGCTTTTTCACCAGGACTCTGTGGACAGAAGAATGAAACCATAAGCTAAGGTTAGTGTTAGGCTCTAGGGCATGGCAGCCCCCATCTCTAGAGCCTGAGACCAGGTCACCAACATCAGAAAAAAGGGCTAGTGTCCGATATCTGCTCAGTATGGAGTTTGTGTCCAGGAGGGCCACCTAATGGAGGGGTGGCCTCAGGAGGCCATTGACGTTTTCCCAATCTAGGGGTTGGGCACGGCTCCAAACAGCAAGATTCTCTTCTTCAGCACAGTGAGAGTGCTGAGTGATGGCTCAGGGGTCCCCCATATGGACCGATTTGAGAACAGGCTCTATGTATGGATGCCTGAACAGGGCACCTATGGTTCCCATTGGAGCCAAGGGATATGGCAGATCCTATCTCCTGGCTCTGGGGTGAGGTACCCAGGGGGCTGAGTTTAGAGGAGTCTCATGCTGAGTTTCACGATGCAGGTTTTTGTACAGAACTACCTTCAATTGTGGTGATGGCCTCAGGGGCCATGCAGGATTCTACTACCCTGAGGGTTTGGCGCAGCTGAAAATAGCAAGGTTTCCTTCTGGAGACAGGAATTTTTGTATCTGTGGCTCATGGATTCCCCAAATGTTGGTATTTGAGACCAGGCCTCAGTGGACAGATGTCCTACAACCTTAGCTAGGGTACAGATTAGAGCCTAGTGGCATGTCAGGTTCAATCTTCTGTCTCTACGGCCATCGATCTGAGTGTCTGATGGGAGGTAGTTACTCAGGGTGTTTCACACTGCACATTTTGTCCTGGGCGACCTATGAAATTGGGATACTCTGAGGGACCTTGCAGGTTTGTCCTAATCTTGAGGTTTCCTGAAGCTCTAAAGGGCACAGCTGCCTTCTCGATGGCAGGCACAGCTCTGTGGTGTGTCCATGGAATACCCAGGTTGGAGGGTTTGTGGGGCAGGACTCTGGAGACAGAAATCTGAAAACACCAACTGAGGTTAGGATTAGGGCAGAGGGCATGGCAGGCCCCATCTGCAGACAGAGAGGGATCTGAAATTAGGGTGAGTATGAGTCGGTAGCTGAGGCCTTTGTCTCTGGATTTTTTGTCTAGGATGGCCACAGAATGGAGGGGTGGCCTCAATGGGCCTTGGAAGATTCTCCCTCTCTGGGTATTATGCCCAGCTCCCAATAGTTTGGTGTCATTCTGGGGGAAGGGAGGAGTCCTGTTTTCTCTTTCAGGTTTCCCCCAAAAACATGGATCCCAGAGCAGGGCTCTGGGTACAGGTGCCTGCATAATCCACCTTGGGTTAGGATTTGGGTCTTGGGGAATGGCAAGCCCAATATGTGGGCTCTTGGTCCTGCTACTGTAGGGCCTCATTTAAAAACAGGGCTCAGGATGATGGTTACAATGTTTGTTTCTGCCCAAGGCAGCCCTCAAGAGTGGGTGTGGCCTCATGGGCCATGAAGGATTCTGCTACCCTGAGGGTTTGACACCCATCCCAACACTAAGGTTTCCTGCCATGGGGAAGGAGGAGTTCTGTTTTTGAATCAGTTTCCCCCATATGCATGGATTTGAGATAAGGTCTGGGACAGATGTCTGAAAACCCAGGTTGGGTAGAAATGATGGCCTATGGCTATGGCAGGTCCAATCTGGTGAATATGCAGCCAGCTGTCTGGGTGACTGACAGGAGGTCTGGGCTCAGGCTGTCTCAGACTAAGCATTGGTGCACAATGCAGCTTATTAAATTGGTGTGTTGTCGAGTGCCATGAAGGTTGATCCTCATTTGCGGTTTGGGGGCAGCCCATAGGGCACTTTTTTCTTCTGGTGGGCATCAGAGTGCTGCATTGTGGCTCCAGAAATCCCAAACTGGAGGGCTTGTGGGCCAGGAGTATGAGGACGGAAGTCTGAAAACACAAGCTTGGGTTAGGTTGGGGGCCTACGGCATGGCAGGCCCAATCTGCAGAGGTTGAATCCAGATCTACAGCATCTGAAGTAAGGGCGAGTGTCAGACGTTTGCACAGGTTAGAGTTTGTGTCCATGATGACCGCCTAGTGGAGGAGTGGCCTCATTAGGCCATGGAGGTTTTCCCCCTCTGAGGGTTGTGAGCTATTCCAAACAGCCAGGTTTTCTTCAGAACACGGGGACTTTGATGGCTCAAGAGGACACCATATGGAAGGATTCGAGAGCAGGGCTCTATGTATTGATGCCAGGAAACCCCACTTAACGTTACCATTGATGCCTAGGAACATGACAGGTTCTATTTACTAGCTCTGAAGTGAGTTACCCAGGGGGCTGAGTTGAAATGGAGTCTCATGCTGATGGGTCACAATGCTGGTTTGTGTCCAGGGAGATCTTTGAATGTGGCAATGGTTCAGGGCCCATACAGGATTCTCCTACCCTGAGCATTTACTCAGATCCAAATAGTGAGGTTCCCTTCTGGGGATAGGAGGTGTTCTGTTTTGTGCCTCAGGTAACCCCACATATGTTGGTATTCGAGAACAGGCCTCTGGGGACAGATGCCTAAAAACCTAAGCTACGATTCAGATTAGGGCCTAAGGGCATGTCAGGACCAATCTTCTGTCTCCTAGGTCATCTACATGGGTGTCTAACTGGATATCGGTGCAGAGGGTGTGTCAGACTACGCATTTTTGTCTAGGATGCCCTACGAAATAGGGGTGGCCTAGAGTGCCTTGCAGTTTTCTCTTATTCTGGAGGATTTTGGCATCTGTGATGGGCAGAGTTTCCCTCGGGAGGGCAGGCACACTCCTGTGGTGTGGCTACAGTACTGAGCCTCCGCCTGGAGGGTGAGTGGACCAGGGCTTTTGGACAAAAGTATGAAAACACAGACACGGGTTATGATTAGGGCCGAGGTGATGGCAAGCCTGATCTGCAGACCCTCAGGGGAGCACCTTGTGATCTGAAATTAGGGTGAATATGAGGCAGTAGCTCAGGCTTTTGTCTCTGGATTGTGTTTCTAGAATGGCCGAGGATGTAGGGGTGGCCTCATGGGGCTATGGAAGATTCTCCCTCTCTGATGATGTTGCCGGGCTCCCAATAGTTTCATGTCATTCTGGAGGAAAGGAGGAGTCCTTTTTTTTTTTTTTTTTTCTGTCTCAATGGTCCTGCAAAAAGAATTCCATAGCTGGGCTCTGAGTATGGGCTCCTGGAAAACTCCACCGTGGGTTAGGATTTGCACCTAGGAACACGGCAAGCATGATATGCAGGCTCTTAGCCCAAGTTCCAAGGTTTTTTTTTTTTTTTTTTTTTTTTTTTTTTTTTGGCAATGTGGTTCAGGATGAGGGTCACAATAAGTGTTTGCGCCCAATGTGGTCCTCCAGAGTGTGAATGGCCTTTTGGGCCAAGCAGATTTCTCTAACCATGAGGGTTTAACACCCATGTTAGGGTTAGGGCCTAAATTATGGAGGTCCAATATGCAGACCCTGAGGGGAGCTCCCCAATGATCTGAAATTAGGGAGACTGTGAGGTTGTAGCTCAGGCTTTTGTCTCTGGATTGTGTGTCTAGTATGGGAAGCAATGTAGGGGTGGCCTCATGGGGCCTTGGAATATTCTCTGTCTTTGGGTATTCTGCCAGGCTCTCCATAGTTTGGTGTCATTCTAGGGGAAGGGAAGAGTCCTGTTTTCTGTCTCAGGAGTCCCCCCAAAAAGGGATTCTAGAGACAGACTCTGGGTATGGGTGCTTGGAAAATACCACTGTGGGTTAGGATATGGGCCTAGGACCACGGAAAGCCCAATATGTGGCCTCTTAGTCCAGCTCCCGAGGGGGCCTTACTTAAAATAGGCTCAGATTGAAGTTCACAATGTGTGTATGTGCCCAGGGCGGCCCTCATGAGTAGATGAGTCTTTATTGGCCATGCTGGTTTATCTTACTCAGAGGGTTATACACACATCCTAAAAGAAAGGTTTCCTGCCATGGGGAAGAAGAAGTACTATTTTGTGCTTCAGGTCCCCCCATATGCAAGGATTTGAGAAAAGGTCTAGGGACAGATGCCTGAATAGCCAGGTTGGAGAGAGATGATGGTCTAGGGCAATGGCAGGTCCCATCTGCTGGATATATATTCAGCTAACTGAGTGGCTGGCTGGAGATTTGGACTCTGGCTGTGTCAAACAGAGCGTTAGTGCACAGGGCGGCCTATGACATTGGGGTGACATCGAGGGACGTGCAGGTTGATCCTCATTTGGGGTTTCTGTGTAGACCCAGAGAGCACTTTTTTCTTCTCAGGGGCAGGCAGAATGCTACGTTGTGGCTCCAGAATCATCAATTCGGAGGGCTTGTGGGCTAGGACTGTGAGGACATAAGAGTGAAAACACAGTATAAGGTTCAGTTCAGGGCCGAGGGCATGGCAGTCCGAATCTGCAGTGGCTGATTCAAGATCTCCAGCATCTGAGGTAAGGGTGAGTGTCAGTCGTTCGCTCAGGCTAGAGTTGGTGTCCATGATGGCTGCCTAATGGAGGGGAGGACTCATGCGGCCATATAGGTTTTCCCCCTCGGCGGTTGTGAGCTGCTCCAAACAAGGTTTGCTTCTGTAGGACAGGTGGAGTCCTGTTTGAGGGCTCCAGGGTCCCCTATATGGAAAGATTCGATAGCAGGGCTCTACGCATGGATACCTGGAAAGCCTACTTTGCATTACCATTGCAGCCTAGGAACAATGCAGGTTCAATCTGGTGGCTCTGAAACCAACTACTCAGGGTGCTGAGTGGCAATGGTCTCATGCTCATGGGTCACAATGCGGGTTTGTATCCAGGGAGGCCCTGGAATGTGGCGATGGCTCAGGGGCCATGCAGGCTTCTCCTACCCTGACAGTTTGACACAGCTCTCAAGAGCAAGGTTTCCTTCTGGGGAAAGGAGGTGTCCAGTCTTGTTACCCAGAGACCACATATGTGGGTATGGGAGATCATCCCCTCTGGGGAAATGCCTCAAATCCTATGCCAGAATATAGATTATGTCCTAGGGGCATGTCAGGTTCAATCTTCTGTCTCAAGGGCCATTTACTTTGGTGTCCTCTGGAAGGTCAGTGCTAAGGGCATTTGTCCAAGGAGGCCTACGAAATTGGGGTGTCCTCTTGGCCTTGCAGGTTTCTCCCAATAGGTAGGGTTTGGGCAACTTTGAAGGGCAGAGTTTCCTTCGGAAGGGCAGACACAGCCCCACATTGTGGTTCTGGAGGCCCATCATGGAGGGTCTGTCGGCCAGGGTGTGGGAGACAGAAGCCTGGAAGCACAACGTCGGTTTAGAGTTAGTGCCGAGGTTATGGCAGGCCCAATCTGCAGACCCTGAGGGGACCTCCTCGGGATCTGAAATGCGGGCAAATGTGAGGTGGTAGCTCAGGCTTTTGCTTCTGGTTTTTGTGTCTAAGATGGGCACTGAATGTAGGGGTGGTCTCATGGGGCCATGGAATATTCTATCTCTCTGAGGTTTGTGCCCAACTCCCAATGGTTTGGTGTCACTCTGGGGAAAGGCAGGAGTCCTGTCTTATCTCGAAAAAGTCCCCCCAGAAAAGGGGTTCCAGAGCAGGTGTCTGGGTATAGGTGGCTGGATAAGCACAACGTGGGTCAGGATTTTGGAATAGGGGGCATGGCAAGGCCGATATGCAGGCTCATGGTCCAGCTATTGAGGAGCCTGGTTTGAGAACACGGCTCGGGCTGAGGGTCATGATGCCTCTTTGTGTCCATGGTGGCCCTACAAAGTGGGCGTGGCCACATGGGCCCAGAAGGATTTTCCTATTCTGAGGCTTTGACACCCAGCCCAACAGCAAGGCTTCCTGCCATGGGGAAAAGGAGCCCTGTTTTGTGCATCATGTTCCCCCATTGGCAGGGATTTGAGTTAAAGGTCTGGGGACAGATCCTTGAACACTGAGGGAGAGTACAAAGGGACATGTCAAGTCTGATCTGCTGGATAGGTGCCCAGAGTGTGGGTAGCAGATGGGAGTTCTGGGCTCAGTGCCGCCCATGAAATTGCAGTGCTGCTGAGGCCCGTGTGGGTTGATCCTCATTTGGGGTTCTTGGGCAACCCCATAGGGCATTTCTTCTTTCTGGTGGGCAGGCAGTGTGCTGAGCTGTGGCTCCAGATTTCCCAGTCTCGAGGGCTTGTGGGCCAGGAGTGTCAGGTTGGAATTCTGAGAACACGAGCTAGGGTTAGGTCCAGGGCTGAGGGCATGGCAGGCCAACTCTGCAGAGGCTGAAACGGGATCTCCAACATCTGAGGTAAGGGTGAGCGTCAGACGTTCGCTCAGGCTAGAGTTTGTGTCCATGATGGTCACCTCATGGAGAGGTGACCTCATGAGGCCATGGAGGTTTTCCCACTCTTGGGGTCACAAGCTGCACAAAACGGCAATGTTTCCTGTTGTATGTCAGGGGGTGTCCTGTTTCCTGGCCCAAGGTTCCCACATATGGAAAGATTCGAGAGCAGGCTCTATATATAGATTCCTGGAAACCCCACCCCGTGTTCCCATTGGCACCTAGGAAAAAGGCAAGTTCGATCGCTGCCTCTGGGTTGAGGTACCAAGGTACCTGAGTTGAAATGGACTCTCATGCTGATACATCATAATGTGAGTTGGCATCCATGGAGAGCTTGGAATGTGGTGGTGACTCATGGGACATGCAGGATTCCCCTACCCTGAGGGTTGGACACAGCTCTGAATAGCAATGTTTCCTTCTGTAGACAGGAGGTGTTGTGTTTGGGGTTGCTGGGACCCCCCATATATTGATATTTGCGACCAGTCCTCGGGGCACAGATGCCTGAAATCCTAAGCAAGGGTGCAGATTACTGCCTAGGGGTATGTCATGTTCAATCTTCTTTCTCTAGGGTCATTGACCTGGTTGTCTGACTGGAGGTTGGTACACACGGTGTGTCAGATTATGCAGTTTTTTCAAGAGCAGCCTACGAAATTGGGGTGGCCTCGGGAGCCTTGCAGTTTCCTCCTAATTTGGATCGTTTTGGCAACTGTCAAGGACACAGTTTCCTTCAGAAAACGTAGGCACAGTCCTGACATATGGCCCAGGAGAACCCAGCCTGGATGGTGTATTGGCAAGGGCTCTGGAGACAGAAGTGTGAAAACACAAAATCGGGTTAGGTTTAGGCCCGAGGGATGGAAGTCCTGATCTGTAGACCATGAGGGGAGATTCCCAGCATCTAAAATTAGGGCCAGAGGTAGGCGGTAACTCAGGCTTATGTGTCTGGATTTTGTTTCTATGATGGCCACAGAATGTAGGGGTGGCCTCATGGGGCCATGGAAGATTGTCCCTCTCTGGGGATTTTGCTCAGCTCCCAAGAATTTGGTGTCACTCTGGGGGTTGGATGGAGTCCAGTGTCCTATCTCAGGGGTCCCCCAAAAAGAGGAATTCCAGAACAGGGCTCTGGGAAAGGGAGCCTGGAAAACTCCAACATGGGTTAGGATTTGGGCCTAGGGATTTTGCAAGCCCAATATTTATGCTCTTTGTCCCACTACTGAGGGGCCTTACTTGACACTGGGGATCAGGCTGAGGGTCACAATGCGAGTTTGCACACAAGTCGGCCTCAGATAGGGTGTGGCCTCATGGGCCATGCAGGTTTCTGCCACACTGAGTGTTGGAAAACCATCCCAACAGAAAGGTTCACTGCCATTGGGAAAGAGGAGTTCTGTTTTATGCATCAGGTTGCCCCACTTGAAGGGATTTGACATAAGGTCTGGGGACAGATGCCTGAAAACCCAGGTTGGAGAGAGATGAAGGCCTAGGGTGCGGGCAGTTCTGATCTGCTGGATATGCGGCCCGCTGTCTGGGTGGCTGACAGGAGGTCTGGGCTCAGGCTATGTCAGATAGAGCATGAGTGCACAGGCTGCAGTTTTTGTCGATGATGGCTGCATAATGGAAGGGAGGTCTCATGCGGCCATGGAGGTTTTCCCCCTCTGGCGTTTGTGAGCTTCTCCAAACAACAAGGTTTGCTTCTGCGGGACAGGGGGAATCCTGTTTGAGGGCTCCAGAGTCCCCTATATGGAAAGATTTGATAGAAGGGCTCTATGCATGGTAACCTGGAAAGCCTACCTTGCATAACCATTGCAGCCTAGGAACAATGCAGGTTCAATCTGGTGGCTCTGAAACCAACTACGCAGGGTGCTGAGTGGCAATGGAATCTCATGCTCATGGGTCGCAATGTGTGTTTGTATTCAGGGAGACCGTGGAATGTGGCGGTGGCTTAGGGCCATGCAGGCTTCTCCTACCCTGAGGGTTTGACACAGCTCGGAAGAGCAAGGTTTCCCTCTGGGGACAGGAGGTGTTGTGTTTTGTGGCCTAGGGACCACATGATGGACCATATGTTGGTATTCGAGATCAGGTGTCTGGGGAGATGCCTCAAAATCTAATGTAGGATATAGATTACTTCTGTCTCCAGGGACATTTACTTCAGTGTCTGCCGGTAGGTCGGTGCTATGGATATGTCCGACTGCACGTATTTGTCCAGAAAGGCCTGCGGAATTTTGGAGGCCTCTTGGACTTGAGGTTTCTCCTAATAAGTAGGGTTTGGGCAAATTTTAAGGGCAGAGTTTCCTTCGGAAGGGCAGACACAGTCCCGCAGTGTGGTTCCGGAGGCCCATCATGGAGGGCCTGTCGGCCAGGGTTTGGGAGACAGAAGCCTGGAAACACAACGTTGGTTTAGGCTAGTGCCGATGTTATGGCAGGCCCAATCTGCAGACCCTGAGGGGACCTCCTCGGGATCTGAAATTCTGGCAAGTGTGAGGTGGTAGCTCAGGCTTTTGCTTCTGATTTTTGGGTCTAAGATGAGCACTGAATGTAGGGGTGGTCTCATGGGGCCATGGAATATTCTATCTCTCTGAGGTTTGTGCCCAACTCCCAATGGTTTGGTGTCACTCTGGGGAAAGGCAGGAGTCCTGTCTTATCTCGAAAAAGTCCCCCCAGAAAAGGGGTTCCAGAGCAGGTGTCTGGGTATAGGTAGCTGGATAAGCACAACGTGGGTCAGGATTTTGGAATAGGGGGCATGGCAAGCCCGATATGCAGGCTCATGGTCCAGCTATTGAGGAGCCTGGTTTGAGAACATGGCTCAGGGTGAGGGATATGGTGCCTCTTTGTGTCCATGGCGGCCCTACAAAGTAGGCGTGGCCACATGGGCCCAGGAGGATTTTCCTATTCTGAGGCTTTGACACCCAGCCCAACAGCAAGGCTTCCTGCCATGAGGAAAAGCAGTTCTGTTTTGTGCTTCATGATCCCCCATAGGCAGGAATTTGAGTTAAGGTCTGGGGACAGATTCCTGAACACCCAGGGAGAGTACAAATGACTGCCAACATACATGGAAGGTCTGATCTGCTGGATAGGTGCCCAGAGTGTGGGTAGCAGATAGGAGTTCTGGGTTCGGTGCCACCCGTGAAATTGTGGTGCCGCCGAGGCCCATGTGGGATGATCCTCATTTGGGGTTCTTGGGCAGCTCCATAGGGCATTTCTTCTTTCTGGTGAGCAGGCGGAGTGCTGAGCTGTGGCTCCAGATTTCCCAGTCTGTAGGACTTGTGGGCCAGGAATGTCAGGTTGTAATTCTGAAAATAAGAGCTAGGGTTCGGTTCGGGCCCGAGGGCATGGCAGGCCAACTCTGCACAGCTGAATCAAGATGTCTAGCATCTGAGATAAAGGTGACTGTCAGACGTTTGCTCCGTCTAGAGTTTGTGTCCATGATGGTCGCCTCATGGAGAGGTGACCTCATGAGGCCATGGAGGTTTTCCCACTCTTGGGGTCACAAGCTGCACCAAACGGCAACGTTTCCGGTTACAGGATAGGCGGTGTCCTGTTTCCTGGCCCTAGGTTCCCCATATGGAATGATTCGAGAGGAGGCTCTATGTATAGATTCCTGGAAACCCCACCTCGTGTTCCCATTGGCACCGAGGAACAAGGCAAGTTTGATCACTGCCTCTGGGTCGAGGTACCCAAGGGGTTGAGTTGAAATGGACTCTCAGGATGATGGGTCATAATGCAGATTTGTGTCCGTGGAGAACTTAGAATATCGCAGTGGCTCATGGTACATGCCGGATTCCCCTACCCTGAGGGTTGGACACAGCTCTGAATAGCAATGTTTCCTTCTGGAGGCACAGGTGTTCAGTTTTGGGGTGCTGCATCCCCAAAATATATCGGTATTGGAGACCAGTCTTCGGTGCACAGATGCCTGAAATCCTAAGCAAGGGTGCAGATTACTGCCTAGGGGTATGTCATGTTCAATCTTCTTTCTCTAGGGTCATTGACCTGGTTGTCTGACTGGAGGTTGGTACACACGGTGTGTCAGATTATGCAGTTTTTTCAAGAGCAGCCTACGAAATTGGGGTGGCCTCGGGAGCCTTGCAGTTTCCTCCTAATTTGGATCGTTTTGGCAACTGTCAAGGACACAGTTTCCTTCAGAAAACATAGGCACTGTCCTGAAATATGGCCCAGGAGAACCCAGCCTGGATGGTGTATTGGCAAGGGCTCTGGAGACAGAAGTGTGAAAACAAAATCGGGTTAGGATTAGGTCCGAGGGATGGAAGTCCTGATCTGTAGACCATGAGGGGAGATTTCCAGGATCTAAAATCAGGGCCAGAGTGAGGCGGTAACTCAGGCTTATGTGTCTGGATTTTGTTTCTATGATGGTCACAGAAAGTAGGGGTGACCTCATGGGGCCACGGAAGATTGTCCCTCTCTGTGGATTTTGCTCAGCTCCCAAGAATTTGGTGTCATTCTGGGGGGGTAGGATGGAATCCTGTTTCCTATCTCAGGGTCCTCCCAAAAAGAGGGATTCCAGAGCACGGCTCTGGGAAAGGGAGCCTGGAAAACCCCAACTTGGGTTAGGATTTGGGCCTAGGGGTTTGGTAAGCCTGATATGTGTGCCCTCGGTCCAGCTACTGAGGGGCCTTACTTGACAATGGGGATCAGGCTGAGGGTCACAATGCGAGTTTGCACACAAGTCGGCCTCCAGATAGGGCGTGGCCTCATGGGCCATACAAGTTTCTGCCACACTGAGTGTTGGGAAACCATTCCAACAGAAAGGTTCACTGCCATTGGGAAAGAGGAGTTCTGTTTTATGCATCAGGTTCCCCAACTTGAAGGGATTTGACATAAGATCTGCGGACAGATGCCTGAAAACCCAGGTTGGTGAGAGATGAAGGCCTAGGACGTGGGCAGTTCTGATCTGCTGGATACGCGGCCTGCTGTCTGGGTGGCTGAAAGGAGGTTTGGGCTCAGGCTATGTCAGACAGAGCATGAGTGCACAGGCTGGAATTTGTGTTTTTCATGGCACCCTAATATAAGGGAGGCCTCATGTGGCCATGGAGGTTATCCGTCTCTGGTGGTTTCAGCTGCTCCAAACAACAAGGTTTGCTTCTGTGGGACAGAACCTAACCAACATGCAGATGCTGAGGCAATTCCAGAAAATATGTATTTAACACAACTGTCAGGATGTTGCTCACTCTCTAGTTTGTTTTGATTTGATCTGAAAAATGTAGGTTTAGCCTCATGGGATCAAGGAAGTTTCTCTCACTATGGGGTTTTTGGCAGTTTCCAATGGCCTGGTCTATTCTGGGGGGTAGGTGCTGTGTTCTTTTAGGAACCAGGGCTCCCCCCTTTGGAGGGATTCAAGAGTAGGGTTCTGGATATGGATGCCTGAAAACCCAGCCTAGGTTTTGGATTTGGTCCTAATGGCATGGCATGCCTTAGTTCCTGGCACCAGGGCGAGCTACCCATGCAGATTTGTTGAAATTGCAGATAAGGTTAAGGGTGACATGGGTTTTTGTGTCCAGGATTTCCAGTAAAATTGGCCATGGCCTCAGACACAAGTCATCTTTCTGCCATGTCTGAGGGTTTTACATTGCTCCAAAAACCAAAGTTTCCCTCTGGAGGGCAGGAGAACTTCTGTTGTGTTTCTCAGGGGTCCCCCATATGGTGTGATTCAAGAGGAGGGCTCTGGGAATGGATGCCTGAAACCCCAACCTAGGGTCAGTTTCAGGGTGCAGCGACATGGCAAGTCCGATCTGGTGGGTCCTGGCCAGGTTTTTTGGTGGCTGATTGGATGGCAGAACTCAAGTTGTGCCTGACTGTATATTTGTGTCCAGGGTGTGGAAGGAATGTGGGGTAATTTCAAGGGCCGTGCATGTTTGCCCTAATCGAGGAGTTTTGTGCAGCTACTTAGGGCAAAGTTTACCTCCGGAGGGCAGGAAGTGTCCTGAGGGGTGATTGCGGACTCCCCAATCTGGATGCCTTGCATTCCAGGATTAAAGAGATGGAATTCTGAAAGCCCAAGCTCAATTTATGGTTAGGGTATAGGGCATAGACTCCCTATCTTCAGATGCCGAGTTGAGCTCTCCAGATTCTGATGTTAGGGTGAGCATCAGGCTTCAGAAGAGAGAAGAACCACATGGTCCTCTCAATTGAAGCAGAAAAAGCATTAGACAAAATCCAGCTCATACCAGACTAGAATTTGTGTCCACTATGCCTGCAGAATATGTGGGTGTCCACCTGGGGCCATGAAGGTATCTCCTGCTAGGGAATTTGCACAGCTCCAAATAGAATGATTTCATTCTTGGTGAGAGTTGGAATCCTGTTGTATGGCTCAAGGGTCCCCATAGGACGAATCGAGAGCAGGGCTCTGGGATGGATGCCTGAAAACCCAATCTAGTTTTAGCTGTGAGTACTAGGGTCATGGTAGTTCCGATCACCTGGATCTGGGACCAGCTATGTGGCTGGCTGACTGTAGATCGGCGCTCAGACTGAGGGTAGAGAATGTGTATTAGTGTTGGGTTGGATTCCCTTCTTCGGGGAAGCCTCATTGGCCATGCAGTTTTCTCCTAATCTGGGTGTTTTTTGCAGCTCCATATAGCACGGTTTCCTTCTGTAATGTAGGCACAGTCCCATGGTGTGACTCTGGTGTTCTCTATCTGGAGGGCTTATGGGCAAGAGTCTTTGGATAGAAGTTTGAAAACCTATCCTAGGGTTAGGGTCAGGGCCTAAGGCATGGTAGGCCCAATCTACAAATGTTGGGCAAGCTTCCTCGGATTTGTGGTTAAGGCAAGTGACAGGAGGTCGCTCAGGCTGGATTTTTTGTCCATGCCATTTGCCAAATGTGTGGGTGGCCTCATGGTGCTATGGAGTTGCTCCAGCTCTGGGGTTTTTATGCAGTTCCAAATAGTTTGTTGTATTCTATCAATGGGTGCTGTCCTGTTTTATGGTTCAGTGGTTCCCCATATGGAGGGGCTTGAGAGCAGTGCTCTGGGTATGGATGCCTGGAACCCAACCTACATTTAGGGTTAGGTCAGAAAGGTATGGCAGGGCTTATATCCTGGGTCTGAGAAGAGCTACCCGTGGGGATGTGTTGAAAATGGGGATCAGGCTAGGAGTCACCATGGGTGTTTGTGTCTTGGGTGTCCTGTAAAATTGGGTGCGGCCTCAGGGGTAACACAGGTTTCTTCCACCTTTGAGGGTTATACATACCTGTAAAAAGCAAGGTTTCCTTCTGGGGGACAGGAGGAGTTTTTTGTTTTGTTTTGTTGTTTGTTTGTTTTTGGCTCAGGGGTCCCCTATGTGTATGGATTCAAGAGGAGGGCTCTGGGTATGGATGCCTGAACTCTACATTTGTGTTAGGATTAGGGCCAAGGGACCAGACTGGTCTGATCTGCTGGCCTGAGGCTATCTGTTCCGGTGGCTGATTGGGGATGGGACTTAGGTTGTGTCAGACACTGTATTAATGTCCAGGGTAGAATATGAACATTCGGGGGCATCAGGATGTGCACGTTTCCCCTGATCAAAGGTTTTGTCCAGCTCTTAGGGCATTGTTTCCTTCTAGAAGACAAGGTGAGTCCTGTGGTGTGGCTCCAGTGTCCCCAGTCTTGAGGGCTTGCATTCCAGGACTCAAGGGATGGAATTCTGAAAAGCCAAACTCATGTATGGTTAGGGTCTAGGGTCTGTATCCCTGATCTGCAAATGCAGTGGCAAGCTCCCCAGATTTTGAAGGTAGGGCGGTGTCACATATTCGCTCAGACCGGACTAAAATTTGTGTCCATTAGGGCTGCCGAATATGTATGTGAACACCTCTGAGGCCAGCTACATAGGTGGCTGACTGGATGTCGGGCTCAGGCTGAAGGAGAAAAAGTGTATTAGTGTCCATCGTTGAGTTCTGTCAATGAGGGTGGCCTCGTTGGTCACACATTTTGCTCCTAATCTGGGGATTTTGTGCTGGAGGGTATCCTCTGGAGGGTAGGCATAGTGCCATGGTATCACTCTGAAGTTCTCTACCTGGAGAGCTTGTGGTCTAGAACTCTTGGAACCGAAGTCTGAAAACCAATGCTGTGTTTAGGGTTAGGACCTAGGTCATGGCAGGCCCAATCTACAGATGCTGAGGCGAGCTCCTGGGGATCTGATGTTAAAGCGAGTGTCAGAAGTTCGCACAGGCTGGAATTTGTGTCCATGCATAATGCCAAATGTGGGGATGACCTCATGGGGCCAAGGAGTTTTCTCCCACTCTGGGGATTCGGTGCAGATCCAAAAAGTTTGGTCTATTCTCAGGAATTGGTGATGACTGAAATAGTGGCTCAGGAGTCCCCCATATGAGAGTAGGGTTCCAGGTATGGATGCCTGAAGGCCAACCTATGTTTACCATTACATCCTTCTGGCATGATAGACCTTATATCCTGGCTTTGGGGTGAGATACCCATGGGGCTGTGTTGAAAATGGGGCTCAGGCAAAGGGTCATAATGGGTGTTTGTATGCAGGACAGCCTGGAAAAGTGGACGTGGCCTTAGGGGCAACGCAGGTTTCTTCCAACTGTCTTGGTTTTACATAGATTCAAAATGGAAGGTTTCTTCTTGGAGCAGGATGAGTTCTGTTTTATGTCTAAGGGGTCTTAGATGTGGAGGTATTCGAGGGGAGGGCTCTGGGTATGGATGCCTGAATCCCCAACCTAGGGTTAGGATTGGGGCCTAGGGGTATGGCAGGGTCAATATACTGGCTCTATGCCCAGATTATAACAGGCCTTCTTTGAAACCGGGATTGAGGCTGAGGGTCACAATGTGGGTTTTGCCCAGGGTAGCCCTCAAATGTGGGCGTGGACTCATGGGACATGCAAGTTACTCCTAGTCTGAGGGTATTACATCCACACCAACAGCATTTCAACTCAGCCCCCATATTTCTCTACCCAATGCCACCACATCTAATCTACCATGTTCCTAGGTTCCAATATTAACCCTAGGTGGGTTTCCCAGGCAACCATATGGAGAGCCCTGCTCTCGAATCTTTCCATATAGGGGAAACTTGACATCAAACAGGATTTGCCTGTCCCGCAGAAGAAAACCTTGCTGTTTAAACTTGCACATAACCACCAGAGTGGGAAAACATCCATGGCTTCATGAGGACACCCCCAAATTACATGGCCATCATGGACAAAAACTCCAACATGAGTGAATGGCAGATACGTGCCCTTACTTAAGATACAGGGATCTTGCCTTAGCCTCTGATTTGGGCCTTCCATGTCCTAGGACCTCAAGGTAAGCCTAGATTGGGTTGTTCAACTTCTTCCTAACACTCCTGTCCCACAAGCCCTCCAGATTGGAAATTCTGGACCCACAACACAGCATGTTACCATCCCGCTGGAGGGAAAAAATGCCCTATGGGCCTAAACAAAAACCTCAAAATAGGATCAAATTGCACGACCCTCAAGGGCACCCAAAAATCATAGGTCACCCTGTGCACTAATGCTCTGTCTGACACAGCCTGAGCGCAGACCTCCTGGCAGCCATCCAGACAGCTGGCTGCCTATCCAGCAGATCAGACCTGCCATGGCCCTAGGCCATCTCTATCCAACCTGGGTATTCAGGCATCTGTCCCTAGACCTTTTCTCAAATACCTGCACATGGGGGAACCTAATGCACAAAACAGAACTCCTCCTTTCCCCTGGCACAAAACCTTGATGTTGGGATGGTGTGATATCATTGGAGTAGGAGAAACTGCACAGTGTATCAAGCTATGCCCACTATTCAGTGCCATCCTGGGCACAAACACTCATTTTGACCCTCAGCTTAAGTCCAGTTTTGAAATAAGGCCCCTCAGTAGATTTACCAGGAGCACGAATATTGGGCCTGCCATGCTCTTAGGCCTAAATCCTAACACATGATACAATTTCCTAGCACACGGAACCAGAGACCTGATCTGGAATCCTTCCTTTAGTGGTACCCTTGAGACAGGCAGCAGGAACCTCCTTTCCTCCAGAATGACACAAAACTATGAAGAGCCAGAAAAAAACCCCAGAGGGGGAGAATCTTCCATGACCCCATGAGGCCACCCCTACATTCCGTGGACATCCTAGATCCTAGACAAAAAATTCAGAGACAAAAGTTTCAGTTAGCGCCTCACACTCACCCTAATTTCAGATCCCACTTACCTCTCCTCAGGGTCTGCAGACTGGGCTGGCCATACCCTACACCCTAACACTAGCCCTAGTTTCTGTTTTCAGACTAATGTCCCCAGAGCCCTCGGTCAAAAAAGCCCAGGCTGGGGTCCACGGAACAGCACAGCAGGACTGTGCCATCCCTCCAGAAGGAAACTGTACCTTTTAGAGCTATTAAAGCCCTCCATGTTAAGAGAAACCAGCAAGGCCCCAAAGGCCACAATAATTTCGTAGGCCGCCTTGGACAAAAATGAGCATTCTGACATACCATGAGCACCCACCTCCAGTCAGACACCCAGGAAGATGGCACGAGAGAAGAAAGATTGAAACTGACATGCCCCAGGCCCTGATATGAACCCCAGCTTAGGTTTTCAGGCATCTGTCCCCAGAGGCTTGGTCTTGATTACCAACATATACTTGAGCCTCAAAACAGAACACGTCGTGTCCCCAGAAGCAAACCTTGCAATTTGGAGCTGTGTCAAACCTGCAGGGTAGGAGAATTCTGCATATCACCTGAACCACTGCCACATTCTAAGGTCCTCCTGGACATAAACCTGCATTGTGAGCCATCAGCTCAAGACTCCATTTCAACTCAGCCCACTTTTAGATAGCCCCAGACCCAGGAAATCGAACCTGCCATGTTCCAAGGCAACAATGGTAACGCTAGGTGGGGTTTCCAGGCATCTATATGTAGAGTCCTGCTATTGAATCTTTCCACATGGGGCAGCCTTGAGCCATCAAACAGGACTCCCCTTGTGCTGCAGAAGGAAACCTTGTTGTTTGGAGCTGCTCACAATCCTCAGAGGGGTAAAACTTCCATGGCCTTGTGAGGCCACCCCTACATTAGGCGCCTTCATTGACACAAACTCCAGCTTGAGCAAATGTCTGACACTCGCCCTAATGTCAGATGCTGGAGATCTCAGTTCAGCCTCTGCAGATTGGGCCAACAATGCCCTAGACCCTAAACCTACGCCTAGCTTGTATTTTCACACTTTTCGTCCTCATATTCCTGGCCCAAAAGCCCTCCAAATTGGGAATTCTGGAGCCACAACGCAGCACTCTGCCTGCCCACTAGAAAGAAAAATTTCCCTATGGAGCTGCCCCGAAACACCAGATGAGGATCCACCTCCATGGCCCTCAAAATCACCCCAATTTCATAGATGGACTTGTGCACTAGTGCTCTGTCTGAACCCAGACCTCCTGTCAGGATCCCAGATAGCTGCCCACATGTCCAGCAGATGGGACCTGCCATGGCCCTACGCCGTCATGTCTACCCAACCTGGCTTTTCAGGCATCTGTAATCTGACCTTATCTCAAATCTCTGTATATGGGAGAACCTAATGCAAAAAAGAGTACTCCTCCTTCCCCATGACAGGAAACCTTGCTGTTGGGATGGATATATAACCCTTGGAGTAAGAGAAACCAGCATGGCCCATTAGGCCACACCAACTCATGAGGGCCGCCCTGGGCACATACACGCTTTGAGATCCTCAGCCTGAGCCTATTTTCTGTAAGCCCTCCTTGGTAGCTGGACTAAGAGCCCGCATATCAGGCCTTCCTAGTCTCTAGGCCCAAATCCTAACACAGAGTGTTGTCTTCCAGGAGAATGTGCCCAGTGTCTGTCTCTGCAATCCCTCTTTTTGGGGGCCCCTGGGACAGAAACAGGACTCCTCCCTTCCCCCACAATGACACCAAACTAATGGGAACTAGGTAAAATGCCCAGAGAGGGGAAACTTCCATGGCCTCATGAGGCCAACCCTATATTCTGTGGTCATCCTAGACACACAATCCAGAGTCAAAAGCCTGAGCTACCCCTTCACACTCACCCAAATTTCAGATCCCAAGGAGCCCCCTCAGGGTCTGCAGTCCTGCCATACCCTCGAACCTACCCTAACCCGAGTTTGTGTTTTCAGACATCTCTCCCCATGGCAATGGCCCATATACCCTCCAGACTGGGGCTTCTGGAGCCACACCGCAGGAATGTGCCTGCCCCCCACCCCGAAGCTATCTGTGTCCTTTACAGTTGCCCAAATCCTCCATATTAGGAGAAACCTGCCAGGCCCCCAAGGCCACCCCCATTTCATAGGCTGCCCGGATAAATTTGTGCAGTCTGAAACCCTGTGCACTGACCTCCAGTCAGTCACCCAGAGAGATGGTCCCAGAGACAGAATATTGAACTTGACATGCCACAAGGCCCTAATTTGAACCCTAGCTTAGGATTTCAAGCATCTATCCCCAGAGGCCTAGTCTTGAATACCAACATATGGGTGGTCTCTAGGCCACAAAACAGAACACATCCTGTGTGCAGAAGGGAACCATGCTACTGCGAGCTTTATAAACCTTTCAGCATAAGAGAATCCTTCATGGCCACTGAGCCACCACCACATTGCAAGGTCTCCCTGGACACAAACCCGCATTGCGACCCATCAGCATGAGATTCCATTTAAACTCAGCCGCCCAGGAAGATTGCCACAGTGCCAGCAGATCAAACCTACCTTGTTCTGAGGCTCCAATGGGAATGCGAACTATGGTTTCCTGGCATCCCTACATAGAACCCTGCTCTTGAATCTTTCCATATTTGGGACCCTTGAGCCATCAAGCAGAACTCCTGCTGTCCTGGAGTGGGAACCTTTCTTTTTGGAGCAGCTCACTATCCCCAGAGTGGGAAAATCCCCATGGCCTCATGAGGCCACCCTTCCTTTAGGCGGCCAACATGGACACAAACTCCAGCCTGAGCGAACATCTGACTGTCACCCTTACTTCAGATGCTGGAGAACTTGCCTCAGCCTCTACAGATTGGGGCTGCTGTGCCATCTGCCCTAAAACCTAACCCTAGCTTATCAGATTTCCGTCCTCACACTCCTGGCCCAAAAGCCCTCTGGATTGGGATTTCTGGAGCCACAACACAGCACTCTGCCTGCCCACCAGAAGGAAAAAGTGCCCTATGGCTCTGCCCAAAAACCCCAAATGGGGACCCACAAGCTTGGCCCTCAAAGGCACCCCCAACTTCATAAGCCGCACAATGCAATAATGCTCTCTCCGATACAGCCAGAGACCCGACCTCCCATCAGCCACCCAGACAGCTGGCCACATATCCAGCAGATTGGACCTGCCATGGCCCTAGGCCGTCATCTTTACCCAAACTGGGTTTTCAGGCATCTGTCCCCAGACCTTATCTCAAATACCTGCATATGGGGACACCTGATGCAAAAACAGAATTCCTCTATCCTCATGGCAGGAAACCCTGCTGTTGGAATGGGTGTCAGACCCTCAGGGTGGAGAAACCTGCATGGCCCATGAGGCCAAGCCCACTCTTGAGGGCTGCCTTGTGCAGAAACACGCATTGTAACCACCATCCTGAGCCCCTTTTTCAAATAAGGCACCTTGGTAGGTCCCTTTAGGACCAAGGGCCCACATATCAGGCTTGCCATGTCCCAAGGCCCAAATCCTAACCCAAGGTTGGGTTATCCCAGCACCCATACCCAGAGCCCTACTCTGGAATCCCTGTTTTGGGCGGACCCCTGAGAGAGAAAACAGGACTCCTCCCTTCCCCCAGAATGACACCAAAATATTGGGATCTGGGCAAAATCCCCAGAGAGGGAGAATCATCCATGACCCCATGAGGCCACCCCTACATCCTGCCGCCATCCTAGACACAAAATCCGGAGACAAACGCATGATCTACTGCCTCACACTTGCCCTAATTTCAGAACCTGAGGAGCTTCCCTGTGGGTCTTCAGATAGGACCTGCCATACCCTCTGCCCTAATCCTAACCCCAGTTGGTGTTTTCAGTCTTCCGTCTCCAGAGTCCTGCCCCACAAACCCTCCAGCCTGGGTAATCCATAGCCACACCAGAGGACTGTGCCGGCCCTCCAGAAGGAAGCTCTGCCCCTTAGAGCTTCAGGAAACCTCAAGATTAGGACAAACCTGCAAGGCGCTGAGACGATCCCAATTTCTAGATCGCCCAGGACAAAATGCACAGTCTGCCACACCCTGTGCACCGACCTCTTGTCAGAAACACAAGTAAATGACCCCATAGACAGAATATTGAAACTGACATGCCCATGGGCCCTAATCTGAAGCCTACTTTATGCTTTCAGGTATTTGTCCCCAGAGGCTTGTTCTCGAATACCAATAGATGGGGGCTGCTGAGGCCCAGAACAGAACACCTCCTGTCCCCAAAAAGAAACCTTGCTATTTGGAGCTGTGTCAAACCCTCAGGGTAGGAGAATCCTGCATGGCCCTTGAGCCACAGCCACATCCAAGTCTCCCTGGAAAGAAACCTGCATTGTGATCCATCAGCATGAGACTCCATTTCAACTCTGCCCCTGGGTAGGAGGCTCCAGGGCCAGGAGATCCAACCTGCCATGTTCCTAGTCTACAATGGCAACAGGAGGTGTGGTTTCTAGGCATCAATATGTAGAGCCCTGCTATAGAATCTTTCAATATGGGGGACCCTAGAGCCATCAAACTGGACTCCCCCTCTCCCACAGAAGGAAACCTTGCTTTTTGGAGCATCTCCGAAGCCCCAGCGTGGGAAAACCTCCATGGCCTCATGAGACCACCCCTCCATTAGACGCCCATCCTGGACTCAAACTCCAGCGTGAGTGAATGTCTGACACTCGCCCATACTCAAGTGCTGGAGATCTCGAATCAGCCACTGCATGTTGGAACTAGCATGCCCTCGGCCCTGAACCTAACCCTAGCTTGTGTTTTCAGAATTTTGACCTCACACTCCTGGCCCACAAGCCCTCCAGATTGGGAACTCTGGAGCCACAATGCAGCATTCTGCCTGCCCACCAGAAAGAAGTGCCCAATGAGTCTGCCCAGAAACTCCATATGAGGATTATCCAGCACAGCCCTCGAGGTCACCCCAATATCATAGGCGCCCTGTGCACTAATGCTCTGTATGACACAGCCTGAGCCCAGACCTTCTGTCTGTCACAGAAACAACTGGCTGCCTCTCCAGCAGATGGGACCTGCTATGGCCCGAGGCTGTCATCTCTACCCAACCTGGGTATTCAGGCCTCTGTCCCAAGACATTATCTCAAATCCCCACCTATGTGGGAACCTGATGCACAAAAGAGTACACCTCCTTCCCAGGAAAGTTTACTGTTGGGATGGGTGTCAAACCCTCACACTGGGAGCCACCTTCATGGCCAATGAGGCCACGCCCACTCATGAGGGTTGGCCTGGGCACAAACACACATTGTGACCCTCAGACTGAGCCTGTTTTCAAACAAACCCCCTTGGTAGCTGGACCAGGGCCGGCATATAGGGCCTGCATGCCCCTAGGCCCAAATCTTCACTCTTGGTGGGGTTATCCAGGCGCCTGTACCCAGAGCCCGTCTCTGGAATCCCTGTTTTTGGGGGCCCCCTGAGATGGAAAACAAGACTCTTCCCTCCCCCCAGAATGACACCAAACTGATCGGAGCTGGGGAGAATCCCCAGAGAGAGAGAGAATCGTCTCCTCCTTCTCCTTCTCCATGGCCCCAAGAGGCCACCCTTACATTCCGTGACCATCCTAGACACACAATCCAGAGACAAAACCCAGGGGTACCACCTCCCACTTGCCTTAATTTCAGATCCTGAGGAGCTGCCTCCAGGCTCTACAGATTGGGTTGCCATCACCTCAGCCCTATCCCAAATCGGAGTTTGTGATTGCAGACTTCTGTCCCCAAAGCCCTGGCCCACATGCCCTCTAGGATGGGGCCTCTGGAACCAAACTACAGGACTGTGTCTGCCCTCCTGAAGGAAACTCTGCCCGTCACAGGTGCCCAAACCCTCCAGAATAGGAGAAACCTGCAAGGTCACTGAGCCCATTCCAATTTCGTAGGCTGCTCTGGACAAAAATGCACACTCTGACCACCCTGAGGACCTACTTCCAGGCAGACACCCCCGTAAATGGCCCTAGAGACAGATGATTGAACCTGACATGATCCTAGGATCTAATCAGAACCCTATATTAGGCATTCAGGCATCTGTCCCCAGAGGCCGGTTCTCGAATACCAACATATTGTCCAACATGTGGTCCTTGAACCACAAAACAGAACACCTCCTGTCCCCAGAAGGAAACTTTGCTCTTGGGAAACTTGTTAAACCCTCAGGGTAGTAGAATCCTTCATGGCCACTGAGCCACCGTCACATTCCAAAGTCTTCCTGGACACAAACCCTCATAGTGACCCATCAGCATGAGACTCCATTTCAACTAATTCCCCTCACTAGCCTGACCCAGAGCCACCAGATAGAAACTGCCTTGTTCCTAGGCGTCAGTGAGAACACAAGGTGGGGTTTCCAGGCATCCATACAGAAAGCATACTCTCCAATCTTTCCCTATGGGGGCAATTGATCATCACACAGGACTCCCCTGTCCTGCAGAAGAAAACCATGTTGTTCAGAGCAGTTCACAACCCCCAGAGTGGGAAAACCTCCATGGCCTCATGAGGCCACCCCTCCATTAGGGGGCCATCATGGACACATACTCCTCTGTGAGCGAACGTCTGACAATTGTCCTTACTTCAGATGCTGGAGATCTCCATTCAGCCTCTGCAGATTGGGCCTGCCTTGCCTTCGTCCCTAAACCTAACTCAAGCTTGTGTTTTCAGACTTCCGACCTCACACTACAGGCCCACAAGCCCTCTGGAAAAGGAATTCAGGAGCCAAATGTAGCCCTCTACCTGTTCACCAGAATAAGACAAAGTGCCCTATGGGGCTGCCCAGAAGCCCCAAATGAGGACCCACCTGCATGGCCCTCGACGGCACCCCAATTTCATCAGCCGCCCTGTGCACTAATGCTCTATCTGACACAGTCTGAGCCCAGATATCCCGTCAGACACCCAGAGAGTGGGCAGCATATCCAGCAGATCAGAACAGCCTATGCCCTAGGCCGTTATCTCTACCCAACCTTGGTTTTCAGGCATCTGTCCTCAGACCTTATGTCAAATCCCTTCATGTGGGGGAACCTGATGTCCAAAACAAACTCCTCCTTCCCCATGGCAGGAAACCTTGCTGTTGGGTTGGTTGCAAACCCTCTGAGTTGGTGAAATCTGCATGACTCATGAGGCCACGCCCATGCTTGAGGGCTGCCTTGGGCACCAACATGCATTGTGACCCTCAGCCTGAGCCCCGTTCTCAAATAAGACCCCTCAGGGGCTGGACAGAGAGCTGCTTATCGGGCTGGCCATGCCCCTAGGCCTAAATCCTAACCCAAGGTTGGGTTTTCCAGGGGACCGTACCCAGAGCCCTGCTCTGAAATCCCTGTTTTGGGGGGACCCCTGAGACAGAAAACACGAGTCCTCCCTTTCCACAGAATGACACTAAATTATTGGGGGTTGGCGGAACCCCCAAGAGGGAGAATTTTTCATGGCACCAGGATGCCACGTGTACATTCTGCGGCCATCCTAGATACAAAATCCAGAGGCAAAAGGCTTAGCTACTGCCTCACACTTGCCCTCATTTCAGATCCCGAGGAGCTCCCATCAGGGCATACAGATTGGTCCTTCCCTACCATTGGTCCTAACCCTAACCTGAGTTTGTGTTTTTAGACTTCTGTCCCCAGAGCCCTTGCCCATACACCCTCCAGGCGGGGCCTCTGGAACCACAACACAGGACTGTGCCTCCCCGCCCAAAGGAAAGTGTGCCCTTTACAGTCGCCCAAACCCTGCAGATTAGGAGTACCCTGGAAGGCCCCCGAGGTCACCCCAGTTTCGTAGGAAGCCCTGGACAAAAATGCGCAGTCTGACACACCCCAGGCACCAACCTTCAGTCAGACACCCAGGTAGATGGCCACACAGTCAGAAGGTTGATACTGACATGCCCCAGGTCCTAATCTGAACCGTAGCTTAGGTTTTCAAGCATCTGTCCCCAGAGGCCTGGTATCCAATACCAGCAGATGGCCTGCGATGGCACCCCAATTTCATAGGCTGCACTGTGCAAAATGCTCTGTCTGACACAGCCTAAGCCCAGACATCACATAAGCCACCCAGACAGTGGGCTGTATATCCACCAGATCCACAGCTACAAAGAACAAATTCCACATGTGGAGACGAGAGGTGTTCTGTTTTGTGCCTCAGGAAAGCCCCATATGCTGGTATTCGAAAATAGGCCTCTGAGGAGAGATGCAAGGAAACCAAAGCTAGGGTTCAGATTAGGCCCTAGGGTCATGTGTGGTTCAGTCTTCTGTCTCTGGGGACATCTGTCTGCGTTTCTGAGTGGAGGTAGTTGTTCAGGTTGTGTCAGAATGCGCCTTTTTGTCCAGGGAGGACTACCCTATTGGGATGGCCTTGGGGGCCTTGTAGGTGTCTCCTCATAAGTAGGGTTGTAGCCAATGGAATGGCACAGTGTCCTTCGAGAGGGCAGGCACAGACCTGCGGTGTGGCTCTAGAGACCCCAGCCAGGATGGTGTGTAGGACAGGGCTGTGGGGACAGAAGTCTGAAAACACAACCTCAGCTTAAGTTTGGCACCCAGGGTATGGCAGGTCCGATCTACTCACCGTGAGGGAAGCTCCTCAAGATATGAAATAAGGGCGAGTGTGAGGCAGTAGCTCAGGCTTTTGTCTCTGGATAATATGTCAAGAATGGCCATGGAATGTAGGGTTGGCCTCATGGGACATGGACGATTCTCCCTCTCTGGGGATTTTAACCAACTCCCAAGAGTTTGAGGTCATTCTGTGGGAAGGGGCGAGTCCTGTATTCTGTCTCAGGTGTCCCTCACAATGAGGGATTCCAGAATAGAGCCCTGGGTACGGTGACTAGAAAATCTGACATTTGCTTAGGCTTGGGGCCTAGGGGCATGGCAAGCCCAATATGCAGGTTCTTGGTCCAGCCACTGAGAGGCCTTATTTGAAACGGGCCTCACGCTGAGGGTCACAATGAGTGTTTGTGCCTAAGGCAGACATCAATCATGGCGTGGCCTCATGGGTCATGCAGGTTTCTCCTACTCTGAAGGTTTGACATCATCCCAACAGCAAGGTTTTTTGCCATGGGGAAGAAGGAGTTCTGATGTGTGCATCAGGTTCCCCCATGTGCAGGGGTTTGAGATAAGGTCTAGGTTTAGATGCCTGAAAACCCTGGTTGGGAAGAGATGATGGCTTAAGGCCATGGCAGGTGAGATGTCCTGGATATGTGACCAGCTGTGTGGGTGTCTGATGGGAGATCTGGAATCAGGTTGTATCAGACAGACCTTTAGTGCACATGGTAGCCTATGACATTGGGGTGTGGTCGAGGGCCATGCAGGTTTTTCCTCAACTGGAGTATCTGGGCAGCCTAATAGGGCACTTTTTTTTCTTCTGGTGGGCACGCAGAGCTCTGTGTTGTGGCTCCAGAATTCCCAATCTGGAGGCATTGTGGGCCAGGAGTGTGAGGATGGAAATCTGAAAACACAAGCTAGGGTTAGGCTTTGGTCCAAGGGCCCAGCAGGCTCACTCTGCAGAAGCTGAATCGAGATATCCTGCATCAGAAGTCAGGGCGAGTATCAGACGTTGGCTTAGGCTGGAGTTTGCAACCATCATGGCCCCTAAATGGAGGGGTGGCCTCACGAGGCCATGGAGGTTTTCCCACTCTGGGGGTTGTGAGCTGTTCCAAACAGGAACATTTCCTTGTGCAGGACAGGCGAGACCTGTTGAATGGCTCAAGGCTACCCCATACAGAAAGATTTGAGAGCACGACTCTAAGGATGGATGCCTGGAAACTCCACCTCGTATTCCCATTGGCTCCCAGGAGACAAGGCAGGGTTGATCTGCTGGCTCCGGGGTGAGCTACCAGGGGGCTGAGTTGAAATGGACTTTCATCTGATGGGTCATAATGCAGGTTTGTGTCCATGGAGACCCTGGAATGTGGCGGTGGCTCAGGGGCTCCGCAGGATTCTCCAACCCAGAGGGTTTGACACAGCTCCAAAAAGCAAGATTCCAACTTGGGACGAGAAGCATTCTGTTCTGTGACTCAGGGATCACCCATATCCTGGGACTTGAAACCAGGCCCCTGAGGAAAGATGCCTGCCAACCTAGCTTAGGGTTCAGATTAGTGCCAAGGTACATGACCGGTTCAATCTCCTGTTTGTGGGGATAACTGTCTGTGTGTCTGATTGGACGTAGTTGCTCATATTGTGTCAGAAAGAACCATTTTGTCCAGGGAGGACTATACAATTTGGATAGACTTGGGGGCCTTTTAGGTATCTCTGAATCCGTAGGGTTGTGGACAATGGAATTGGCATGGTTTCCTTCATGAGGGCAGGCAAAGTCCTGCGGTGTGCCTCCAGAGGCCTCAGCCTGGAGGGCGTGTGGGCCAGGGCTGTGGGGACAGAAATCTGAAAACACAAGCACGGGGTAGGTTTTGGGCTGAGAGTATGGCAGGCCCAAGCTACAGACCATGAGGGGAGCTACTCGCAATAAGAAAAAAGGGCAAATGTGAGGCTGTAGCTCAGGCTTTGTCTCTGGATTTTGTGTCAAGGATGGGTGAGGAATGTAGAGGTGGCCTCATGGGTCATGGGCCATTCTCCCTCTCTGGGGATTTGGCCTGGCTCCCAGTTGTTAGGGGTCACTGTATGTGAAGGCAGGAGTCCTTTCTCTGTCTTAAAGGTACCTCAAAAAGCGGGATTCCAGAGCAGAGATCCAGGTACTGGCGACCAGAAAACACCAACTTTGGTTAGTACTGGGGCATGGGGCATGGCAAGCCCAATATACGGGCTCTTGGTCCAGCTACCGAGAGTCCTCATTTTCAAAATGGTTCAGGCTGAGGGTCACAATTTGTGTTTGTGCCCAAGGCGGCCCTCAAGCATGGGCATGGCCACATGGGCCATGGACCTTTTTCCTACCTACAGGGTTTGACTTTGACCCCCATCACAAAAGCAAGGCCATTTACCAAGAGGAAGGAGGAGTTCTTTGTTGAGCATCAGGTTCCCCATGTGCAAAGATTTGAGGTAAGATCTAGGGACAGATGCCTGAAAGCCCAGGTTGGGTAGAGATGATGGCCTAGGGCCATGGCAGGTCTGATATGCAGCCAGCCGTCTGGGTGTCTGGAGTGGGTCGGGGCTCAGGCTTGCCAAACAGAGCATTAGTGCACAAGGCAGCCTTTGAAATTGAGGTGCAGTCGAAGGCCATGCAGATTGATCCTAATTTGGGGTTCCTGGGCAGCCCCACAGGGCACTTTTTTCTTCTGGGAGTCAGGCAGAGTGCTGCCTTGTAGCTCTAAAATTCCCAATCTGGAGGGCTCGTGGGGCAGGATTGCGAGTACAGAAGTCTTAAAACACAAGCTAGGGTTAGGTTTAGGGTCTAGGGCACGGTAGGCCCTCTCTGCAGAGGCTGAATCAAGATCTCCAGCATCTGAAGTATGTTCAAGTGTCTAGAATCTGAAGTAAGGGCGAGTGTCAGATGTAGGCTCAGCCTGGAGTTTGTGTCCATGATGGCCTCCTAAATGGAGGGGTGGCCTCATGAGGACACAGAGGTTTTCCCACTCTTGGGGTGGTGAGCTTCTCCAAACAGCAAAGTTTCCTTCCGCGGGACAGGGGAGTCCTGTTTGATGGCTCAACTCGGAACCCATTCGGAAAGATTTGAGAGTGGGTCTCTACGTGTGGATGCCTGGAAACCCCATTTTGCATTCCCAGTTGCTCCTAGGGACAAGGCAGGTTAGATCTGCTGGATCTGGGGTGAGCTACCCAGGGGGTTGAGTGGATATGGATTCTAACACTGATGGGTCATAATGCGGGTTCCTGTCCATGGAAACCTTGGAATGTGGCAGTGGTTCAGGGACCCTGTGGGATTCTCCTACCGGAGGGTTTTACACAGATCCAAATAACAGGTTCCCAAGTGGAGATGAGAAGTGTTCTGTCTTGTGCCTCAGGAAACCCCCATATCTGGTATTCAAAACAAGGCCTCTGAGGAGGGATGCCTGAAAACCTAAGCTAGGGTTCAGGTGAGGACCACACCCTAACCCTAACCCTAATCCTAATCCTAACCCTAAGCCTGCTCTACAGCCTCCTCGCTGCCCGAACTTCAAATCCCGAGGAGCTGCCCTCAGGGTCTGCAGATCGGGCCTGCAATCACCTCGCCCCTAACTGTAACCTGAGTTTCTGTCTGCAGAATTCTGTCCCCAAATCCATGGCCCACATGCCCTCCAGGATGGGGCCTCTGGAGCCAAACCACAGCACTGGGCCTTCCCTCCCCAAGGAAGCACTGCCCATCACAGTTGCCCAAACCGTCCAGATTAGGTGAATCCTGGAAGGCCCCTGAGCCCACCCCAATTTTGTAGGCCACTCTACACTAAAATGCACAGTCTGGCATGCTCTAGGCTTTTCAAATGCCTCTCTCCAGGCAGAAATGGAGGAAATGACCCTGAGTCAGAAGATTGAACCTGACATGGCCCTAGGACCTCATCAGAACCCTAGCTTAGGTTTTCAGGCATCTGTCCCAGAAGTCTGTTTTGAAATACCAAAATATGGTTCAATATGTAGATCCTGAGCCATGCAACAGAACCCCTCCTGTCTCCAGAAGGAAACCTTGCTCTTGGGAGCTGGGTCCACAGGGCAGGAAATCCTGCATGGTTCCTGAGTCACTGCCACATTCAAATGTCTCCCTGGACACCGACCAGCATTGTGACCCGGCATCCTGAGAACCCCTGTCAACTCAGCCCCCTTGGAACTTCGAACCAGAGCCAACAGATCAAACCTATCCTGTTCCTTGGCTGCAATGGTAACACGAGGTGGGCTTTCCAGGCATCCATGTGGAGAGCTCTGCTATCCAATCTTTCCATATGGGCAAATCTGGAGCCCTCTAACCAGACTCCCCATGTCCCGCAGAAGGACACCTTACTGTATGGAGCAGCTTATAAGCCTCAGCATGGGAAAGCGTCCATGTCCTCTTGAGGCCACCACTCCACTGGTTGGCCATCAAGGACACAAACTCCAGCGTAAGTGGACATCTAACATGCGCCCATTTCAGGTGGTGGAGATCTCGAATCAGCCACTACACAATTGAACTGCCATGTGCTCGACACTGAACTTAACCATAGCTTGTGTTTTCAGACTTCAGTCCTCACACTCCTGGCACGCAAGCCCTCCAGATTGGGAATTCTGGAGGCACAACCCAGCCTTCTGCCTGCCCACCAGCAAGAAGAAGTGCCGTATGGGTCTGCACAAAAATCCCACATGAGGATCCACCTGCATGGCCCTCAAAAGCACCCCAATATCATAGGCCGCCCTGTGCACTAATGCTCAGTCTGACAGAGCCTGAGCCCCGACCTCCTGTCAGGCACCAAGATAGCAGGCCCCATATCCTACAGGTGGGAACTGCCGTGGCCCGAGGGTCCATCATCTCTACCCAACCTGGGTATTCAAGCATCTGCCCCCAGACCTTAGCTCAAATCCCTGCCTATGGGGGAACCTGAAGCATAAAAGAGTACTCCTCCTTCCCCATGGCAGGAAATCTGGCTGTTTGGATGGGTGTCCAACCCTCAGAGTGGGAGCCAGCTACATGGCCCATGAGACCACTCCCACTCAGGAGGGCCACCCTGGGCACAAACAGGCATTGTGATCCTCAGCCTGAGCCCGCTTTCAAACAAACACCTCGAGAGCTGGACCAAGGACCCCTGCATAGCTTGTCTGCCATGCCCCTAGGCCCAAATCCTAATGCTCGGTGTGATTATCCAGGCAGCTGGATCCAGAACGCGTCTCTGGAATCCCTGTATGAGCAGGACCCCTGAGATGGGAAATAGCACTCTTCACTTCCCCCAGAAAGAAACCAAATTCTTGGGAGCCGTTCAGAATCCCCAGAGCAGAAGAATCTCCCATGGCCTCCCATGAGGCCAGCCTACATTCCCTGACCATCCTAGAAAAACAATGCAGACAGAAAAGCCTGCAATACAGCCTCCCCGCCACCCAAATTTCAAATCCAAAGGAGCTGCCTTCAGGGTTGCAGATCGGGCCTTCCATCACCTCGCCCCTAATTGTAACCTGTGTTTGTATCTTCAGAATTCTGTCCCCAAAGCCCTGGCCCACAAGCCCTCCAGGATGGGCCCTCTGGAGCCAGATCACAGCACTGGGCCTGCCCTCCCCAAGGAAACTCTGCCCATCACAGTTGCCCAAACCCTCCAGATTAGGAGAATCCTGGAAAGCCCCTGAGCCCACCCCAATTTCGTAGGTCTCTCTGGACAAAAAATGTGCAGTCTGACACACCCTAGTCTTTTCAAAAGCCTCCCTCCAGGCAGACATGGAGAAAAATGGCCCTGAGTCAGACGATTGAACCTGACATGGCCCTAGATCCTCATCAGAACCCTAGCTTAGGTGTTCAAGCATCTGTCCCAAGAAGCCTGTTCTGGAATACCAATATATGGTCCAAAATGTGGACCCTGAGCCATACAACAGAATACTTCCTGGCCCCAGAAGGAAACCTTGTTCTTGGGAGCTGGGTCCAACACTCAGGGTAGGAGAATCCTGTAGGGCCCCAGAGCCACTGCCACATTCTAAGGTCTCCCTGGACACCAAGCAGCACTGTGACCAATCAGACTGTGAAAGTCCGTCAACTCAGATCACTTGGAACTTCGATCCAGAGCCAGCAGATCAAACCTGCCCTGTTCCTCGGCTGTCATGGTAATCGAGGTGGGCTTTCCAGGCATCCATTCGGAGAGCTCTGCTATCGAATCTTTCCATATGGGGGACCCTGGATCCCTCTAAGCAGACATCACCTGTCCCGCAGATGGACACCTTGCTGTTTGGAGCAGCTGACAAGCTCCAGCTTGGTAAAGCCCCCAAGGCTTCTTGAGGCCACTCCACCATTCGTTGGCCATCATGGATAAAATCTCCGGTGTGAGCAGACATCTGACAATTGCCCTTCTTCAGGTGCTGGAGCTCTCAAGCAGCCACTGCACATTGACACTGCCGTGCGCTCGACACTGAACTTAACCATCGCTTGTGTTTTCAGACTTCCTTCCTCACACTCCTCGCCTGCAAGCCCTCCATATTGGGAATTCTGGAACCAAAACGCAGCCTTCTGCCTGTCCAACGGAAAGAAGAAGTGCCCTATGGGTCTGCCCAGGAACCCTACATGAGGATCCACCTGCACAACCCTCAAAGGCACCCCTATATCATATGCCGGCCTGAAAACTAATGCTCTGTCTGAAACAGCCTGAGTCCCGATCTCCTGTCAGCCACCCAGATAGCGGGCCCCATATGTTCTACGTGGGTCCTTCCTTGGCCTGAGGCTGTCATCTGGAACCAACCTCGGTATTCTGGCTTCTGTTCCCAGAGCTTAGCTCAAATTCCTGCCTATGGGGTAACCTGAAGCACAAAAGTGTACTCCTCCTTCCCCATGGCACAAAAACTGTACATTGACATGGTTTTCCAACCTCAGGGTGGGATCCAGCTGCATTGCCCATGAAACCACACCCTCTCAGGAGCTGCAGATGGGCCTAAACAGGCTACCCTCATCCTGAGACCCCTTTCCAACAACTGCCCTCGGGAGCTGGACCAGGAGCCCACAGAGCAGGCCTGTCATGCCCCTAGGCCCAAATCATAAACCCTTGTTGGGGTTATGCAGGCGCCCAGACTCAGAACACGTTTCTGGAATCCCTGTTTGGTCGGGACACCTGAGAGGACAAACAGCACTCTTCCCTTCCCCCAGAAAGACACCAAACTCTTGGGAGCTGGGCAGAATCCCAAGAGAGGAAGAATCTCCCATGGACCCATGAGGCCACCCCTCCATTCTGTGGCCATCCTAGACATAATCCAGACAGAAAAGCCTGCGCTACTACCTCCCAGCCGCCCGAATTTCAAATGCTAAGGAGCTGCCCTCGGGGTCTGCGGATTGGGACTGCCATCACCATGCCTTAAACCCTTACCCAACTTTGTGTTGGAAGACTTCGGTCCCAAAGCCCTGACCCACAAGCGATCCAGGATGGGGCCTCCAGAACCACAGTGCATCACTGGGCCTACTCTCCCGAGGAAACTCTGCCCGTCTCAGTTGCCCAAATACTCCAGATCAGGAGAAACCTGCAAGGCTCTTGAGCCAACCCCAATTCATAGGCCGATCAGGAAAAAAATGCACAATCTGACACACTCTCAGCACCTACTTCCAGGAAGACAGGCAGGTCAATGGCCCTGAGTCCAAAGATTGAACCTGACATGCCCCTAAATACTCATTGGAATCTTGGCTTATTTTCAGGCCTGTCTCCAAAGGCCTGTTCTAGAAAACCAACTTAAGGTCCAACATATGGTCCCTGAGCCATACAACAGAACCCCTCCTGTCCCGAGAAGGAAACCTTGCCCTTGGGAAATGGGTCTAACACTCAGGGTAGGAGAATCCTGCATGGGCCCAGAGCCACTGCCACATTGTAAGGTCTCCCTTGACACTGAGCAGCATTGTGACCCATCAGACTGAGAAGCTCCCGTCAACTCAGATCACTAGGAACCTCGAACCAGAGCCAGTGGATCAAGCTTGCCCAGTTCCTCGGATGCAGTTGTAAAGGGAGGTGGGCTTTCCAGGCATCCATGCAGAGAGCTCTGCTAATGAATCTTTCCATATGGGTGACGCTGGAGCCCTCTAACCAGAGTTCTTCTGTCCCGCAGAAGGACACCTTGCTGTTTGGAGCAGCTCACAAGCTCCAGCTTGGGAAAGCCTCTGTGGCTTCTTGAGGCCACCCCACCATTCATTCTCCATCATGGATACAAACTCCAGCGTGGGCAGACATCTGTCACTCGCCCTTCCTCAGGGGCTGGAGATCTCGAAACAGCCGCTGCACATTGGACATGCCAAGCGCTCGGCACTGAACTTAACAGTAGCTTGTGTTTTCAGACTTCTGTCCTCACACTCCTCGCCAGAAAGCACTCCATATTGGGAATTCTGGAGCATCAATGTAGCCTTCTGTCTGCCCACCAGAAAGAAGAAGTGCCATATGGGTTTGCCAAGAAACGGCACAGGAGGATCCACCTGCAGGGCCCTCAACTGCACCCCTATATATTATGCCGGCCTGAAAACTAATGCTCTGTCTGACAGAGCCCGAGCCCTAACCTCCTGTCAGCCACCCCAATAGCAGGCCCCATATCCTGCAGGTGGAACGTGCCTTGGCACAAGGCCCTCATTTCAAACCAACCTGGGTATTTAGGTATCTGTCCCCGGAACGTAGCTCAAATTCCTGCCTATGGGGGAAACTGAAGCACAGAAGAGTAATCCTCTTTCCCCATGGCAGGAAAACTGGATGTTGACATGTTTGTCCAACCCTCAAAGGAAACCAGCTGCATGGTCCATGAGACCAGGCCCACTCAGGAGGGGCTGCTGGGCACAAACAGGCATTGTGACCCTCAGCCTGAGACCCCTTTCCAACAAACACCCTCAGGAGCTGGACCAGGAGCCCACAGAGCGGGCCTGTCATGCCCCTAGGCCCAAATCCTAACACTTGGTGGGATTATACATGCGCCCAGACCCAGCACCTGTCTCTGGAATACCTGTTTGGGCGGGACCCCTGAGAGGGAACACAGCACTCTTCCCTTCCTCCAGAAAGACAACAAACTTTGGGGAGTCGGGCAGAATCCCCAGATAGGAAGAATCTCCCATGGACCCATGAGGCCACCCCTCCATTCCGTGGCCATCCTAGACACACAATCCAGATAGAAAACCATGTGCTACTGCTTCCCAGTCACCCAAATTTCAAATTCAGAGGAGTTGCCCTCAGGGTCTGCAGATTGGGCCTACCATCACCACACCCCTAACCCTTAACCGAGTTTGTGTCTAAGACTTCTGTCCCAAAGCCCTGACCCACATGCCATCCAGGATGGGGCCTCCAGAACCACAGCGAATCACTGGGCCTGCTCTCCCGAGGAAACTCTGCCCATTTCAGTTGCCCAAACACTCCAGATCAGGAGAAACCTGCAAGGCCCCTGAGCCCACCCCAATTTCATAGGCCGCTCAGGAAAAAAGTCCACAGTCTGACACACTCTCAGCACCTCCCTCCAGGAAGACACACAGGTCAATGGCCCTGAGTCTAAGAATTGAACCTGACGAGCCCCTAAATCCTCTTTGGAATCATGGCTTGGGTTTATAAACCTCTGTCTCCAAAGGCATGTTCCGGAAAACCAACCTAAGTTCCAACATGTGGTCCCTGAAGCATAAAACAGAACCCCTCGTTCCCGAGAGGAAACCTTGCCCTTGAAAACTGGGGCTAACAATCAGGTTAGAAGAATCCTGTATGGGCCCAGAGCCACCGCCTCATTCTAAGGTCTCACTGGCACTGAGCATCATTGTGACCCTTCAGACTGAGAAGCTATATCAACTCAGATCACGTGGAACTTCGAACTAGAGCCAGCGGATCAAGCCTGCCCAGTTACTCGTCTGCAATAATGCGAGTTTGGCTTTCCAGGCATGCATTCAGAGAGCTTTGCTATTGAATCTTTCCATATGGGGGACCCTGGAGCCCTCTAACCTGACTTCCCCTGTCCGCACAAGCTAAAGCTTGGGAAAGCCTCTGAGGTTTCTTGAGGCCACCCCACCATTCGTTGGCCATGATGGATGAAAATTCCAGCATGGGCAGACATCTGACACTCGCCCTTACTCAGGGGCTGGAGATTTCCAAACAGCTGCTGCACATTGAAACAGCAGTGCGCTCGGCACTGAACTTGACTGTAGCTTGTGTTTTCAGACCTCTGTCCTCACACTCCTCACCTGCAAGCCCTCCATATTGGGAATTCTGGAGCCACAAGGCAGCCTTCTGCCTGCCCACCAGAAAGAAGAAGAGCCCTAGGGGTCTTCGAAGAAACCCCACATGAGGATCCACCTCACAGCTCTCAAGGGCACCCCAAAATCGCAGGCCGACCTGTGCACTAATGCTCTGTCTGACACAGCCCCAACCCCAACCTCCTGCCAGCCATCCAGATAGCTGGCCCCATATCCTGCAGGGGGTCTTGCCTTGGCCCGACACTGTCACCTCGAACCAACCTGGTTATTCATGTACCTGTCCCAAGAACTTAGCTCAAATTCCTGCCCATGAGGGAACCTGAAGCACAAAAGGGTACTCCTCCTTCCCCATGGCAGGAAAACTGGATGTTGAGATGGTTGTCTAACCCTCAGAGTGGGAGCCAGCGACATGGCCCATGAGACGAGGCCCACACAGGAGTGGCAGCTCAGCACCAACAGGCATTGTGATCGTCAGCCTGAGACCCCTTTCCAATAGCGCCCTCGGGAGCTGGACCAGGAGGCAACAGAGTGGGCCTGTTATTCCCCTAGGACCAATTCTTAACCCTTGGTGGGGTTATACAGGGGCCCAGACCCAGAAACTCTTTTTGGAATCCCTGTTTGGGTGGGAACCGGAGAGGGAAAACAGCACTCTACCCTTCCCCCAGAAAGACACCAAAGTCTTGGGAGCCAGGCAGAATCCCCAGGTAGGAAGAATCTACCATGGACCCATGAGGCAACCCCTCCATTCTGAGACCATTCTAGACAAACAATCCAGACAGAAAAGCCTGTTCTACTGCTTTCCTACCACTCAAATTTCAAATCCTGATGAGCTGCCCTCAGGGTCTGTAGATCAGGCCTGCCATCACCACACCACTAACACTTACCCGAGTTTGTGTCTGAAGACTTCTGTCCCAAAGCCCTGACCCATATGCGTTCCAGGATGGGAACTCCAAAACCACAGCACAAAACTGGGCCTGCTCTCCTGAGGAAACTCTGCCCGTCTCAGTTGCCCAAACACTCCAGATCAGGAGAAAACTGCAAGGCCCCTGAGCCCACCCCAATTTCATAGTCCGCTCAGGAAAAAAGTCCACAATCTGACACACTCTCAGGACCTAACTCCAGGAAGACACACAGGTCAATGGCCCTGAGGCCAAAGATTGAACCTGACATGCCCCTAAATACTCATTGGAATCCTGGATTAGGTTTTCAGGCCTCTGTCTCCAAAGGCCTATTCTGGAAAACCAACATAAGGTCCAACATGTGGTCCCTGAGCCATACAACAGAACCCATCCTGTCCCTGAAGGAAACCTTGCCCTTGGGAACTGGGTCTAACACTCAGGGTAGGAGAATCCTGCATGGGCCCAGAGCCACCGCCACATTGTAAGGTCTCCCTGGACACTGAGCAGCATTGTGACCCGTCAGACTGAGAAGCTCCTTCAGCTCAGATCACTTGGAATTTCTAACCAGAGCCACCAGATCAAGCTCGCCCAGTTCCTCGACTGTAATGGTAATGAGAATTGTGCTTTCCAGACATCCATTCAGAGAGCTCTGCTATCGAATGTTTCCATATGTGGGACCCTGGAGCCCTCTAACCGGACTTCCCCTGTCCAGCAGAAGGACACCTTGCTACATGGAGCAGCTCACATGCTCCAGCTTGAGAAAGAATCCAAGGCTTCTTGAGGCCACCTCACCATTCGTTGGCCATCATGGATACAACTCCAGCGTGGGTAAACATCTGACACTCGCCCTTACTCAGGTGCTGGAGATCTTGAAACAGACGCTGCACATTGGAACTGCAGTGCACTCGGCACTGAACTTGACCTTAGCTTGTGTTTTCAGACTACCGTGCTCACACTCCTTGCCCACAAGCCCTCCATATTGGGAATTCTGGAGCCACAACACAGCCTTCTTCCTGATCACCAGAAAGAAGTGCCCTAAGGGTCTGCACAGAAACCCCACATGAGGATCCACCTCACGGCCCTCAACGGCACCTCAATATCACAGGCCGCCCTGTGACATATGCTCTCTCTGACACGGTCCCAGCCCCGATGTCCTGTCAGCCACCCAGATAACGGGCCCCATATCCTGCAAGTGGGACTTGCCTTGGCCAGATGCAGTCATCTGAACCAACCTGGGTATTCAGGTACCAGTCCCAAGAATGTAGATCAAATACCTGCCCGTGTGGGAAACTGAAGCACAAAAGAGTCCTCCTCCTTCCCCATGGCTGGAAAACTGGTTGTTAAGATGATTGTCCCACCCCCAGAGTGGAAGCCAGGTGCATGGCTCATGAGACCAGACCCACTCAGGAGCGGCAGCTGGGTACCAACAGGTCTTGTGATCCTCAGCCTGAGAACCCTTTCCAACAAGCACCCTCGGGAGCTGGACCAGGAGCCCAGAGTGGGACTGTCATGCCCCTAGGCCCAAATACTAACCTTTGGTCGGGTTATTGAGGCGCCGGGACCCAAAACCCGTCACTGGAATTCCCGTTTGCGTGGGACCGCTGAGAGGGAAAACAGCACTCTTCCCTTCCCCCAGAAAGATACCAAAGTCCTAGGAGCCAGGCAAAATCTCCAGATAGGAAGAATCTCCCATGGACCCATGAGGCCACCCCTCAATTCCGTGGCTATCCTAGACACACAATCCAGACAGAAAAGCCAGTTGTACTGCTTCCCAGCCGCCCGAATTTGAAATACAGAAGAACTGCCCTCAGGTTGCAGATAGGGCCTGCCATCACCACACCCCTAACCCTTACCTGAGTTTGTGTCTGAAGACTTCCTTCCCAAAGCCCTGACCCACATATGATCGAGGATGGGGCTTCCAGAACCACAGTGCATCATTGGGCCTGCTCTCCCGAGGAAACTCCTCCCATCTCAGTTGCCCAAACACTCCAGATCAGGAGAAAGCTGCAAGGCCCCTGAGCCCACCCCAATTTCATAGACTGCTCAGGGTAAAAGTGCAGAATCTGACACACTCTCAGCACCTACCTCCAGGAAGACACACAGGTCAATGGCCCTGAGGCCAAAGATTGAAACTGACATGACCCTAAGACCTCATCAGAATCCTGGCTTAGGTTTTCAGGCCTCTGTCTCCAAAGGCCTGTTCTGGAAAACCAACATAAGGTCCAACATGTGGTCCCTGAGCCATGCAACAGAACCCCTCCTGTCCTGAGAAGGAAACCTTGCCCTTGGGAACTGGTTCTAACACTCAGGGTAGGAGAATCCTGTATGTGCCCAGAGCCACCGCCACATTGTAAGGTCTCCCTGGACACTGAGCAGCATTGTGACCTGTGAGACTGAGAAACTCCATCAACTCAGATCACTTGGAACTTTGAACCAGAGCCACCGGACCAAGCCTGCCCATTTCCTCGACTGCAATGGTAACGCGATTTGGGCTTTCCAGACATCCATTCAGAGAGCTCTGCTATAGAATCTTTCCATATGGGGGACCCTGGAACCCTCTAACTGGACTTCCCTGTCCCACAAAAGGACACCTTGCTGGATGGGGCAGCTCACAAGCTCTGGCATCGGAAAGCCTCCGAGGCTTCCTGAGGCCACCCCAACATTTGTTTTCCATCATAGATACAAACTCCAGCGTGGGCAGACATCTAAATCTCACCCTTAATCAGTGCTGGGGATCTCGAAACAGCCTCTTCACATTGGAACTGCCATGTGCTCGGCAGTGAACTTGACCGTAGCTTGTGTTTTCAGAATTCCATGCTGACACTCCTCACCGGCCAGCCCTCCATATTGGGAATTCTGGAGCCACAACGCAGCCTTCTGCCTGCCCACCAGAAAGAAGAAGTGCCCTATGTTCTGCACAGAAACCCCACATGAGGATCCACCTCATAGCCCTAAGGGCACCCCAATATCACAGGCCGTCCTGTGCATTAATTCTCTGTCTGACACAGCCCCTACCTCTTGTCAGACACCGAGATAACTGGCACCATATCCCGCAGGTGGGACTTGCCTTGCCTGAAGCCATCACTTCGTACCAACCTGGGTATTCAGGTACCGGTCCCCAGATATTACCTCAAATTCCTGCCCATGGGGGAACCTGAAGCACAAAAGGGTACTCCGCCTTCCCCAAGATAGGAAAACTGGATGTTGAGATGGTTGTCTAACCCTCAGAGTGGGAGCCAGCTGCATGGCATATGAGACCAGGACCACTCAGGAGCAGCAGCTGTGCACCAACAGGCATTGTGATCCACAGCCTGAGACCCCTTTCCAACAAGCGCCCATGGGAGTTGGACCAGGAACCCACAGAGTGGGACTGTCCTACACCTCGGCCCAAATACTAATCCTTGGTGGGGTTATACAGGCTCCTGGACCCAGAACCCATCTCTGGATTCCCTGTTTGGGCGGGAGCCCTGAGACAGAAAACAGCACTCTTCCCTTCCCTCGGAAAGACACCAATGTCTTGGGAGCCAGGCAGAACCCCCAGACAGGAAGAATCTCCCATGGACTCTGGAGGCCACTCCACCATTCCGTGGCCATAGTAGACATACAATCAAGACAGAGAAGTCTGTGCTACTGCCTCCCAGCTGCCCGAGTTTCAAATCCCGAGGAGCTGCACCCAGGGTCTGCAAATCGGGTCTGAAATCACCTCACCCCTAACCCTTCCCCGAGTTTTTTCTGAGGACTTTGGTCTCAAAGCGGTGACCCACAAGCCCTCCAGGATGGGGCCTCCAGAAACACACATCACGGGGCCTGCTCTCCCGAGGAAACTCTGCCCGTTTCATTTGCCCAAACCCTCCCGATTAGGAGAAACCTGCAAGGCCCCTGAGCCTACGCCAATTTCATAGGCCCCTCTGGAAAAAAGATGCAGTCTGACACACCCCCAGCACCTACCTCCAGGAAGACATGCAGGTCAATGGGCCTGAGTCTGACGATTGCACCTGACAGGTCCCTAGGACCTGATCGGAACACTAGCTTAGGGTTCAGGCTTCTATCCCCAAAAACCTGTTCTGGAAAACCAACATATTGTCCAACGTGTGGTCCCTGAGCCATACAACAGAAACCCTCCTATCCTGAGATGGAAACATTGCTCTTGGGAACTGGGTCCAACCCTCAGACTAGGAGAATCCTGCATGGCTCCAGAGCCACTGCTACCTTTTAAGGTCTCCTTGGATACCAAGCAGCATTGTGACCCATCAAACAGAGAACCTCCGTCAACTCAGATCAAATGGAACTTTGAACCTGAGCCAGCAGATCAAACCTGCCCTGTTCTTTGGCTGCAATGGGAATGCAATCTGGGCTTTACAGGCATCCATTCGGAGAGTGTTCTATCGAATCTTTCCATATGGGGTACCCTGGAGCCCTCTAACCGGAATTCGCTTGTCCCGCAGAAGGACACCTTGCTGTTTGGAGCAGCTCACAAGCTGCAGCATGGGGAAGCCACCAAGGCTTCTTGAGGCCATCCCACCATTCGTTGGCCATTATGGATAAAAACACCAGCGTGAGCAGATATCTCACACTCGCCTTTCCTCAGGTGTTGGAAATCTCCAAACAGGCACTACACATTGGAACTGCCATGCGCTCCGCACTGAACTTATACTTGGCTTGTGTTTTAAGACTTCTGTCCTCACACTCCTCTCTGGCAAGCCCTCCATATTGGGAATTCTGGAGCCACAACGCAACCTTCTGTCTTCCCACCATAAAGAAGAAGGGCCCTATGGGTCTGCCAGGAAACCGAACAGGAGGATCTACCTGCAGTGCCCTCAACGGCACCCCGATATCATAGGCTGCCCCGTGAAATATTGCTCTGTCTGACACAGCCTGAGCCCCGACCTCCGGTCAGCCACCCAGATAGCGTGCCCCATATCCTGCATGTGGGACCTGCCTTGGCCCGAGTCCATCATCTCAAACCAACCTGGTTATTTAGGTATCTGTCCTCAAAACATAGCTCAAATTCCTGCCAATGGGGGAACCTGAAGCCCAAAAGAGTACTCCTCATTTCCCATTGCAGGAAAACTGGATGTTGAGAGGGTTGTCCAGCACTCAGAATGGGAGTCAGCTGCATAGCCCCTGAGACCACACCCACTCACGAGGGGATGCTGGGAAAAACAGGCATTGTGACTCTCAGCCTGACATCCCTTTCAAAAAGAGCCCTCGGGAGATGGAACAGGGTGCCTCAGAGCAGGGCTGTCATGCCCCTAGGCCCAAATCCTAACTCTTGGTGGGGTTATCCAAGAGCTCGGACCCAGATCCCGACGCTGGAATCCCTGTTTGCGCGGGACACAGGAGAAGGAAAACAGCACTCTTCCCTTCCCGGAGAAAGACACCAAACTCTTGGGAGCCGGGCAGAATCCCCAGATATGAAGAATCTCCCAAGGACCACCGAGTCCACCCCTCCATTCCGTGGCCATCCTACACACGCAATCCAGACGGAAAAGCCTGTGATACTGCATCCAGGCCACCCAAATTTCAAGTCCTGAGGAGCTACACCCAGGGTCTACAGATCGGGTCTGCAATCACTTAGCCCCTAAACCTTCAATGAGTTGGTGTCTGAGGACTTCGGTCTCAAGCCATGACCCACATGCCCTCCAGGATGGGGCCTCGAGACCACTCCGCATCACTGGGCCTGCTTTCCCGAGAAACTCTGCCCGTCTCAGTTGCCCAAACCCTCCAGACTTCTGCCTAAAACTAGGAAAAAGAAGGGCCCTATGAGTCTGCCAAGAAACCGCACAGGAGGATCCAACTGCAGGGCCCTCAAAGGGTCCCCGATATCATAGGCCGTCCCGTGAAATATTGCTCTGTCAGACACAGCCCGAGCCCCGACCTCCTGTCCGCCACCCAGATAGCAGGCCCCATATCCTACAGGTGGGACCAGCCTTGACCCGAAGCCGTCATCTCGAACCAACCTGTGTATTTAGGTATCTGTCCCCAGAACGTAGCTCAACTTCCTGCCTATGGGGCATGCTGATGCAGAAAAAAGTACTCCCCCTTCCCCATGGCATGAAAACTGGATGTTGAGAACATATTCCAACCCAAAGGGTGGGAGCCAGCTGCATGGCCCATGAGAACACACCCACTCAGGAGGGGTAGCTGGGCACAAACAGGCATCGTGATCCTCAGCCTGATACTTCTTTGAAACAAGGGCCCTTGGCAGCTGGAACAGGAGCCCACAGAGCAGGCCTGTCATGACCCCTAGGCCCAAATCCTAACCCTTGGTGGTGTTATCCAGGCGCTCGGACCCAGAACCTGGATCCCGAATCCCTGTCTGAACGGGACCCAGGAGACAGAAAACAGCACTCTTCCCTTCCCCCAGAAAGACACCAAATGCTTGGGAGTCGGGCAGAATCCCCAGATAGGATGATTCTCCCACGGACCCGTGAGGCCACCCCTCCATTCGGTGGCCATCCTAGACACACAATCCAGACGGAAAAGCCTGTGCTACTGCCTCCCAGCCGCCCGAGTCTCAGATCCTGAAGAGCTGCCCCCAGTGCCTTAATATCGGGCCTGCCATCACCTTGCCCCCCACCCTTCCCGAAGTTTGTGTCTGAGGACTTCGGTCTCAAAGTCCTGACCCACATGCCCTCCAAGATCGGTCCTCCAAAAACACACCGCATCACTGGTATGGCCAGTTTCTGTTGCCCAAACCCTCCCAACCTGGAGAAACCTGCAAGGCCCCTGAGCCCACGCCAATTACATAGGCCGCTCTATATAAATGTGCAGTCTGACACACCCCAGCTCCTACCTCCAGGAAGACACGCAGGTCATTGGGCCTGAGTCCGACGATTCAACCTGACAGGTCCTAGGACCTCATCGGAACACTAGCTTAGGTATCAGGCAGAGGCCTGTCCTGGACAACCAACATATGGTCCAACGTGTGGTCCCTGAGCCATACAAAAGACACCCTCCTGTCCCAAGAAGTACACCTTGCTCGTGGGAACTGGGTCCAGCCCTCAGTCTAGGAGAATCCTGCATGGATCCAGAGCCACCGCCGCATTCTAAGGTCTCCCTGGACACCTAGCAGGATTGGGACCCCTCAGACAGAGAACTTCTGTCAACTCAGATCACTTGGACCTTCGAACCGGAACCATTGCACCAAAACTGCCCTGTTCCTAGGCTGTAAAGGGAACGCGAGCTGAGCTTTCCAGGCATCCATACGCAGAGCTCTGCTATCCAATCGTTCCCTACGGGGGATGCTGGGCCCTCTACACGGACTTCCCCTGTCCCGCCGAAGGAAACCTTGCTGTTTGGAGCATCTCACAAGCTGCAGCTTGGGAAAGCCTCCAAGGATTCTAGAGGCAACCCCACCATTTGTTGGCCATCATGGATACAAACTCCAGCGTGAGCAGACACCTCAAACTCGCCCTTCCTCAGGTGCTGGAGATCTCCCAACAGCCGCTACACATTACAACTGCCATGCGCTCGGCACTGACTTCACCTTGGCTTGTGTTTTCAGACTTCTGTGCTCACACTCCTCGCCGGCAAGCCCTCCATATTGGGGATTCTGGAGGGACAAAGGAGACTTCTGCCTGAAACCGGAAAGAAGAAGGGCCCTATGGGTCTGCCAAGAACCCGCACAGGAGGATCCAACTGCAGGGCCCTCAAAGGGTCCCCGATAGCATAGGCCGTCCCGTGAACTATTACTGTGTCAGACACAGCCCGAGCCCCGACCTCCCGTCAGCCACCCAGAGAGCAGGCCCCATATCCTACAGGTGGGAACTGCCTTGACCCGAGGCCGTCATCTCGAACCAACCTGCGTATTTAGGCATCTGTCCCTAGAACGTAGCTCAAATTCTTGCCTATGGGGGAGGCAGATGCAGAAACGAGTACCCCTCCTTCCCCATGCCACGAAAACTGGATACTGAGATCATATTGCAACCCTCAGGGTGGGAGCAGGCTGCATGGCCCATGAGAACACACCCACTCAGGAGGGGTAGCAGGGCACAAACAGGCATCGTGATCCTCAGCCTGATACTTCTTTGAAACAAGGGCCCTTGGCAGCTGGAACAGGAGCCCACAGAGCAGGCCTTTCTTGCCCATAGCCCAAATCCTCACCCTTGGTGCTTTTATCCAGGCGCTGGGACCTAGAACCTGGATCCCGAATCCCTGTCTGAACGGGACCCAGGAGACAGAAAACAGCACTCTTCCCTTCCCCCAGAAAGACACCAAATGCTTGGGAGTCGGGCAGAATCCCCAGATAGGATGATTCTCCCACGGACCCGTGAGGCCACCCCTCCATTCGGTGGCCATCCTAGACACACAATCCAGACGGAAAAGCCTGTGCTACTGCCTCCCAGCCGCCCGAGTCTCAGATCCTGAAGAGCTGCCCCCAGTGCCTTAATATCGGGCCTGCCATCACCTTGCCCCCCACCCTTCCCGAAGTTTGTGTCTGAGGACTTCGGTCTCAAAGTCCTGACCCACATGCCCTCCAAGATCGGTCCTCCAAAAACACACCGCATCACTGGTATGGCCAGTTTCTGTTGCCCAAACCCTCCAAATTAGGAGAAACCTGCAAGGCCCCTGAGCCCACGCCAATTACATAGGCCGCTCTATATAAATGTGCAGTCTGACACACCCCAGCTCCTACCTCCAGGAAGACACGCAGGTCATTGGGCCTGAGTCCGACGATTCAACCTGACAGGTCCTAGGACCTCATCGGAACACTAGCTTAGGTATCAGGCAGAGGCCTGTCCTGGAAAACCAACATATGGTCCAACGTGTGGTCCCTGAGCCATACAAAAGACACCCTCCTGTCCCAAGAAGTACACCTTGCTCGTGGGAACTGGGTCCAGCCCTCAGTCTAGGAGAATCCTGCATGGATCCAGAGCCACCGCCGCATTCTAAGGTCTCCCTGGACACCTAGCAGAATTGTGACTCCTCAGACAGAGAACTTCTGTCAACTCAGATCACTTGGACCTTCGAACCGGAACCATTGCACCAAAACTGCCCTGTTCCTAGGCTGTAAAGGGAACGCGAGCTGAGCTTTCCAGGCATCCATACGCAGAGCTCTGCTATCCAATCGTTCCCTACGGGGGATGCTGGGCCCTCTACACGGACTTCCCCTGTCCCGCCGAAGGAAACCTTGCTGTTTGGAGCATCTCACAAGCTGCAGCTTGGGAAAGCCTCCAAGGATTCTAGAGGCAACCCCACCATTTGTTGGCCATCATGGATACAAACTCCAGCGTGAGCAGACACCTCAAACTCGCCCTTCCTCAGGTGCTGGAGATCTCCCAACAGCCGCTACACATTACAACTGCCATGCGCTCGGCACTGAACTTCACCTTGGCTTGTGTTTTCAGACTTCTGTGCTCACACTCCTCGCCGGCAAGCCCTCCATATTGGGGATTCTGGAGGCACAAAGGAGACTTCTGCCTGAAACCGGAAAGAAGAAGGGCCCTATGGGTCTGCCAAGAACCCGCACAGGAGGATCCAACTGCAGGGCCCTCAAAGGGTCCCCGATAGCATAGGCCGTCCCGTGAACTATTACTGTGTCAGACACAGCCCGAGCCCCGACCTCCCGTCAGCCACCCAGAGAGCAGGCCCCATATCCTACAGGTGGGAACTGCCTTGACCCGAGGCCGTCATCTCGAACCAACCTGCGTATTTAGGCATCTGTCCCTAGAACGTAGCTCAAATTCTTGCCTATGGGGGAGGCAGATGCAGAAACGAGTACCCCTCCTTCCCCATGCCACGAAAACTGGATACTGAGATCATATTGCAACCCTCAGGGTGGGAGCAGGCTGCATGGCCCATGAGAACACACCCACTCAGGAGGGGTAGCAGGGCACAAACAGGCATCGTGATCCTCAGCCTGATACTTCTTTGAAACAAGGGCCCTTGGCAGCTGGAACAGGAGCCCACAGAGCAGGCCTTTCTTGCCCATAGCCCAAATCCTCACCCTTGGTGCTTTTATCCAGGCGCTGGGACCTAGAACCTGGATCCCGAATCCCTGTCTGAACGGGACCCAGGAGACAGAAAACAGCACTCTTCCCTTCCCCCAGAAAGACACCAAATGCTTGGGAGTCGGGCAGAATCCCCAGATAGGATGATTCTCCCACGGACCCGTGAGGCCACCCCTCCATTCGGTGGCCATCCTAGACACACAATCCAGACGGAAAAGCCTGTGCTACTGCCTCCCAGCCGCCCGAGTCTCAGATCCTGAAGAGCTGCCCCCAGTGCCTTAATATCGGGCCTGCCATCACCTTGCCCCCCACCCTTCCCGAAGTTTGTGTCTGAGGACTTCGGTCTCAAAGTCCTGACCCACATGCCCTCCAAGATCGGTCCTCCAAAAACACACCGCATCACTGGTATGGCCAGTTTCTGTTGCCCAAACCCTCCCAACCTGGAGAAACCTGCAAGGCCCCTGAGCCCACGCCAATTACATAGGCCGCTCTATATAAATGTGCAGTCTGACACACCCCAGCTCCTACCTCCAGGAAGACACGCAGGTCATTGGGCCTGAGTCCGACGATTCAACCTGACAGGTCCTAGGACCTCATCGGAACACTAGCTTAGGTATCAGGCAGAGGCCTGTCCTGGACAACCAACATATGGTCCAACGTGTGGTCCCTGAGCCATACAAAAGACACCCTCCTGTCCCAAGAAGTACACCTTGCTCGTGGGAACTGGGTCCAGCCCTCAGTCTAGGAGAATCCTGCATGGATCCAGAGCCACCGCCGCATTCTAAGGTCTCCCTGGACACCTAGCAGGATTGGGACCCCTCAGACAGAGAACTTCTGTCAACTCAGATCACTTGGACCTTCGAACCGGAACCATTGCACCAAAACTGCCCTGTTCCTAGGCTGTAAAGGGAACGCGAGCTGAGCTTTCCAGGCATCCATACGCAGAGCTCTGCTATCCAATCGTTCCCTACGGGGGATGCTGGGCCCTCTACACGGACTTCCCCTGTCCCGCCGAAGGAAACCTTGCTGTTTGGAGCATCTCACAAGCTGCAGCTTGGGAAAGCCTCCAAGGATTCTAGAGGCAACCCCACCATTTGTTGGCCATCATGGATACAAACTCCAGCGTGAGCAGACACCTCAAACTCGCCCTTCCTCAGGTGCTGGAGATCTCCCAACAGCCGCTACACATTACAACTGCCATGCGCTCGGCACTGAACTTCACCTTGGCTTGTGTTTTCAGACTTCTGTGCTCACACTCCTCGCCGGCAAGCCCTCCATATTGGGGATTCTGGAGGCACAAAGGAGACTTCTGCCTGAAACCGGAAAGAAGAAGGGCCCTATGGGTCTGCCAAGAACCCGCACAGGAGGATCCAACTGCAGGGCCCTCAAAGGGTCCCCGATAGCATAGGCCGTCCCGTGAACTATTACTGTGTCAGACACAGCCCGAGCCCCGACCTCCCGTCAGCCACCCAGAGAGCAGGCCCCATATCCTACAGGTGGGAACTGCCTTGACCCGAGGCCGTCATCTCGAACCAACCTGCGTATTTAGGCATCTGTCCCTAGAACGTAGCTCAAATTCTTGCCTATGGGGGAGGCAGATGCAGAAACGAGTACCCCTCCTTCCCCATGCCACGAAAACTGGATACTGAGATCATATTGCAACCCTCAGGGTGGGAGCAGGCTGCATGGCCCATGAGAACACACCCACTCAGGAGGGGTAGCAGGGCACAAACAGGCATCGTGATCCTCAGCCTGATACTTCTTTGAAACAAGGGCCCTTGGCAGCTGGAACAGGAGCCCACAGAGCAGGCCTTTCTTGCCCATAGCCCAAATCCTCACCCTTGGTGCTTTTATCCAGGCGCTGGGACCTAGAACCTGGATCCCGAATCCCTGTCTGAACGGGACCCAGGAGACAGAAAACAGCACTCTTCCCTTCCCCCAGAAAGACACCAAATGCTTGGGAGTCGGGCAGAATCCCCAGATAGGATGATTCTCCCACGGACCCGTGAGGCCACCCCTCCATTCGGTGGCCATCCTAGACACACAATCCAGACGGAAAAGCCTGTGCTACTGCCTCCCAGCCGCCCGAGTCTCAGATCCTGAAGAGCTGCCCCCAGTGCCTTAATATCGGGCCTGCCATCACCTTGCCCCCCACCCTTCCCGAAGTTTGTGTCTGAGGACTTCGGTCTCAAAGTCCTGACCCACATGCCCTCCAAGATCGGTCCTCCAAAAACACACCGCATCACTGGTATGGCCAGTTTCTGTTGCCCAAACCCTCCCAACCTGGAGAAACCTGCAAGGCCCCTGAGCCCACGCCAATTACATAGGCCGCTCTATATAAATGTGCAGTCTGACACACCCCAGCTCCTACCTCCAGGAAGACACGCAGGTCATTGGGCCTGAGTCCGACGATTCAACCTGACAGGTCCTAGGACCTCATCGGAACACTAGCTTAGGTATCAGGCAGAGGCCTGTCCTGGACAACCAACATATGGTCCAACGTGTGGTCCCTGAGCCATACAAAAGACACCCTCCTGTCCCAAGAAGTACACCTTGCTCGTGGGAACTGGGTCCAGCCCTCAGTCTAGGAGAATCCTGCATGGATCCAGAGCCACCGCCGCATTCTAAGGTCTCCCTGGACACCTAGCAGGATTGGGACCCCTCAGACAGAGAACTTCTGTCAACTCAGATCACTTGGACCTTCGAACCGGAACCATTGCACCAAAACTGCCCTGTTCCTAGGCTGTAAAGGGAACGCGAGCTGAGCTTTCCAGGCATCCATACGCAGAGCTCTGCTATCCAATCGTTCCCTACGGGGGATGCTGGGCCCTCTACACGGACTTCCCCTGTCCCGCCGAAGGAAACCTTGCTGTTTGGAGCATCTCACAAGCTGCAGCTTGGGAAAGCCTCCAAGGATTCTAGAGGCAACCCCACCATTTGTTGGCCATCATGGATACAAACTCCAGCGTGAGCAGACACCTCAAACTCGCCCTTCCTCAGGTGCTGGAGATCTCCCAACAGCCGCTACACATTACAACTGCCATGCGCTCGGCACTGGACTTCACCTTGGCTTGTGTTTTCAGACTTCTGTGCTCACACTCCTCGCCGGCAAGCCCTCCATATTGGGGATTCTGGAGGCACAAAGGAGACTTCTGCCTGAAACCGGAAAGAAGAAGGGCCCTATGGGTCTGCCAAGAACCCGCACAGGAGGATCCAACTGCAGGGCCCTCAAAGGGTCCCCGATAGCATAGGCCGTCCCGTGAACTATTACTGTGTCAGACACAGCCCGAGCCCCGACCTCCCGTCAGCCACCCAGAGAGCAGGCCCCATATCCTACAGGTGGGAACTGCCTTGACCCGAGGCCGTCATCTCGAACCAACCTGCGTATTTAGGCATCTGTCCCTAGAACGTAGCTCAAATTCTTGCTATGGGGGAGGCAGATGCAGAAAACGAGTACCCCTCCTTCCCCATGCCACGAAAACTGGATACTGAGATCATATTCCCACCCTGAGGGTGGAGCAGGCTGCATGGCCCATGAGACACACCCACTCAGGAGGGGTAGCAGGGCACAAACAGGCATCGTGATCCTCAGCCTGATACTTCTTTGAAACAAGGGCCCTTGGCAGCTGGAACAGGAGCCCACAGAGCAGGCCTTTCTTGCCCATAGCCCAAATCCTCACCCTTGGTGCTTTTATCCAGGCGCTGGGACCTAGAACCTGGATCCCGAATCCCTGTCTGAACGGGACCCAGGAGACAGAAAACAGCACTCTTCCCTTCCCCCAGAAAGACACCAAATGCTTGGGAGTCGGGCAGAATCCCCAGATAGGATGATTCTCCCACGGACCCGTGAGGCCACCCCTCCATTCGGTGGCCATCCTAGACACACAATCCAGACGGAAAAGCCTGTGCTACTGCCTCCCAGCCGCCCGAGTCTCAGATCCTGAAGAGCTGCCCCCAGTGCCTTAATATCGGGCCTGCCATCACCTTGCCCCCCACCCTTCCCGAAGTTTGTGTCTGAGGACTTCGGTCTCAAAGTCCTGACCCACATGCCCTCCAAGATCGGTCCTCCAAAAACACACCGCATCACTGGTATGGCCAGTTTCTGTTGCCCAAACCCTCCCAACCTGGAGAAACCTGCAAGGCCCCTGAGCCCACGCCAATTACATAGGCCGCTCTATATAAATGTGCAGTCTGACACACCCCAGCTCCTACCTCCAGGAAGACACGCAGGTCATTGGGCCTGAGTCCGACGATTCAACCTGACAGGTCCTAGGACCTCATCGGAACACTAGCTTAGGTATCAGGCAGAGGCCTGTCCTGGACAACCAACATATGGTCCAACGTGTGGTCCCTGAGCCATACAAAAGACACCCTCCTGTCCCAAGAAGTACACCTTGCTCGTGGGAACTGGGTCCAGCCCTCAGTCTAGGAGAATCCTGCATGGATCCAGAGCCACCGCCGCATTCTAAGGTCTCCCTGGACACCTAGCAGGATTGGGACCCCTCAGACAGAGAACTTCTGTCAACTCAGATCACTTGGACCTTCGAACCGGAACCATTGCACCAAAACTGCCCTGTTCCTAGGCTGTAAAGGGAACGCGAGCTGAGCTTTCCAGGCATCCATACGCAGAGCTCTGCTATCCAATCGTTCCCTACGGGGGATGCTGGGCCCTCTACACGGACTTCCCCTGTCCCGCCGAAGGAAACCTTGCTGTTTGGAGCATCTCACAAGCTGCAGCTTGGGAAAGCCTCCAAGGATTCTAGAGGCAACCCCACCATTTGTTGGCCATCATGGATACAAACTCCAGCGTGAGCAGACACCTCAAACTCGCCCTTCCTCAGGTGCTGGAGATCTCCCAACAGCCGCTACACATTACAACTGCCATGCGCTCGGCACTGAACTTCACCTTGGCTTGTGTTTTCAGACTTCTGTGCTCACACTCCTCGCCGGCAAGCCCTCCATATTGGGGATTCTGGAGGCACAAAGGAGACTTCTGCCTGAAACCGGAAAGAAGAAGGGCCCTATGGGTCTGCCAAGAACCCGCACAGGAGGATCCAACTGCAGGGCCCTCAAAGGGTCCCCGATAGCATAGGCCGTCCCGTGAACTATTACTGTGTCAGACACAGCCCGAGCCCCGACCTCCCGTCAGCCACCCAGAGAGCAGGCCCCATATCCTACAGGTGGGAACTGCCTTGACCCGAGGCCGTCATCTCGAACCCACCTGCGTATTTAGGCATCTGTCCCTAGAACGTAGCTCAAATTCTTGCCTATGGGGGATGCAGATGCAGAAACGAGTACCCCTCCTTCCCCATGCCACGAAAACTGGATATTGAGATCATATTGCAACCCTCAGGGTGGGAGCAGGCTGCATGGCCCATGAGAACACACCCACTCAGGAGGGGTAGCTGGGCACAAACAGGCATCGTGATCCTCAGCCTGATACTTCTTTGAAACAAGGGCCCTTGGCAGCTGGAACAGGAGCCCACAGAGCAGGCCTGTCATGCCCCTAGGCCCAAATCCTAAAAATGTCGGGGGTTACCCAGGCGCTCGTGCCCAGAACCCGTCTCTGGAATCCCTGTCTGGGCGGGACCCAGGTGATGGAAAACAGCACTCTGCCCTTCCCGCAGAAAGACACCAAACTCCTTCGAGCTGGGCAGAATCCCAGATAGGAAGAATCTCCCCGGACCCCTGAGTCCACCCCTCTAGTCTGTGGACATCCTACACACGCAATCCAGACAGAAAAGCCTGTGCTACGGCCTCCCAGCCGCCCGAGTTTCAAATCCCGAGGAGCTGCTCCCAGGATCTGAGCATCAGTTCTGCAATCACCTTGACCCTAACCCTTCCCCAAATGTTTGTCTGGGGACTTTTGTCTCAAAGCCGTGACCCACATGCCCTCCAGGATGGGGCCTCGAGGAACACACCCCATGACTGGGCCTGCTCACCCGAGGAAACTCTGCCCGTCTCAGTTGCCCAAACCCACCCGATTAGGAGAAACCTGCCATGCCCCTGATCCCACGCCAATTTCATAGGCCGCTCTGCAAAAAAGGTGCACTCTGACACACCCCCAGCACCGACCTCCAGGAAGACACGCAGGTCAATGGGCCTGAGTTCGACGATGGACCTGACAGGTCCCTAGGACCTCATCGTAACACTGGCTTAGTTTTCAGGCCTCTGTCCCCAGAGGCCTGTCCTGGAAAACCAACATATGGTCCAACGTGTGGTCCCTGAGCCATACAAAAGAAACCCTCCTGTCCGAGAAGGGAATATTTCTCTTGGAAACTGGGTCCAACATTTAGTCTAGGAGAATCCCGCACTTCCCCAGAGCCACCTCAACCTTCTAAATCTCCCTGGATACCAAGCAGCATTGTGACCCGTCAAACAGAGAACCTCCGTCAACTCAGATCACTTGGAACTTTGAACCTGAGCCAGCGGATCAAACCAGCCCTGTTCCTCGGCTGCAATGGGAACGCGATCTGGGCATTCCAGGCATCCATTCAGAGAGCTCTTCTATCGAATCTTTCCATATGTGCTGCCCTGGAGCCCTCTAACCGGACGTCGCTTGTCCCGCAGAAGAACACCTTGCTGTTTGGAGTAGCTCACAAGCTGCAGCATGGGAAAGCCGCCAAGGCTTCTTGAGGCCACCCCACCATTTGTTGGCCATCATGGATACAAACTCCAGCGTGAGCAGACATCTCACACTCGCCCTTCCTCAGGTGCTGGAGATCTCCAAACAGATGCTACCCATTGGAACTGCCATGCGCTCGGCACTGAACTTCACCTGGGCTTCGGTTATCAGACCTCTGCCCTCACACACCTCGCCTGCAAGCCCGCCATATTGGGAATTCTGGAGCCACAATTCAACCTCCTGCCTGCCCACCAGAAAGAAGTGGGGCCCTATGGGTCTGTCCAGAAACCGCCCAGGAAGATCCAAGTGCAGGGCCCTCAATGGCACCCCGATATTATAGGCCGCCCCGTGAACTATTGCTCTGTCTGACACAGCCCAAGCCCCGACCTCCTGTCAGCCACCCAGAGAGCGGGGCGCATGTTCTGCATTTGGTACCTGCCTTGACCCGAGGACATCATCTCGATCCAACCTTTGTCTTTAGGTATCTATCCTCAGAACGTAGCTCAATGTCCTGCCCATAGGGGAACCTGAAGCACAAAAGCGTATTCCTCCTTCCCCATGGCAGGAATACTGGATGTTGAGATGGTTGTCCAACCCACAGAATGGGAGCCCGCTGCATGGCCCATGAGACCACGCCCACTCAGGAGGGGCACCTGGGCACAAAAAGGCATTGTGACCCTCAGCCTGAAACCCTTGCCAACAAGGGCCCTCGGGAGCTGGTCCAGGAGCCCACAGTGTAGGCCTGTCATGCCCATAGCCCAAATCCTCACCCTTGGTGCTTTTATCCAGGCGCTGGGACCTAGAACCTGGATCCCGAATCCCTGTCTGAACGGGACCCAGGAGACAGAAAACAGCACTCTTCCCTTCCCCCAGAAAGACACCAAATGCTTGGGAGTCGGGCAGAATCCCCAGATAGGATGATTCTCCCACGGACCCGTGAGGCCACCCCTCCATTCGGTGGCCATCCTAGACACACAATCCAGACGGAAAAGCCTGTGCTACTGCCTCCCAGCCGCCCGAGTCTCAGATCCTGAAGAGCTGCCCCCAGTGCCTTAATATCGGGCCTGCCATCACCTTGCCCCCCACCCTTCCCGAAGTTTGTGTCTGAGGACTTCGGTCTCAAAGTCCTGACCCACATGCCCTCCAAGATCGGTCCTCCAAAAACACACCGCATCACTGGTATGGCCAGTTCCTGTTGCCCAAACCCTCCCAATTAGGAGAAACCTGCAAGGCCCCTGAGCCCACGCCAATTACATAGGCCGCTCTATATAAATGTGCAGTCTGACACACCCCAGCTCCTACCTCCAGGAAGACACGCAGGTCAATGGGCCTGAGTCCGACGATTCAACCTGACAGGTCCTAGGACCTCATCGGAACACTAGCTTAGGTATCAGGCCTGTGTCCCCAGAGGCCTGTCCTGGAAAACCAACATATGGTCCAACGTGTGGTCCCTGAGCCATACAAAAGACACCCTCCTGTCCCAAGAAGTACACCTTGCTCGTGGGAACTGGGTCCAGCCCTCAGGCTAGGAGAATCCTGCATGGATCCAGAGCCACCGCCGCATTCTAAGGTCTCCCTGGACACCTAGCAGAATTGTGACCCCTCAGACAGAGAACTTCTGTCCACTGAGATCACTTGGAAATTCGAACCGGAACCATTGCACCAAAACTGCCCTGTTCCTAGGCTGTGAAGGGAACGCGAGCTGAGCTTTTGAGGCATCCATTCGCAGAGCTCTGCTATCCCATCCTTCCCTACGGGGGATGCTGGGGCCCTCTACACGGACTTCCCCTGTCCCGCCGAAGGAAACCTTGCTGTTTGGAGCATCTCACAAGCTGCAGCTTGGGAAAGCCTCCAAGGATTCTAGAGGCAACCCCACCATTTGTTGGCCATCATGGATACAAACTCCAGCGTGAGCAGACATCTCAAACTCGCCCTTCCTCAGGTGCTGGAGATCTCCAAACAGCCGCTACACATTACAACTGCCATGCGCTCGGCACTGAACTTCACCTTGGCTTGTGTTTTCAGACTTCTGTGCTCACACTCCTCGCCGGCAAGCCCTCCATATTGGGGATTCTGGAGGGACAAAGGAGACTTCTGCCTGAAACCGGAAAGAAGAAGGGCCCTATGGGTCTGCCAAGAACCCGCACAGGAGGATCCAACTGCAGGGCCCTCAAAGGGTCCCCGATATCATAGGCCGTCCCGTGAACTATTACTGTGTCAGACACAGCCCGAGCCCCGACCTCCTGTCAGCCACCCAGAGAGCGGGCCCCATATCCTACAGGTGGGAACTGCCTTGACCCGAGGCCGTCATCTCGAACCAACCTGCGTATTTAGGTATCTGTCCCCAGAACGTAGCTCAAATTCCTGCCTATGGGGGATGCAGATGCAGAAACGAGTACCCCTCCTTCCCCATGCCACGAAAACTGGATATTGAGATCATATTGCAACCCTCAGGGTGGGAGCAGGCTGCATGGCCCATGAGAACACACCCACTCAGGAGGGGTAGCTGGGCACAAACAGGCATCGTGATCCTCAGCCTGATACTTCTTTGAAACAAGGGCCCTTGGCAGCTGGAACAGGAGCCCACAGAGCAGGCCTGTCATGCCCCTAGGCCCAAATCCTAAATATGTCGGGGGTTACCCAGGCGCTCGTGCCCAGAACCCGTCTCTGGAATCCCTGT